>NC_138160.1:103142153-103175184 GCF_964165515.1 Mesoplodon bidens
GTGGTTTGTCTGAGCTGGCTTTGCCCCTATTTAGGAGTACATAACCTTGGCCGACACATTCCTGAGTTTTGCTGTCTTCAAAGTACGAAAGATATGATTGCAAACTGTGATAGACACCCTCTGCCTCCCTCTCACAGAGTTGTATTCAAGAAAGGTAAAAAAAATATTTAAGATGATTTGAAAAAAATAAAATGTTTGATATGGGCAAAGTGTTACCTTACCCCTGCACTTATGGCAGGCTGAAATAAGGGAGCAAGGCAGACGTATCACCAGAAGCCCTGTGTGTGAAGCAATCACAGAACCTCACTGAGCCTTGGTTTCCTTACCTCCACAAAGGAGATTGTAAAGATATTTGTCTCCCAGTCTTTGTGAGACACACAGGAGAGAGTATACATAAAGGTGCCCAGACCTAGCCCCTGCTATGAAGTTTTGCTTCACAAATGTTTGTGAGCTTTCAAACAGGAAATGCAGCTCCCCTTGCCCCCAAGCTGGAGCAAGCTCAATATATTACTGTGCGTTGAAGTCTCCTGTTTGATAGCAAATACTCGCTTGTACTTTCTCCAAACATGCCAGAAAATTTGGTGTTCCAACACGTGCTCTGTTTACACTCTGGCTTTGGAAATACTTTCCTGACTGCTGTGCTTATCCATCCACCCTGGCCATCACCCTTTAAGACCCCTTTTCTGAAGCAAAAACAGCAACAGGTGTTAAATCAATGTTACCCATTCTTCTGGAAATCCTGCTTCAGAATTCTCCCCTCCAGGCCTTTGCCCGTGCTGTAACTCTACCTAGAACACTTCGTCCTGCCCCTTTGGCTCCCTCACCATTTGTATCCTCACCCTTCAGCTTTCAGCTTAGACCTCACCTGTACCAGTCACACTTCCCTCATCTTCAAGGTCTAGGTTAAGTGACTCAGGTTCCTGTGTATTTATTTGTCTCAGCAGGAACCACAGTATACATTTTTTTGAATTCGTAGAAAACATACATTGTATCTTTTATTATTTAAATATTGATTGCATTCTTCTCTTCACGGAGGCATATTTTTTTAACATCTTTATTGGCGTATAATTGCTTTACACTGTTGTGTTACTTGCTGCTGTATAGCAAAGTGAGTCAGCTATACGTATACATATATCCCCATATCCCCTCCCTCTTGCCTCTCTCTCCCACCCTCCCTATCGCACCCCTCTAGGTAGGACCACAGTATATTGTAATGGCTTATTTTCTTGTCTATTTCCCCCTTGTACTGAATGCCGCATACTGGTGAGGAGATTAGTGTTGGTCTTACCCAGCATGTACATGCGGGAATATTCCATAAATGAAGAAGGGGATGAAATCTACACAGCTTGTGCTTTTCCCTTTTCTCCTCATATGTACTTCTTGGCTCTCCTTCAGTTACCTCTTTCCAGTAGAAATTTCTTGCCTCTATCATTTTTCTGCTTCAAGACTAGACATTTAGTGACTGCCATGCTTCTGGCCGCTGTTGAATCAAAGAGTGAAAGAAACTGAGTCCAACATTTGGAATGAGTTGCTTTCTTGCCAGCCAAGCTACTGAGCCAACTGGGGACATTTCATATATTCCACTTTTTTCCACCCAAGCCTTCCAGTACGTAGTTTGTGATTTTTTTTTTTTTTGAACTCTTGTTATATGAAAGAAAGTTCAGTATCTATGTGTAGGCTTTCAGACTGAAAATATATCCCAGTACAAATTTGGCCAAGTGTGTGTGTGAGGGTGTAGGCAGCTGTTGTGTTTTCCCAAGTGTTGGTGAATTAAAGAGTAAAGAAAGAAGTTGTAATGCAAATCAACCGAGGTTACCTCATCACCGAATGTACCCTGCTCATTTATTTTGACAAGCCCAACTTACGTTTAATTACCAGGCCTCCTAGTACACTGGTAAATGTAGCAATAGTGACTTTGGCAGAAAAGGAGAAATCTGTGTAACATGAGCCTTCAGAATGAGTCCATGCTGACTCTTTATAAATTGGAGTGAGGCAATTCATTTTAAGAAGAATTTCAGTAGAGCAATTTATGTGATCTGTGACTGTAGTGAGCCTTTTATGAGCCAAGCATACCAGACTGTGTACATTAATTGAGGGTAGTTTCTCAAAGAAATTTTGTCGGCCACTCCAAGCCATTACCCAACAGATTTTTGTAAGCCTTCATTTGGAATTATTTTCAGAGTCAGTTTTCAAGTCACTATAAAAAAAATTTTAAATGTCACCTGAAAATCCTAATACTAGAGGGGGGAGGCTATTTTTTAAATCGATGCCTACTTTTTATTATTCAGTTGGACTCCTAGTTACTTGGAGCTTTTTCCTAAATTGAATCTTCTCTTGAAGGAAGCAGTTGGGCCATCACTGAGGTCACCCATGAGAAGGTGACATGGTGTTGATAGACCTATTAGGGCCAGAGCCTCTACTGTACATTTTAATAGGCACTAGAGGGACTTCTGTTCTTGGCAATTTATCAAAACTCTGTGAGAGTAGGAAAAATCCTACAGGCATTATGCACAGTTGACGCTCGTTACGTCTTTGGTCTTTTCCTGCTCTAGCTGACCTCAATTTGGAGTTTGAGTAAAGTTTCTCCCAGTGCCTTGGGGAGAAGGGGTGTGATGTGTCATCAATAGCTTCTACATGGCATTTGGGTCCTAGCCACCTAGCCCTGTGTCCTCACATTCTAATATTTGTATTCTTTCCCTCCCTATACATTTTTCCTACCCAAAGTAGTAGAGCTAAGCCATTGGAAAATGTTTCCTTTCCCTTTCTCTGCTTTCCCACCCGCTGCCCAATCTCTACTTTCACCTCTCCCTGCACTTAAGAACAGCTTAAACGCATGACATACGTACTTCAGTGCATAACAAATTAAAACTTGCCAATGTCAATGAAGAGAAATTAAAAGCCCAATTGAGCTTGAAATGGAATGATTTCAACCAGTCAACAGTACCTGAGGTGGACAGCTCTTGTAAAGAGGTGTGCTGAGGGGAGAGGTGTGGCAATACGGGAGAAAGTCCTCAGAGAACCTGGGTGGGACCAGTGACTGCAGCTTGCAGGCACAGGGCTGGTGGGATGAGGATGCAGTACAAATTTATAAATGACTGGGCTCTGAGGTCCCAGAGGGGTCCAGGGCAACAATGATGTGTAGCAGTAAAAACCTCATGTAAAGGCTTTTAAGCTGGACTGCCCTTTCTGGGGAGGCTGAAAAATATTTTCCACTGAGGTGTCAACCCACTCTTATCGGCCTTGAGCAGGGTTGGCCTTCTCACATCCAAGCTGCCGGGCTGGCCACGTGGAGGATGGTCTCAGTCTTTTTCTGGGCTTGTCATTGGCACAGCTTCCACCCTCCCCCCGTCACAATAGTGAAGTGACACCGTGCAACTGCACAGTGCCAATGACAACAAGGCAAGGACCTCTTCTTCCTCAGGTTGTAAAGTGAAAGAAATGTAATCCCCGCCTCGTAGCATTTTATTATGTTTGTGAACGTTTTCTTTTTCTAATACTGAGATAAAATGGAGGTTGTGGAAAAGCACAAATTGTAACATGCTGGTAGTTTATTGATAAGAAATTTCGTTTTACTGCTGGTGTGGTATGAGAATTTAAAACAATTGTAGAACACAAATTCAACATTAGAATACAAATGAAGGAAATAGCGTTTGGCAGAAGACACCAATAAGGAAAGGGAGGAGGATGGCACTTCATGTTTAATACTGGATTCCTTTGAAGGGTCAAAGACTCAAATGCCCCCAGAGCCAGGCAGGATGTGTGGATGAGGAGAGCCGATGGGGGGTGGGAGTGGGGGGGAGCTGGGGAGCACACGCCCCATAGACAGGGCAGCTGCAGCTCAGCTATAGCCAACTGTTATCATGGGGAATGCAGACCTGTGCTCCCAGAGCTCCAGATATTTTTTTAAGTGAAGCCAGAAATCTAGAATCTTATGTGAAAGCACCAAAGGTCTACAAGTTGGCAACAGAGTCAATTTTTTGGAAACACTGCTAGGGCCAAATGCATCACATCTGTGGACCAGACTTGGCCCCTGGGCCTCTGGTCTGTGCCCTCTGTAGCTGTTCATTCCATCGGTGCCTGTGTGTCAGTCAGAAACGGGGGCTCGCTGGGTCCCACTCGCTGGCTCCCACTGGGTGTGTGGGGTGAGGCAGTGCCTGAAGAGCACAATGAGAAAAGCACCCACAGCCCAGCTCAGTTTCCTTATCATGTTGGATTATTTGCAGCAGCTGCTCTAAACCTGACCTCATCCCCTCCAGTCACATCCCAATTCCTCAGAAGGGAGTGCTCGAGGGTGTTATGTGCTCAGTGGAAGGGCAGATGGGGAAGGAAGAGGCAATATAATGATCCTTGGGACAACCATGGACTCACCCTCCAGTGCAAAGAAGCAATTGATGTTGGGAATGTGGCCAGGATTGGTGAACCACAGGGATTTCTGTACCTTATAAACGAGGATGAAATACTTTCGAAGTGGCACCTTGAAAGAAAGAAGCATTGAAACTAGACAAACGGAATTGTGTTGTAGGTAGAATAAGGCATGTTAAAGGAGATGGCCACATATGGGAGTCCATTGGGAAGTAAAGGAGAATCCTGTATGCCTTGGACCACTTAGTCTGAGGCTGGACCATCCAACCCACTGAGATAAATATGACCTTCCTATAATGGGCTGGCACTGCTGTAACTCTTATGCTGTTCTGTAGAATAAACAATCTCACTACCAACCTCCAAGTCCAAATATAAAGATTCTGTGCCTTGGTGTCATGATTTATATTATCCACTGGATATGTTCCATTAGAATGTCTATGCTCAAAGGGAAATTGCTCTTCATGTTGTTAAACACACCTCAAACAGGGACTCAACGATTACTTGTTAATATGCTTAGTTAAGATATGTCCATTTGCATTTTGTATTTAGTTGTGTATTTCCATATATTTAGAGATCCGCTTGGTCCCCAGCTTTGACTCATGTTTTTCTACTTCATCTCGTGTTTCCATGTTTGTGGTGATACTGCGCTTGTCTGTATCCCATCCTGACACCCAGAATCATCTTTATGTTCACCAAAGCCTTGGGAACAGTCTATAAATCAACAGTTCATTGTAGAGTACAGACTTAGTGAAAAGAAATTGGATTGGAAGAAAGTCTGTTAGTTGACAAGTTGAAATCCAGAGTCTGGATTGTCTCAGAATCCACCAGAATGGAAGAGAAAGTTATTTTGAGTAATTTGCAAGTATGAGTGTGCATGTTTTTCTCTGAAAAGCTTTGTGAGGCTTAGAGGAAAAGTGATATATTTTTGCACCAAGAAATTTGTTTAAGAACCGATTTTTATATTTCTATAAATAATAAAATTTAATTTAGGTATCAAATACAAATTGGTTTTATTTTAAACTTTACTGTGATTTCAGAAGAACGTTTAATATTTATTCTAAATGGATAATCACATTTGTACATGGTAGTAGCATCCTAATTCTTTTTTAGATCAACTCCGTATCCACTATAATTAAAAATATGTAAAAATGGTATATGCGTGTGGGAAGGGAAGGGAAGCACTGAAAATTGAGTCAAGTCATGGATTTGAGGTATGGAACGGAGAGTGGTTTTCCCCCTTTGCTGCAATTATGCTATTTTTGTAAATTTTTTAAAAACCTCAAAATGAGAAATCAGTGCCTTCAGAATTAGTTTCCTTTTAAAAACTAGGTATTTTTACATTCTTGATCTTATATCGATAAGCTCATTTTCATCAGCCTAGATTTATTTTCCCTTTCCAAGAATGTACTCCTTACTCTTTGGCAAGGTACCCCTTCCTCTTTGGCAAGGTACCCCTTCATTAGAGATCCGAAAGAGAAAAAAATAAATTATTTCGGATACTCAAGTCTGAGTACATAAGACAGTTTTTATAATAAGAAAGACAAGTTACGGGAAATGGAATCTTTTTCGATATCTGAGAGTTTGCCCTGCAGAAGATAACTGCACCCCAAGGCACTGCCAGGAGATCTATATTTCTGTTCCTGACATCTGTAGGTACCACTGCCACTGCCAATGGTGATGAGGATAAGTGATGGGAAAATGAACTGGGAGGTGATATATCTTCCTTGACAGATTTAAAGAACTGCCACAGGCAGCCCCAAGGCAAGTGCTGACTGAGGACATTCTGGCGCCTGTGTCGGGTCACTCTGGCATCGGCAGGCAAAGCTGTTAGAAGCAGGGGGCGATGCAATAACTTTGTGGTTTAAATCTCTACTTAGATCCTTTTTTTGAGGGGGTGAACTGGAGGTTGTACTACAAATTCTGAAATATCCATTATTGTTGGTAAGGTAGTATCTGCCTTGTCCTTGTGTTATTACCGTGGAGATCCAGTATTCATTACTCCATGCCCAGGATCCAAAGATATGCCCACATAAACATTTGAATATGGTTGTCCTAAGATTTCAAGGTTTGCTCCCCATCCTCGAAGCCCCTGCGTTCACCCAAGGTGTAGTGGTAGATGTGGGCTGGGTCGATCTTAATATTGATCACAAGGGGAGAATCTGACCTGAGTTACTGCTCTGGCAAAGACACACAGGCACAAATGCAATACAGCGAAGGACCATGGCTGCTCCCTAGGGAGCCTCCGAGGGAGCCTGGAGGAGCTGTGCTTACTGCTTCTGGAGAGCCAAGCTGGGGACATTCAAAGGGAGGAAGTGTGCTCAAAGGCAGCCCTTGCACCCAGTGACTTTTCTCACTTTGTTTGTCTAAATATAAATGTGATTTTTGGTTATAAAACAGCTAACCGTTTTGCTTTTCTTTTGTGCTTCTGTCGGGTCCAGGACTTTATAAGGATTTGACCTTACTCAAAATGTGCAGAGAAGAATGATGGAAGCCCCTGAATACCTTGATTTGGATGAAATTGACTTCAGTGATGACATCTCTGTAAGTACTGCTACGTGCAAGCAATGCTTTCAGGAGATTCTGCCTTCATCTGTATGGGCTCCTTTCTCTGTTTGTAGTCTGTATATCCTAAACTCTTCCAACCACGTTTAGAAATTGACAGCAAAAATCCTGCCGTGGCAGACAAAGTGTGGCTCGGGGGCCTCCTGGACCAAGAGTGAATCCCACTTAATTTTGTGTGAGCTTGGGTGAGAAAGACATTTAACCTCACTGGGCTTCCCCTTCCTAATCTGTTTCATTGTTGTCAAAATTATTCATTGAGTACATTTATAAAGTGCCTGCATATGGTAGACACCTTCATAAATTTACTTAGGTACAAAATTAACCCCATCGATGTTCATCTCCTTTATGTGACTGGCTGTGCCACAGCCAGCATGCTGTAGCATTCACAAGGACACAGACTGAAGGATGGCCAAGTTATTAATTTATGAACAATAAGAGCTTCCAGTCACTGGAGCTTTCAAAACACTTGTTGGGAATACTGAGGAAGAGTCACGTGTTGATAAAGGACAGGACGGGCTGACCACTGAGGCCCTGCTTAATACTGTAATGCTGTGGGCTGATGAGCTTCTTAGTTCCCACAACACTCACAGACTTCCTGCTGCCTCCAGCCTAACTCCTGGCAGCTGAGTGGCTGGTCTGCCTGCCCTTTGCTCAGAGCTGCTTGTGACTTACCCTGGGCCACGTGATCTCTTCTGCCAAAGGCCAACCAGCAAACCTACTCGCCTCTCAAACCCTAGCCCAATTGCGCTGACTCTCAAGACTGTGATGAGAAGGTTGCTGTTTCTGAACTAGCTATGTAACTTTTCTCCCCAGGACCTCCAAGTGTACACTTTCTGACCTTACTTTCCATTGATTTCTCAGTTTTTGGTCACCACTGGCAATTGTCTCAAAAATATAAGCTTTAAGGCACCTCTGACAGCAGTGTTATTCTTCTAATTTACTCCTTACCTTGAAGTAAAATATGCATACTCTATGCAAGAATTGGATTCCTGGGATGCGTTTGAAGAATCACCTGTTTAATGGATGAATCTTCCTACCTTTCCCTATTTGTGAATTCAGCCTTTCCCTCCTTCAGCTTCCAGACAGCTTTTACTAGTCCTCATTAAGGCTAATGTGAAGTGTCATTAAGACTAATGTGAAATGAGTGGTCTCTCTCTCTCTCTCTCTCTCTCTCTCTCTCCCTTGCTCTCTCGCTCTCTCTCGCTCTCTCTCTCCCTCTCTCTCCCTCCCTCCCTCCCTTTTTAAATCACTGTGCTTGACTTAAATGTGGATCATAGCATGGTTCTTTTATAACCACTCCCCTCCAGCTATTTTGAGCTGGCTGGGGAAAAGCAAGAAAAGTGAATGATGATGTGAGAGGCGGGGATAGGGTGGAATGTGTTTCAGAAAGGGGCATATGTTATGATTATCAATTCAGGGTAGCTCTCTGAGCCTTGATAATGAAGTTGCATTTTAAGAGCATAGGCTTTGAAGGCACCAGTCCGGGCTCCAGCCTCGTTCTGACCTTTGCTGGCTGGAACACAGTAACTTCATCTCTCTGAGATACCCACCTCATTTTTAAGATTGTTTTGAGGATTGAGTGAAATAATAATATATGGAAAGCACTTATCTTGGCACACAGTAAGTTGCTCTTAAAAATGGTAGCTTTTGTTATTATTTCAATGAATACTACAATAATATTTATATGACCAATGGTGAAGAAAGAACTCCAGGGAAAAGACCAGGCATCACGTCAAGACTTTCAAAAAACACAATAGAGCAGTTATATTTACAGAAGAATCATCTGGCAGCAGCCCTTAATTTAGATGAATTAGGAATCTCCACTTGCAAGATAATAAAATATGTTAAACAATAACTGAAGCTGTTTAGCAAATTGGGATTCAAAATTATGCAATAGTTGAGCTTCTATAACCTGACCACTCAAACATAAGTAAAGATCTCCATCTGTAATTGTGTAACTGCACTCAAACTTCCCCCCTTTAAATAGATTCCTATTGTTTGTATCTTTAACCTGCATTTAAACTGAAATCAAGAAGGAAAAAAAATGAAATTGCTTAGAATTGTTAAAATAATGATAATGGTTAACATTGAGCACTTCCCAGGGGATAGGCATTATCTTATTTAATCCTCCCAACAATCCGTGAAGTAGGGAATATTATTATCTTCCTTTTACAGATGAGGAAACTGCGGTGTGGAGATGTTACATAACTTGTCCGGGCTCACCCACCTGCTTAGAAGCACTGTCTTAGGAATATCAACTTTTAGCCCCAGTACTTGGGTCGGCTTTACCCATCGCCCCTGGGGAACATTTAGCAATACCTGGAGACATTTTTCATTGTCATACCTGGGGAGGTATTCCTGGTATCTGGTGGGTAGAGAGCACGGATGGATCTCAACATCCTGCAATGCCCAAGAAAATCCCCTACAGCGAAGAATTATCTGGCCTAAAATGTGGGCAGTACTGAGGATGAGCAATCCTGGTCTATTTTAATCCACTTAAAACTAAAGAAACTCTACTTTACCTGGCAACCTCTGTAACATGGTAGATTATTTTATAATAATTCCATCTCATCCAGGTTCAACACCTTAAATGTGTCAGAATCATATTGCTCTATATAATGTCTTCATGGGAAAAGCAGTAAGGATAACCTCTAAAATATTGAAATGATAGGTCTCAGCCTGTTTAGGTAACCTAGGAACAATAAATTTACAACTGCTTTAGGGGCTAAACGGAGACAATTCAGATGCTAACACGGGGGAAAAAAAAAGAAAACCACGCCATGATGTGTTCAGTTTGCTAATTCACTGGCATGACAAGAAATGTAGTCTCCCATAAACATGCCTGTGTTGTTAGGATTCTGTAAACCTCCTTTTCTGACAGCCCTGAAGCTTCTTTCCTGGTGTAGTGGCAGGAGGGGGAAGGAAAATGCACAATACATTTGAAAAAGATGTTTACAAAAAAGATGCCCGAGTTTAAAACTTCTCCTCTTACTCTCCAGCCATAGCCCTTTTACATATTACAGGGTTTCTGTTTCATGATTTTCCCCTCTGGTTGTGAGCCTGGCTCTTGTTTTAATTTAAACACAAGCTGTATATTGGTACAGAAAAACAGCTAGAACTGTTTCTTTGCCTTTACCTAATGAAACAAAACACAGAAGGCAATCAAATTATTTTGAAGTTTCCCAGACTCAAAAATAATGCTCATCTTTTGCAAAATGCAGAGTTTAAACTATACATTCTTGTAACCCTGCCATCTAAAAGGGCAGAACATTGTGCAATAACTGAGGATCAGTGTAGGAGAGATGACGACACACATAAACATACGAGTTCAATGTTGGGCTTTTCTGTCACTGCAAATGTGTTTACAGATTTCCTTCTTTATTCCTATGGAAGCCAGATCTCTCTGTCTTAAAAAAGAGAAATGCTCTGGAATATTATTTTACCATCGGGTTCTTAGTAGATATGATGTATTTTTTCTAATTTATTTATTTATTTATATTTATTTTTGGCTGCGTTGGATCTTCATTGCTGCACTAACTAGAGAAAGCCCACAAGCTTTCTCGCAGCAAGCAGGGGCTACTCTCCGTTGTGGAGCGTGGGCTCTAGGCACACGGGCTTCAGTAGTTGTGGCTCGCGGAGTCTAGAGCACAGGCTCAGTAGTAGTGGTGCATGGGCTTAATTGCTCTGCGGCATGTGGGATCTTCCCGGACCAAGGCTCGAACCCGTGTCCCCTGCATTGGCAGGCGGATTCTTAACCACTGTGCCACCAGGGAAGTGTCCCCCATGATGTATTTATTTTATGAAGAGAGACCAATTTGCTGTCCTCAAAAATAGGATTATACACAAGACTGAATAAAGCAGAGGCCAAACCACAGATCCACTGCAGCGCTCCACTCGTGAGCCATCAAATGTTGGCCATGCCATGCACCGACTGAACTCTTTAAACACTGGTCCTGTTTAAGCCTCACATCAAGTCTGCGAGGCAAGCCCTATTTTTATCCCCTGTTTGGCCAATGAATAAATGAGGCTTAGAGAGAGAGTCTGACTTTCACAAGGTTACAAGTAGATAAGTGGCCGGGCCAGGATTTCAATACAGAACTGTTTGACTGTGTTACTCTTTCTCTTCTGATCAACTTGGTTGAGTAGAATCATCTCTGGACCAGTCATCTCACCCATCACTATCCCCAACTGTCACTGAAACAATTGCAAAGTGCTTTTTGGAAGTAAGGGAGTTGGTATATAGTGTAAATAAATAAAATGAAAACAAGCTAGGAGAACTTAAGCAAGTCTCTTAATTTTATTGTTCCTCAACTTTTCCATCTGTAAAATGATAATAATCCATCTCTACCTAGCATCCTGGATTTTATGGAGAAGATATGAAAATTTATATATATGTAAACACACACACATATTTATATACAGATACAAATACATGTATATGTATATGCGCATCTGTATACAAATACCTACATGTACATATAAACATGTACAGGTAAATAGACACACACACATATGTGCACACACACATAAATAGAATTAAGTGCAATGCTGTATTCCTCAGCACAGGAAATTTTGTTGCCTTTCTATGTCACCATGACTGCAGCTTTGGTGAAAGTTGACATTTTTAGAAATTGCATAGCCTATGTTTTGTGCAAATCAAATGAGATCAAGATAAATAAGTGTCCTTCCACTTTATTATCCCTTTTGACCCAAGCCCTTGCAACCCAGAGTAATAGCACAGACTTATGTGGATTCATTTTCCTAAGGTGCTTAAATCACTGGTAGAAAAATAAATTCTTACAGCAAATAAATCTCACTCTCAGTGAGTTACATTTTCCCATCCCACAGACTGGGCATCATTTGCACTAAAATACCTGACCCCCTCTGTTTTGTGTGCACTACCTTTTGCTCAAGTCATTCCACTAACACTTCCCAGATTTCATTACATTCTGACCAAGAGCTGCTTCACAGCAGTGGGAGACCTTGAGAAAGGGTGTGTAGGGCTTATCACGTGTACTTAGGCGCTGAGTTAGGGAGGGTAAAGAATACAGCTTTTGTTCCAGTTTTAGGTGTGAAAAAGACTAGAAAGATATTCAAGGTGCAGAGAACCTGGCTTGCCCCTCCTCTCTAGCAAGGGATCGGTCTAAGATCCTATTATCCTTTCCTCTTTGCTTCCTAGAATGTGACCAAGACGTTTAGGTGGCCTCTGATTGCCTCCATCCCTTCTTGGCTGTCCCCGTCAATCAGCCCTGCCCTTCCAAGCCATCACCGTGCTTACTTTAAACTTACTTATATTTAAACTTTTCTTAGTGCTTCTCAGTAGGATCTAGTTTCATCAGCTTTTCAAAATGACCCAACATTTTTCAGTATTCTTTTTGCAATATCTTGTATTCAAGTCTCAATTACCTCTCATTGGTCCCCTCTCCAGCCTCCCCACTATCCAAAACCTCACACTTGTTTGAATATTATATTCGAACCATTTTCTTAATACCTGCCAGGAAAGGAATTAGGAATAATTTAATCCAGGCAAAATGAATTGTAAATTCATGTCCCATAACTACTGTTAGAGTCCAGGTCTAGAACCCAGGTCCTCAGACTCCGAATCTTGGACCTGACTGATATCTCTACCTGAGGTGGTAGAGAGCAACCTTATGCATAGAGTGATTTCCAAGAAGAATGAGCAGCTGCCAGATTTTTAAATTTGCTGTTATCTCACTCTGCAGGTAGCCCTGAACGTTCTCATCTTGCCCAATAGTCATGGCATTTATTAGATTGACTATGCAGGTTATTTATGCAAACTATTTACCATTTATGGACAACTAGATTTTATGTCAGTCTACTCAACAGGCCTGTATAAACATTTACAGTGCACCAGGCATGGTTCTAGGCTTGGCGTGAATGACACAGACTTGTTCTGTGCTCTCACAGAGTTTACAATACCCTATGATAACAATTGAGCATATTATGAAATGCCAGATTAACTTAATAGTAGGTTACATTTAATCACAATATCAAACTCCATTCTTGACAGTCAGTCTTTATATTTTGGTAGTGATTAATTATTGGCTCACAATTAAAACCAGGCAATCATTGAGGTCAAACAAGATGTAAAGCCAGCCATCTGCCTTACTGTGAGATAACTTTCTTTTCTAAGTCTTTTGTAATTTGTAATTTTTGCCTCAATAGTTACCATTATTTTGGCTTCATTTCTAAATGCTCATTTTTGATACTTTTTAATTAAATGATAATAGTAACTAACATTTATTGAACACATACTATGCATCAGACACTATTCCTGGTGTTTTACATTATTAGCTCAAAATCTTCACAGCCACATTCTGATGTAGATACCATGAGTACCTGTCTACAGATGAAGAAACTGATGATAGACAGAGATGGACTAACAAAGTTTAATTAGCTAGAAAATGGTGAAGCCAGGCTATAACGTGCAGTTTAGCTCTGGAATCCATGTATATAACCACTGTGTTGAAAATGACTTCTGCCCAGTCCCTTGGTCACCTGTGGCCACCCTCATTCACCCCCATCTTTTCCCATCCATGACCACTTCTCACAGCAGGTGAGGATCATTCAACACTGTGCTCTCATCACCTTCACCAATGTGGATCTTAATCTTTTGCCTGACTACACATATTAGCATTACAACAGAGTCATTCCTGGCATACTCTTAATATGGTCAGAACGAATTACTGAATGTTCCCAAATACCAACCACAAGCAATGTTTTAGCATAAAAAAATTTGATGATTATTAATTTTTTAAGTACCTCTTAGAACATAGGATAAAAACAAGGAAGAAGAGCAAAAATCAAATGCATTTGAAAAGAGGATTATTCATAATAATTTTCTTTAATAGAGCCTGAATGGTGGAAAGAAATATATTTAAATCAGACTGGGATACTTATATGAACATGTAGATCACCAATATCTGTACTATGTAGAGGTGGCAGTTGAGACTGTGGGAGTCCATAAGGTCACCTGTGAAACATGGAATGTGGAAAGGGAAGGATGTTCCAAGGAAGGAACTGTGCAGATGTATGTCCTATGAGGTGGGAGGAAAAAGAGGCTTCTACAAAAGAGACTGGAAAGGAGTTTTCAAAGATACAGGAGGAAAACTAAGGGAGATTAAAAAGAGGGGGAGGGATGATTTAAAGAATTTAAGAAAGGAAGTGGTCCAGAGTGGGAGGTAGGTCATTAGAAAGAGAAGGGTTTGAAAAGTGCCACTGGATTTTCCAGTTAAAACTCTGTGGTGGCCATAATAAGAGCAGTGCCTGTGGTGATAGCACAGATGGCGGGTCGTCGTGGCTGGAAGAGTGAATGCAGAGGTGAGGAAGTGGAGACAAGAACCAAGGCAGTTCTTTCAAAACAGATGGCTGTGAACCCAAGAGCAGGAAACTCCACCCACGGCCAACTGAGGAGGCAGCGTGTCTTCAGGTGGCAGGGGTGCTTCTTTAATTTTATGGGATCAGAGGAGAGAGCTGAAGTTGAGAGAGTAGCTGAAGACAAGAAGAGGGGACGATGGCAGAGCATGAGTCTGAGATGGGAGAGGAGGAGATCTGAGCACAAGCTGCGAGCTAGCGTGATGAAGGCGTGCCCTGTGAGTACCACATCCCCAGAGAAGGGAAAACAGAGCCTGATCTGTTAGGGAGGGCATGAAGTCAGGACACCCCTTCCTGAATTGGGAGGTCAGGCCATTGGAGAGGAGGTCACAATTTTAGGAGAGTATTGTACCTCTGAAAAACTCACTTCAGCTGTGTGTCTTTGCTTTCACTACCAGCTTTGCGTGTACACATTTCTGTCATTTTATTGTGTGACTGTGGAGAGACCTGCTTGAATTTTGGAAAGCTACGTGAGAAACAATGAATTTTAGTATAGCTGTTCGGATGACTGGCCTAATTGTTTCTTTTGGAAACTTAATGCGACCTTAGTTGTTTAAAAGTCTCTAGCTTGAAAAGGTGTTGGGATTTTAGTTCTTTCATTTTCTGTGGCTCATGACCATTTGAGTAATGCCTGCTTATTCACCCAACTGGCTGCACTTTTCAGGAGCAAGGGCCAAAGCTTTTCAGTCCCGAATAGTATGTAGGGTGGTCAGAGATCCCCAAAGCCCAATGTAGAAATCACAGTCTGTTATTATGAATCCCACGCATGTTCAAACTATTTTGCATGGCAGAGTGACAACATTGATGTAAGCTGGGACGTGTAGGACTGTCTTACGTCATAGCAACTCTGTGTAGTTTGTGAAGCTAAGTTTCAATGTCTGTTCTTGGCCGTGGGTTCTCTTGGATGAGGAAAGACCAAAGAGGCCAAATAAGGTGCTGAGACAGGCTGGCTGTCCTTCCTTTTTTCCTTTCCAGTCCGAACCTGGCTCACCTCTTCCTGCCTCATCAGTTCTCACATCTTGATATACTGAGCTGCAAATCATGAGAGGCACGAAGATGAGGAACACACATGAAAAATGAGTTGGAGAGAAGAGACCAGAACATTTAACATCGTTTTACAGCTTGTAAATTGACTTCACTTGCATTATCTCTTATGATTATCTGTGTTTTCTAGATAAAGAAACTGAGCCCCAAAGATAGGAAATGATTTATTTGTCCAGAACTACAGAGTTAATAAATGTCAGAAGTAGGACTCAAATCCAGAGCTTCTGGCTCCAAATCCATTGTCTTTATACAAAAAGCTAAGGCATCAGCCAGCATTCATGCTGTTAATATATGAGAACTGTTTATTCTTTTAAATATAACGTGATTACATTGCTAGACTGGTAGTTATGGAATTTTCTAAGAAGATGAGTGCTTTATAAATATTAAGTACTACCATTATTAGTATTTTTATTGCCACCCAAATCATGGGCTACATAGGAGAATTCATTTCATTCAGTTCAACAAGTACCTAGTTTCTTTGGTAAATAAAATATTGTCCACACCCTCAGGAAGCAGAGAAAGAAATTATGTAAACATATAGATGAAATGTCACATGATGGATTCTTTAATGGACATATGCCCAAGATAAAGAATTAAAGAGCAGTGGTTCTTGAACTTCGCTATGCATCAGAATCACCTGAACGGTTTGTGAAAACACAGATTGCTGGGCCCTGCCCTTAAAGTTTCTTGGATGGAGCCCAAGAATATGAATTCCTAACAAAGTGCTTAGATGGTGTTAATGCCACTGGTCTGGACACCACACTTTGGAAGCTGAGATAAGTTCCATCCGGGAGACTCAGAGAAGATACAGTGGGGGAGCCACAAGAAATTTACGGTTACTAAAGTAGCCTGAGGATGGAAAAATGTCATGGAGAAGTAGAGAAGAGGAGTTACAAGGAAGCACAAGGAAATTGTTGGAATTGATAGATAGGTTCATTATATTGATTGTGATAATTTTATAGGTGTATACTATGCTGACACATTAAACTGTACACTTTAACTATGTGAAGTTTCTTTAAAGTTTATCCATTATACTTGGATAAAGATTTTTAAATAGATGAAGAACAGCAGATTCAAAAAAAAAAGAAGAAGAAGACCATGGGGAGAGATGTCTGAGCTCGTGGAGGGCTGCACGTGCCATGCTAAGGCATGTGGCCTTTCTCCTACAGGCAGTGCAGAGCCACTGAAAGATCTGAAATAGAGAAGCACCCTAGTCAAATTTGCATTTTAGAAAGCTAATTAATTTTAGAGCAAGTATGGAAGCGTGGAAGAAATTGCCACTTACGACCTAAATATGAAAGAACTCCTTTGACCGTCTATAATATTATGCCCAGGGATTAATCAGATGTGTGTACAGCTTAGTATTTCAGTCGAATAGTTAATAAGTCATTGTGTGCCATGCATATGTACAAGTCAAGGATATCATCCTTTCCATTAGGCATTTGTGGGAGCCAGCACAGCCCAAGGGAACAACAGCACAGCCCAAGGGAGCAACACCTTGCCTTGTCTTTCACAAGGCAAGGTGCTTCTTTATCAAGGGCAGAAAAGAGTCTTTCTCTTTCTGATTTACTTCACTTAGCATGATAACCTCTAGTTGCATCCATCTAAAATGTGACACAAATGAACCTATCTATGAAACAGAAACAGAATCATGGACCTAGGGAACAGACTGGTGGTTGCCAAGGGGATGGGGGGTGGGAGAGGGAGGGAGTGGGAGTTTGGGGTTAGCAGATGCAAACTGGTGTATAGAGAATGGATAAACAACAAGGTCCTACTGTACAGCACAGGGAACTGTATTCAGTATCCTGTGATAAACCATAATGGAAAAGAATATGATAGCACAGGGAACTCTACTCAATGCTCTGTGGTGACCTAAATGGGAAGGAAATCCAAGGAAGAGGGGATATATGTATATGTGTGGCGATTCACTTTGCTACACAGCAAAAACTAACACAACATTGTAAGCAACTATACTCCAATTAAAAAAAAAAAAGAGGAAAATTTAGACACAGATACCCAGGGAAAATGCCATGTGATGATAGAGGCATAGATTGGACTGGTGTGTCTACAAGTCAAGGAAAACCAAGGATTGCTGACAACCACCCAAAGCTAGAAGAGGCAAGGAAACCTTCTTCCCTAGTGCCCTCAGAGGGAGAATGGCCCTACAGACACTTTGACTTTGGAGTTCTAGCCTCCAGAATTGTGAGGGAATAAATTTCTTTTCTCTTAAAAAAAAAAGGGGATATGAAAAAGAATGTGTGTGTGAGTGTGTGTGTGTGTATAACTGAGTCACTTTGCTGTAAGCAGTAATTAACACAACATTGTAGATCAACTATATTTCAATCAAAAAATTTAATTAATTAATTAAAAAAAAAAGAAGAGGTCAGGGCTGAAGCAATCAGCCAGGGTTTCACGGAAAGTGCAGAACTCAAGCTGGCCTTGCAGAGCAGTGGCATTTGCCTGGCCGGAGGAAGGCATTGCAGGCAAGGAGGCCCCCGGAGTAAAGGAACTGAAGGGGAACTGAGCTTTGAGTGCACAGGGACATTGAAGAAGCGGAGACAACTCTTCAACCTTTGGCAGGGGCTTTTCTTGAGGCATGATGGAGGAGTGGAAAAGAAGTTTGGATCAAAAAGGGCGTTTCCACTGAAAGATGTTTAGAAAAAGAATAAATTAGACAGCAACATAGAGGTAGGAAATATAATACTTCTCAGCCATCTGCAAGCCCCTCTCCTCTCTTATCACCCAAGGATAATAGGAATCAAGGGAACAGAATATAAAGGCTTGGGTTGGGATCAAGAGACAGGGAAGGTTCGTGGGTCTTTGGTTCTGTTAGGGCGAAAATAACAGTAGTTGCTACCCTGGGAGCTGGCCATTGTCCTGAGAACGCAGTCAGTGGGCTGGCGACCTAACAGCTCCTTGTAAAAGGCCATCTGTCCTGTGAACTGGGATGAAAGCCTGGGAAGTCTTCCCTTTCAGCTCCCAGATGGTATCACAATGCACTTGTGAAAGAGACTTCCTGGGTCATTTGCTTATTCCCAGATTTGCAGATATGAAAATTTTTTTGCGTGTTCGTTTTGTGAATTGTGCGTTTCCACTGTATCGATTCATATCACAACTTAACCATCTATACAGCACTCCCTTAAGCTTTATCTTCTACGCAAAGAGCAGTGTACTTGCTGAAAGAAATCTACAAATTGATTTTTTTTCTTGTGTGTCCTTGTAAAGAATGGTAGATTTGTTCACAGTGTAGACTGGAGTCACTGCTGAGTTTGACATTCCACATACCCTTACAGTTATCCAAAACTTTGATTTTCTGGCCTACACATCATCTTTTTCTTAGATTATTATATTTTTTATTTCCCTGACCAGGAGCAGCACCTGACTTTTTCTTCAATGGCATTATTCCCAAATTACTAACATGAATGCCCGCACAAAAGTGGCTTTCTGTGTGACCATGGATCAAGAGGTAGAGCTGCCAGGTGTGATGCAGGTTGAGGCAGCGGATGGGGCTCAGCCAGGCTAGTCTCTGCCTGGAGCTCAGTCCCTACACCAACCAGGCAGCCTGGGTTGTTCAAATTTAAACCTCATCAAATTAAAAGTGATTGCATACTGTGGACCTTTTTTTTTTTGTGCGGTATGCGGGCCCCTCACTGTTTTGGCTTCTCCCGTTGCGGAGCACAGGCTCCTGACGCGCAGGCTCAGCGGCCATTGCTCACGGGCCCAGCCGCTCCGCGGCATGTGGGACCTTCCCGGACCGGGGCACGAACCCGTGTCCCCCGCATCAGCAGATGGACTCTCAACCACACTGCACCACCAGGGAATCCCCATACTGTGGACCTTTGAGGTCACATTGGAGGAGCTGAAGATGAAGCTAATAAATTGTAGATTGTGACATGTCTGACTTTGGGGTGGGAGGTGACAGGATGCATGTGGCTGGAAATGCAGATAGCAGCATACCTGGTTTAGTTAAATACATATCATTAAAGCCCACTGAGCAACTTATTGAACTTATCATTAACTATATTTAAGCACAATCAATCTGAAATTTCCTCTTTCTAAAATTTTGCCTTGGAAGAAAAGGAAAAAACAAAAAGGGAATGAGGGCAAGACTTTGCCAAAGGGTGCTTTCATGGGGCACACGGCAACCAAAACAAAAGGCCCAATTTTAATTGAATTACAAACTGTGTAATTATTTAACCTGTACCAGCTGGTCTCAAGAAGCTACCAGATTTCCTCAGAGAGTTTGTACTTGGCCAGAAACATAAGGTAACTTATTAGGAACAAGAAAAATGCCTTCTATACCTATGTTACCCGCCCCCCACTCCCAAAGAGCATACTATAAAAGGGGAATAAAATCCTTGGAGTTCACTTTTGGCTTAAGAGGCAGTCCTCCCGCCCTCGAGTATGTGAATGGGTTTTGCTAAAGCACCTGTAGTCTCTGAGGAATGGCTGACATAAACAGGATGTTATTGCATCAGACAGGTAAGACAGGTAATTAGTCATCTGAGATTTCATTTTTCTCTTGGAAGTACTGGAAATTTAATTTGTTTGTGATGTGCAATTGGCGAACTGACAGTAGCTCCAACTGCGCCTCCCTCTGTCTTGCTGTCCTGATGCTGTGTGGAAAGCACGGGGGTGGGGCATGTGGGACTGTCTCAATGTAGACACTTCGCTTCATCTGTCAACATCAAGCTAACTAAAGCGCCTTGGTATTGACAAATGTGCCCTAATTACACATTCCTCACTTGTAATGCTAGAATAATCCTAATGAGTTTCCCATGATCATTTTTCTTTTAGATTAAATGTTTTTTCTCAATCCCCCTTCCGGTTTTGCAACAGTGAAGTCGTTCAGAATCCATGCTCATTTACATAAGAGCATTGTTTCATAAAAGTACAGAGCAAACTATTTTTAGAAAGCTGTATTTTATGAGTTAACGTATGATTGAAGACAGGACCTGACTTGGCCTTTGATTAAAGACAGAGTTCACCCTATTTATTTTGTTTTAAAACACCCTTCTCCAAAGAAAGCTTGATTGGGATCAAACTTCGTCCCCATACATCATAGCTATTGATTTTACATTTGTTGTCGCTCTGTTGATTTTATGCCCCTTTATGTCATAATTTCTAATTTGTTATCCTGATAGCCGGCCCCTGAGTTGGTGCTGGGACTGAGCCTGCAAGGTGGTTTCTTTCAATTCAGACTAATCTGTCCATGAAACAGATGAGCTTTCAAACACAGAACAATGCTCTTCTCACTTTTCATAGCATTATCCTGGTATTTCCCATGGAGATGACAGTAAAATTTGTGGCAAGTAGCAACATTAGGGACATTTCTGTAGTCCAGGAGATATAGCTCCTGGCTGCCCTGGATGCTGCAGGAAGCTGGGTGCTCCTCCTCTTGGCTTTTTTTTTTTTTTTTTTTTTTCCACACATAGATTCACTCTTAGGATTCAGAATGCAAATATTATGGCCATCTTCTGGAAAGTGTCAAGGACAGAAAATCCTTCCATCTTCTACAAGTAGCAGAAGAGACAGAATGTCTGCTGGATACACCCCACCTTATTTGTTAAAGGACTATCCAGCCCTCTTTTTAATCTGCATCTACTTACATGCTTATAGGTAGAGTCTGGGACGCTGCCAGATCACCAAGCAGCCCATTTAGGGTAAAATTAGATAGACTTTCTAGAGATATATGTTGTACTCAAGTATCACTTCTTGTGTTTTGATTTTCTGGCCAACTGAGTGAATGTAATGCTCTTATTCTAAATTGCTACTTTACACTTTTTCCTCCTCTGGCTTCCCATTCAGTATTCAGTCACGTCACTCAAGACCATCCCGGAACTGTGCCGAAGATGTGATTCGCAAAATGAAGACAGATCAGGTAAGTTTTGCTCCCCACCTCTTCTCCTTATCCTGCCTTTTAGAGTGCAGGGGGACTCCTCCTGGCATCCCTTCCCCCTCACATTGGTTGCTCCTGCTTTCTGTTTTCTTTTTCTTTTATGGCTTCTCCACTTACCCCCGACCCTCAACAAACAGATGTTAGGTCATCCTCCAAAGACTAACCGGACAGGGAGGCCCTAATGAGGACTCAGCTGTTTACAAATAAATGTAGGCAATCATCGCGGCAGCTCCAAACCACAGTATACGCAGCAATTTACTGCAAACCCGAGAAACCATTGGTGACAAAACATAATGATGCAGGCGCCAATGAAAAAATGTTGGATGCATTTACTACCCATATGGCAAGGACCAGCTTGGGGGATGGTGCTTTGCCAAAGTCTGAAACCCTATCAGGGATGCGACATGATAGAATCTGCAGTAAGACATACTGTAACAGTTAAGATTAAAGCAAAGCTTTGGAGTTTAATAGTGTAAACTAAACAGAGAATTATGGCGTGTAGATGAAAACCAGCTGGCTGACCTTTTCTCCCTGCACACCCCCGACCCTTGACAAAAAAAGTACATTCAGGGTTGTTTTTCCCCCTGTAAATCAAATTAAACCTCTCTGCTTTTCTCTCTGTGATGGGCAAAAATGAAAATAAAAAAGGATATTGATGGGAATGATACCATAGCATTAAACTGTGAAATGATGTTTATTATTTTTCCAAGTAATTACTCTAAGGCATCACCATTAACCTTGCCAAAGCTGGACCTCTGATAGTAACTAGAATCCTGAGAACCACGGATGATGGAAGACTTAAGATAACCCTAGAATTATGTGTATTGTGTTTGAAAATAAATAGATCAGCCTTACCTATGCAGCTGCTAGAACCCTAGGCCTTTCGAACTGAAAGGACTGTACAAAGCTAATGTACTTTTCTCTTGGGCCGTTTGTTTTCTTTCAACATTTTGTTTAGATGAGATGGGGAAAATAATTAGTCTATCTAGGTTTGTTTATCTGTGTGTTTTTTTTTTTTTTGTATGAGTGAAAGTAATGATTCAATGTTTGGGTCAGAAACATCACAGAAGATAGTTTGAAGTTCAAATAAAAGTTTTCATTTACCTCCATTTAAAAAACATTTTTCTTATTTCAAATGCACTCAAGTGTCTATGGGGTTAACAGAGGCTTTGGCCGTAAGGCTTATCAGGATGTGCCTCCTTAAAAGGCATCACCAGGTTCAAAGTTAAACCTCTGTGATCAGTGACAAGGGCAGCAGACACAGTGGACGGGCCCAGGGCCTCAGAGTCGGAAGACTTCCGTCTGAGTCAGCATTCAGACATCTATCGGTTATACGACCCTGAGCCTGTGACTCATTATCTATAAAATAAAAAAGAAACTTGTTCTGCCAATGTTGCCAGGCTACCGTTAGGATCAAAATTAGGTGATGTATCCGAAGGTACTTTGTAGATACAAGATTTTCTTTCTCCTTTTTTTTTTTTTTTTTAATTGGAGATGGGGCAAGAGAGAAGACATAACAGCAAACACTTCAGTAGCGCTTACTGTGCTAGGTATTGCTGTAAGCCCTTTACTCGTATTAACTCAATTAATCCTAAAATCCTTGTGAGCTAAGTATTGTACTATTAAGATGTTTATCTGAGGCACAGAGTAGAGAAGTAAATTATCTCGCCCAGAGTCACACAGCAGTTACGTCACAGAGCTGGGATCCAAACCCCAGGAAGTTTGCCTCTGGAGTCTGTTGTCTTATCCATTACATATACTGTCATATAGCTAGACTTAGGGATAGTAATTTAATTTTAAGATATTTTCCTTTTAAAACTTTAAAAGCTAGCATTTTCCCTCACTGATGAAGTAGAAAATTTCTTTTCTCTGTTAAATAGCTTCTCTTGCTTACCAAGTTAAGTGAATTAACCGAAGCTTTTAAAAAGATGTTTCCTGGGGCTGGTTTATTCCATTTTCTCCAGGTCTTGTGACTTGTAGTCACTTCCACAGTAGATGATGTTAGACATTTCTTCTGTGGTTGAGAAGGATGCCAATTTCAAGTTCAGAAGCCTTTAAACTCACCCAGAGCAAATATCCAGTGCTCAAGGTAATCACCAATAATTAGACCTGACAGGAAATGGATATATGAGGGAAAGACTCAGTCCTCTTTAATGGAATCACATGTACACCTCCAATCTCATGGACCATTTGGAGGTTGGTAAACCACTCTCTAATAGAGCAAGAGGGATCCTAGAAAAAGAAACACATGAAAAATCAATCTCTCCAAAGCACCGCTGTAGAATTATCTGTGAGCTGCTTTGAAAGAAATCTCAACATGATAAAGTTTCCACCCTCCATTTCTGAAAGAATTGAGGCAATCTCAGTTAGTTTCATGGGCATGCAGATGTGGAAATAACCCTCCACCCCCAACACATCCCCTTAGTCTTTCCTGTTTCAACAACCTAGGAGGAGTTCGCTCCAGGAGCACTTGCATAATTTCCATCTTTATGGTAGTCTTTTCGAACAGATGGTGGCAGAAGACACATTGGCTTCTGAGAAGGGTCCACATCTTCTTCTGGATGGGGCACCCTCTGGGGGAACTTTTCCCTAAACCTCCTGTGACTTAGAACATACTCCACCAGATAAAGATGTGTCTCTTTACCTTTCTAAAGTTTGTTAGGCACTTTCTGTTTTGTGTAGGTTGTCAGATGTTAACACCCAACCTGTACTAACATGTCTTTGACTAGATAGATGTTCTTGGACCCAGTTGTTCTTTTATTTATTCATTCCTCAAATAACTTTTGTGTTTTCTGTCCTATGCACTGAAGACAGGGTAACAAGCAAGGTGTAGACAAGGCCCTGTTCTCAACAGCACTTACATTCTGCGGGGTGACAGACAAAAGGCAGGCAAATGAAGACATAAACCAGATTTTCCCAGGCATTGATAAGAGGTGACATGACGCATGTGATAGAGTAACTTACAGTGGATGGGGAGGGAGGGGCGTTTGGGGGATCAGGGAGCATTCTTAGGGCCCAGCCATGGGAAAGCCAGTGAAGAACAGTGAAGGCAGAGGAACTAGCAAGCGCAGCGCCCCTGAGTCAGAAATGAGCTTAGCATGGATGAGGAAGAAAAGGAAAACCAATGTGGCTGCATGGGGCAATCAAAATGAGGATGAGGCCAGGGATCCGGTCAGGGTCAGACTCTACAGGGCCCTGAGGGTCATGGTATGCAGAGTTCAGATTTTTCTCTAAGTTCTGTGAAGAGCGCTGACAGCAGGATCCCAATATTTCTAAAATCCCATTACCTGGAAAGAAGCCGAAAATCATAACTCTCAGTAGAAGAAGGGACCCTAAAAATCATCTAGTTTAAGAGGGAAAGAAAGTGAGAAAGTGCAAATAATAAAAGCAGAAGTGTACGGTGTTGACAGGGGATGGATGTGTGCAAAGGGTATACAGGTGTTCTTTGTACTGTTTTCATTCTTTCAACTGTCCTATAAATTTAAATGAAAATGTTTTAATTATAAGTGAATTTTTAAAGGTCAATAATAATAATAATGTAGTCCAAAGTCCATCAGATCTTGGAGTGACTATTATTATCCTGATGGGGTCATCAGCCTGTACTTTGTCACGTGAGTGACAGGGAGCTCACAGTCTCACAAAGCTGCCTATTCATAAAGGTTAATTTTTGTTCAGCCAAAATCAGTGTCCCTCAAATGTCCATCCCTTACACCTGGCTTTTTCCTAGGGATCCTTAGAGAAGGACAGTTCCTCCTGGGCAGGGGTACCACTAACTGTTTGGAGATGGCAGTCACCCTTGGTTTTGTCTTCTCCAAACTAAAACTTCCCTCCACGGTTTTGAGCGTATCCTGCTCATGGTTCTTGCTTTCTTGCGGCTGTTGCATTTACCAGCTTCCCTCTTAAAAGTGGTGCACCCAGAGCTCCACCCAAGGTTGCTCCCCATATGGTCAGATCAGAACCTGTCAACCACACAGATCAACCTCAGGACTTACCACACACCTTTCCTGCCTTCGCTCTTGGGCTACAAAGACAAGACTGGTGCCTCCCCTTCCTGCCTGTTATTTTTAAAGTGTTCTGAGAGGAACAGGAGGGCAAATGAGCCCAGATGTTGGCCCTTGGGAGCCTCTCTATGAGACATAGAGCCTAGGGCTCACCCACTTCATCCCTGGGCCCTGGGTCAGCTCCACAGTGGGCTCTGAGAAAGGCAGATGGCAGGGTGTTTTGTCAGAGGCCTGGGGCAGCATTCCTGCACCTTCCACTCACTCACCAACGCCCACGAGTCTGCCCTGGGAGTGCCCTTCCTTTAGCCGAAAGCACGGATTCCTATTAAAATCTGTATTTCCCCTGACAAGGATAATATTTTAAACTCTTTGCCATCAATTACACTACACTATGCCTAAACTGAATTTTTGTGAGAAAAAGAAGTTTTGAAAAGAAGTGTGGAGGACTTGCAGATACCATAGGAAGGCAGGAGAGAGGGGAAGAACTAGGAATTAGAAGCTTGAGAACAAACTTTGCTGGTGCTTAGATCTGCACAGGTGCTACTGAGATCTCCCAGTTATTTCTTAGGTGCTCAGCGTACCAGGCATTAGGCCAGGTCTTCTGTGCACAGCTTATTTGTCCTCAAAATAATTCTCTGAGGGAGGACCATTATTATACCCATTTTATGGATGAGGAAACTGAGGCCCACAGAAGGCAAATAATTTGTCCAGAGTTCTGCATTTGAAACCAGTTCTGCTGACCACAGAGTCCCTATGAAGTTGAACAACTGAAGAGCAGTTGTAGTCCGAGGAACCACGCGCGGCTAGTGGAATGGGGCAAGGATTAGCATTAGGGAAGTTACGGGTGAAAAACTTACACCTCTAAAAGGGTGTTATTTATGAAATGTTGGCATGTTTTCTCTGCTTAATCCCTGCTCCTCATGTAGGAAAGGGGGACAGCACAAGGCAGGGCATGTTAACTCTGCTCTATATTTTCTCCGTATGAGGACTAAATACGTATGAGGACTAATACTAAATCGACATATGGTATTCAAATCAAACATATTCAATTTCATTGACTTCGAGCTTCTATTAATTAATTGGACATTCAGATACACATTTGTTTCAATTCATGGTGCTTTAAAAGTCTTGTGATTCTTTCAAAATATGTATCTGCTCAGCTCATTGTATAACTTTCTTATGAAAGAAAGCATATAAATATTAATACAGCTTTGCATCTAAGAACTTAGATGTGTTGAGGTTGGGAAACTCGGATATGTAACAGTAATAAATGGCCCTGGAGTGTGTTCGAGAAGAGATCCTGAAGGGTTTTCAATACCTAAATAGTAGAGAAGATCACTTGTCTGACAGTGAGTAAAGGAAAATCATACTTTTTAAACTCAGTATCTGGTAAAAGCTCTTTTGGATGTATATTTAGAAACATTGCAGATTTGCTATATTTTTAGCCCTGTGCCTGCAAATTTTGTGATAAACCCTGAAAATGTATGGTTTTCTAAGATTTTCAAGGATTTTGGCCAACACCGAAAATAATACATTGACATGAAATTTATCCTATTGACACTGCTGTGACATAGCTGATGATGCTAAATATACAAACCTCCTGTTTCCAATTTTATTAAGGTTTCATGCTAAAAGCATGAAAGTTGGTATAGCAGTTTAAATTAATCCATTTCACATGATCTAATATAAAATGGACTCAAAGATTCAGGAAACACATTTGCTAAGATCTCAATCAAGAAGATGAACACCTCACCCTGATGCAGCAAAGAATCTAACATTTATGACAAAAATCTATTTAACTACAGTAAAAATTTACATACAGTAAAGCATGTAGATGAGAATGTTAGTCAAATAATTATTTTTGCTTTTTCTTTAACAAAATTATAATTATAAAGGTGACATAATTCATTTTTTTTAAATAGTAAGTAAAAACTACAATTAACCATGCTACCAAAACAAAATTGCTGTATTTCTTTCTAGTATTTTTTTCATGAGGCATATGTTTTGTACGGTTGTCATCATAACACAAGGGCAAATTTTTTTTTAAACATCTTTATTGGAGTATAATTGCTTTACAATGGTGTGTTAGTTTCTGCTGTATAACAAAGTGAATCAGCTATACATATACATATATCCCCATATCCCCACCCTCTTGCGTCTCCCTCTCACCCTCCCCATCCCACCCCTCTAGGTGGTCACAAAGCACCAAGCTGGTCTCCCTGTGCTATGCGGCTGCTTCCCACTAGCTATCTGTTTTACATTTGGTAGTGTATATATGTCCACGCCACTCTCTCACTTCTTTCCTGCTTACCCTTCCCCCTCCCCATGTCCTCAAGTCCATTCTCTACAACTGCGTCTTTATTCCTATCCTGCCCCTAGGTTCTTCATAACCACTTTTTTTTTTCTTAGATTCCATATATATGTGTTAGCATATGGTATTTGTTTTTCTCTTTCTGACTTACTTCACTCTGTATGACAGACTCTAGGTCCATCTGCCTCACAAATAACTCGATTTTGTTTTTATGGCTGAGTAATATTCCATTGTATACATGTGCCACACCTTCTTTATCCATTCATCTGTTGAGGGACACTTAGGTAGCTTCCATGTCCTGGCTATTGTAAATAGAGCTGCAATGAACATTGTGGTGCATGACTTTTTGAATTATGGTTTTCTCAGGGTGTATGCCCAGTAGTGGGATTGAAGGGTCATAGGGTAGTTCTATTTTTCATTTTCATAAAGGCAGTTTTATCCACTGCTTTTTTCTGCCATTGCAGAATGTGTACGGCCAACACCTTGAATGAACTACAGAACATAGGAAAGCAGAGCCGCCCCCTCTGTCTGCTTTAAATCCATTAACACTTTGCTTAAGTCTCTGAAAGAAAGGATATGAAGTCAATGCGGGGAAAGATAGGAGCAGGGGGTGATAGAAAAATTAAAAATAAAACTCTAGTAGTGTCAAAAATAATGTAAAGGCCTGGCAGTGGCAGAGCTTAAATACACTGCATCTTTGTCCCCTCTTCTCTCCTTGAACATTTCTTCTTTTTTTTTTTAACATCATTATTGGAGTATAACTGCTTTACAATGGTGTGTTAGCTTCTGCTTTATAACAAAGTGAATCAGTCATACATATACATATGTTCCCATATCTCTTCCCTCTTGCGTCTCCCTCTCTCCTACCCTCCCTATCCCACCCCTCTAGGTGGTCACAAAGCACGAGCTGATCTAAGTCCCCTAGCTCCCTGACTTTCTAGAAGGTTGTAGAGTTAACAAAGTCAGGAATGAGGCAGTACTAGAGGAAGAGAAAACTCTGGGAAAGAGACCCAGTCTCGTTTCCCATGTTTAGGTTTTACTGGACTCTAAGAAACATACCTCCCCCCTCAAAACTGGTGGGGAAATCTCTTGGTAGAAATGAGTTCAAGGGAATCGGCAGTAAGGAAAGATGAGAACTCAGAAGTAGAGAGAAAAGCATCCTGGAGGCAGGAAGGGGAAGAAATGAAGCACAGGAACAAGGAAAAACTGGTACAGAAGCAAAGTGCCTTTCACCTTGTGGGACCCCGCAGTGACTTCCTTCTCAGAAGTCAATCCTGTCATTAGGAGGAAGTGGTTTTCCCTGCCCCATGTTCCCAATCAAGGCAACAGTAGGATTGGGGAGAGGGAGGGTTATTACTGGTTTTGGATTTTCATAGAGTCTCTGAGAGCACCCCACTTCCTGCTGAAAGTGTATCCTTTTTCTTTTGTCTCCCAGTGGGCAATTTCTTCCCATTTAAAATGAGCGTGCTTTGTCCACATACCTTCTTTGCCCTGACTCTTCCCCTAAAAAAAAAAATCACTAAAAAACTCAAGTAATAGAAACAGAATCCTAGAATCTCATAGTTGAAGGATCCTGAGAGAGAGTAAAGAATCATCTCCAAAAGTCCAGACCCTTCTGTGGCATCGATTGCTCAGGCCCTTGCATCTCACAGTGCACTCCGAGACTGGAACCAGCACCGCCAGCATCACTGGGAAGCCTGTTAGAAATGTAGACCCTGAGGCCTTACTCCAGACTCCAGAATCAGAATCTGTATCTTGACAAGCTCTCCAGGTGACTCATTTGTGTATATTCGAGTTTGAGAAGTGCTGACTTAGGCCACGTTTGGTGCTAATCCATCGTCCTGATGAGGTATCATGTCACTCTGTGCTCAGAATCAAGCAATAGTTCCCAAGATGGTTCTCAAGATACACAGTGGGAAACTCTCTTAGTGGGAAACTCTTATGTGGTTGGTCTTCAAGCACTCTTCTCCTGGATCAGCAAGCTTCCTCGCATGTCACTCTCCTCCTGCTTTCTACCTGCCAGTCTCATCAAGGGACCTGCTTCACTTCCTCAAATGTGCTGTGTTCTTTCACGTGACACGTCCTTCCTTCTCTCCTTTCGCCTCCAAGGTCACCTCCTCACAGCCCTTCACCCTACTCCCGCGACCACCACTGTTCAGTAGAAATGTAGTGTACGCCATTTCCATAATTTAAACTTCTTCTAGTAGTCATATTAAAAAATATAAGTAGATGAGATTAATTTAATAATACCTTATATTTATCCCAATAAATCAAAACTATTATCACTTTGATATGTACCACCAGCCACAGTTTAAGTGCCTAATAGCCACAGGTGTCTAGTGGCTCCTATTTGGACAGTGTAAGCCTAGATTATATTAGAACCCCTCTCCCAACTTACTATATTATCTCCCAGCTCCCTGTACTTTTCCACCTCTTTAAATATCTGTTTTAAAAATTATTGGTAATGTAGTTTAATATCAGTTTTCTCTAGTAGACTAAATAAAATCTCTTTTGGGTAATTTTGTTCATTATGCTATCTCCAGTGCCTACTGCTGTTGCTACATATACACCTGAGGTAGGATGGATGATTGAATGTGTAAAGAGGTGAAAAGGAAGCCAACTTCTTTGGGTTTTGTATCATAATTGAGCTTTGGGACAGCTGCTTTGCTTCTCTTCATTTGGTTTGACCCTTTGATATTCTCTGGATATTTGATTCCTCTTTGATCTGCACCATACAAACACTCTCTAATTATTTCCTGTCTTAAAAAACGAGCAAACAATACTGCTCTGGTGGCTCCACCCTAATTCTCTGCTCCTTTTTCTTCCCACCCCAGGCCCCACTTATAGCCAACATGCTTTAGAGAGTTAACGGAACCTCGATCTATAGTCCTCCACCTCCTGTTCACCTTAAATATCTCCAGTATGGCTTCCACCTCTTTTGGGAAGGTCACAACTTCCAGTTGGTCAAATCCATTGACACTGATGTTCTCATCTTGCTTGGCATTGCTGTGTTATTTGAGGCTATTGGCCGTGCCTTTCTGGAAACATTCTCCTCCCATGGCTTTGTGATACTACCTCTCTTCTTGTTTTTCTTCTAACACTCTTACATCTCCTTAGTCTCCTTTGCAACTCCTCTCCTTTCTCTACTTGACCTTTACAGATCCAAGTGGTATGGAAGTATTCAGTAGGATCCTTTCTCCTCTCAATCTCTAAGTCTCTCTGGGTTGATAGCTCATTCATTCTCATGGCTTCACATGCCCTCTACTTGCTGCTGCTACTCACCTCATCACTCTAGCCTCCTAATTAATGACCCACTCGATATCTCCATTGGATGCCTTGTGGAATTATGAAGAGGAATTCTTGAATCCCCATCCCCAACCTGTTCCTCCTCAGACCCCCCCTCAGCAATCAGCACTCAGTTTACTGAAACATCCACTCGGTGGCCGAAGCCAGGATTCTGTCTCTCCCTCATCTCCACCTCCATCTATCAGCAGGTCCTGAGTTGTCTGTACTCAAAGGCTATCCCCATCTGTCCACTTATCTCCAACTCAACAGCCCCCAGCCAGGCCGGGCCACCTTTATGTTTCATTGGGTTAACAACCATGAACGAATACTTTGACTTCTTTCTTCACCATCAATCCTTGACACCCCATATTTCCCCCAGAGGAGGCACAAGGATATATTTTTAAATGTAAAGCAGGCCATTTCATTCTCTGTGAAGCACCCCGAAGAATACCCTATTTCACTTAAAATATAACCCAAACTCCTTTTTGTGGTCCATAAAACCCTCAAATGAGTTGGCCCCTGACAACCTCCCCCAACTTCATCTTTGATCTCCTTCACCCTAGCTCACTCTGCTCTAGATAGAAGAACTATGGAACCTGCCAGATTCTCTCCTGCATTAGGCATTTGAGAATGGGCTTCCTTCTACCCATATCTTCACAGAATCGTCTTTTCTCTTGTATTTTCCCCCAGATCCTCATAATTGTCTTCTTCTCATCCTCAGGTCTTGGCTTACATGTCATCTCCATGATAAGGCTTCTCGGCTGTTCTCTACTCCAGGACCCTACTTGTTTCCATCAAAGCACTCTGCATTTTGTAATTTCTCATTCATCTGTATACTTGCTTGACTGTCTGCTTGCCCCATAAGGACGGTGATTATGTCTATTTCATTCCCCTCTGTACCCCTACAGCCATGTGCACAGAGAACATTCAGCAGATGTTTGTGGAATGAGTGGACCCTGTAAGAGTCTTTTAGCATTCTGCCAATTACTTTAGCACTTCTGAACAAGCTCTATTATATTCCTATATGTCTTGCTTATATTGGAAAGAAATTGCCACCTTTAACCAGTTGAAAGAATTGGCAGCTGAAATCAGAACAAATTTTCCGTGATAAGATGACTCTAAATTTAGGCTGATGCCGCTAAAGATAAACAAAGTAGGGAAATTCTTCCACTCAACTGTTTCTAAGAAAAGTTGTTATTAAAAACCATTTTCCTAATGTTACTTCATAGTCAGTGGTTACCAAAATCTCGGCAGAGAGTACAGTTTGGGATTTAGCTTAAAATGAATCTGAAATGAGTACAACCAGGTTTTACTACTGGTTTCTGGAATTCCATTGCCTACATGTGACCCAAATAGAGAAAATGTGAATTGCATGTTTAGGGAATACTTTTACTTTTGATAAGGCAGTTCTGCGGTGTTATGGAGAGAAAGTTGGAGTCAGGGAACCTCAGTCCTGGTTGAGCAGTCAGGATAGTATGTAATTTTCCACGTAACACTTGAAACTCCCTCAGTTCGCATTTATTTTCAAGTGAGAATACGGAAGCACTGCTCATCCATCCTCCGGAGTTGTTGTAAAAACGTCTAGTGACATCATACACTTGACTTGTGGTCAGAAACATAGGAAGTTTTACACAAATATATTGTATTCATTATTTTAACGATGGAGGACATTTTAGGAAAGTCCTAATTAATAAATAGCATTTGGAGGAACTTTTAAAACACACGTAAGTGTTTTGGGTTTTTTCATTGTTTGTAACAGTGCCTGAGAAGCGTGTACCGAATGGCAGTAGGAAAGGAGGCAGCAGCGCGGCTCTGCCAGGCTCTGTCCTGCAGGGGCCTCTATCTGCACTTTGCTGCGTCCCTGCACCTCCCCTGTCCTCTCTGCAGCCTGTAATGGAGAACTCCACCCGGCCACCAGCTTGCTTGGGCGGACCCCACGGGGCTGCCCAGAGGAAGAGGAGGCTGCAGGCTGGGCTACTTCTTCCTCCCATTTCTCCTCCCCTCCAGACCTCGAGGTGCGTCCCTTTCAAAGTGGGACTAGGTTTCATACACTTACTACTTTGTTTCTGGAAAATAGAATTCATTTAATGTTTCGTAAAAAAAAAAAAAAAAAAAGCAAACACTCATGCACCCTAAAGATATATACCCCCTTTTCTCTTCTTGTGTCTAAAG
>NC_138160.1:103775384-104082746 GCF_964165515.1 Mesoplodon bidens
CAGAACACATTTTTCCTATAAAACAACAGTACAGACCATGAAAAGCATCTGCTCCATCCTCTGACACCCTGAGTGACTGTCACACCCACCTCCTCCACTGCAGGGTTCCTTATCCATTGGTGGCCAACCTTAAAGTTCTGGCTCAGTTAGCTCTTGTGTTATCTCCTTCTCACTATGCAGTACTTGTGAAGGACCAGGCAAAAATTCTACTTCCTTAAGACTTGGGTCTCACATAGGCGTTTTTCTTCATTTATATACAACCAAAACTTCTTCATAGCTAATGTAGTTAACTTTTAAAACACAATATCTAGAAAGTGTTGCAGTAGAGGAATTAGTAAGGACATTTTGTGAATCCTAATTATTTCCTTCTTAAGGTTTACATCTTGCAATATATGGCTTTTGAATGAATAACTAGATATTTTAACAACTTCACTCCTTTGTATTATTTTATACTTATCTGAGTAATTAATACAATATTTAATAATTTAAGGAAACCTGACTGTTTTTTTTTGTTTTTGTAGACTAGATCAAATATAATTCATCTTACCAAGAAAAAAAAATCCTGGCTCAGTTAGAAGGACCAGAAGTGGATACCAAAGGCAAGCCATTTATAGCTGGTTGGTAAGTGACATATGAGGTGGCCTGGCAGGAAAGTTTTGCCTACAGAGAGGTCTAGGCTAAATTTAAATGATCCAAAAGGTCCTATCTACAAAACTCATGTGAGCCCATACACACACACAGAGCAGGGAAAGCAGAAAGAGAGGGGGGCCCAGAAAAGAGGACACAGTAGAGCTCCATCACCATTCTTGCTGGGCCCCAGGCAGGGCGGTGGGGTGCCAGTCCTGAGGGGACCCATACTGGAGCTGCAGGCTTTTCCACTGAGACCCAGCTCTGCAGCAGCTGGGGTTGCTACCCTGAGCATCCTCACCAACCCCATGAAACCAAGTAACCTGAACATGTTCCTGTGCTCCATTCTACATTCCCATACCCAGCAGCATTTCTGCAGGGACTAAAAGTAATCCTCCTGAAGTGTCTGGCAAATCCAAACATTTAATGGCAGCCATTTTGTTATTTAAAAAATTGCAATAAACATAAAATTAACAACAGTGCTTGAAAATGGCTTGTTTCTTTAAAAAGTTAGCAATTTAATATCCACCAAAACCAGTATTTGCTGAATTAAAAATCTTAAACCTGAAGTAAATTTAAATTCTGTGTGGTTATATACTGTGTGTGTGTTCAGGAACTCACTACATTTCTGAGGAAAAATAGTCCAGGGAGCTGGGTAGCTGGAATCCTCAATGAGAAACAATAAGCTCAGAGATACTTAAACTCTATAAATTGAATTATTTGTACTTTATAGAATTCTAACTTTGTTGATAAAAATTAATGTATACTGTAATTTTGACAAGTTGTCTATTAACTTTTTTGTTATTGAAAAAGCTGACAATAAAAATGAAAGAATTTTGAAGGAAGGAGGTAAATTCACCTATAATCCTGCCACCTAAATACCAGCCTCGTAATTCTGGCATGATGTCCCCAGACCCCCTCCACCAATGTGCCCATCTGCAGCTGGCTGCCACCCCAGGGTACACAGTTTTTCAGTCTACCTTTCCTTGCTATGACAGACATCTTTCTGTATTGCTACATACCAGAAGTCTAGGATTTTAAGCACTGCAAAACAGCCTACTAAATGAATATATCTCCACTACAGAAAGATAATGAACACCAAAGCAATACTGTTAAAAATTAGGAGGCCTCACTCATTCACACCTACCAAGATTTTGTTAGATAAGGCCCCCCACCCCAACTCAATCCTTCTTGAAAAATTAGTCTGGTTGTCTTTATGACTTTGTTCCTTAAATCTGGGAATTCAATATGCTGGGTAAATACATCATCTTAATCTTAGGTTTCACCTGGGTAAGCAGGAAAGGAAAAATGTTAGAGAAAACGTTACCGCCAGTGCCATCTCCACTGGTGAAGTCTCCTCCTTGAATCATGAAATCTTTGATGACGCGATGAAATTTGCTTCCTCTATATCCATATCCTTTCTAAAGAGAGTATGTCAATTGAATACACAAGTAGATATAACCCATACTGTAAGATAAACCCCAGTGTTTATCTGGAAATGACAAAATGAGAAAATTACACAAAATATCTACAGAACTAGATTAGGTGCCTGCAATAATTTACTGATAGAAATTTATCATTAGCTGACTGAAAAGTAAATACATAAACTATAGAGGTAAAGTATTAACCTGCACAAGTAAAAAGAGAGAAGTCTGCATTTTCACTTGATGACTGTTTCCTGTCAGTTTCTAGAACCCTGAGGAAACTGAAGGCTTGAAGAATAGCGATTTTCTAGGAAAATAAAGTAAAGTATTGTTAGATGTCTCAGGTTCATCTCATCTACTAATTTAATACTTATTTTCCCAGAATACATCTTTACATTTGGCTTAAAAGAAGGAAGATCTACTTCTGCGCAGTTAAAGGGAATAAAACTGAGATATACCTCTCCTGTTGCCAGTGCGACAAAATTTTCCACAGTCTTGGGCACAACTTTTCCAAAGAGGCCAATCACAATTCTGCCAACATCTTTATCTCCAATCCTCACATCAAAGAAGACCTGCGTGTGGTTGAAAGGCAGAGCAGAAGGTTATAATGTGAAAAAGCCACAATACAAGGTAAGGGAACATGATAATCTGAGAACTGATCCACATGCAAGGGCCCTGCCCACCAGTATTTTATAAAGGAGCATGAAGGAGCTATTTTATGAAGGAGCATGATATAAATTAAAGGAGCTCTGAAACCATCTTGTGGGTGCATTTCACTCACAAATATTCATTCACCAAACAGTTACGGAGCACCACCTCTAGGCCAGGCACTGTACTAGGAACTGGGTTTAAAGTTGGACTCAATATTGTCAGAGTCAGCCAGTAATGTCTTCAAGAATTCCTCTCCCCTCCACAACCCAGACCAGCACTGCTCTGGCCTCCTGTTTCCTAGCTCTGCGGACACGGGTTAGAGTGGAGACTGTTGGTCTTCTGAGGGGTAATGCTCTCCAGTCTTGGCAGGAGGGAAAAAAATGGTGAGGAGAGAAACAGTCTAACCATCCAGATTTATTTTTTTGTAACTTTGAGCAGTGCTAAATGAGTTCTCAGTAGACATCTGCTGTCAAGGGGACAGTGAAAGATTATCACAACACACAACACTCCTCCAGAAGGCCTGCCACTCACGTCCAGACACACTAAGGCACCAGGGCCACAGCTGCACCCAAAGTACAACAAACATTACACTCAGGTCCTGACAGAACCATTTACCCTGTAAACTCAGACACCAAATTCAGTCATCATGTCCCCAAAGTTGCACATGTACAATGTGTCCTTACTCTGTCACAACAGTTTAGAACAGAAAAGAGCAAGCACACATCCCGAAGTGAGTCACTATTTTTTTGCAGATAAACTTTAAAAGCTCTCTTGGACTTTTTAAAAACTGTTTCATCTGAAATGAAATTACATACGTCTTGCTTCACAAATCACTGTGTTGAGATGATTTTGAGATAGAATGCTTGAAAAGGCCATGGAGTCAAAGGGCATTCTATTAGCGAGTTTAGATTATATGAACCAATTTACTGTTTGAATGGGTAAAAAAGACATTCAAGAGATGGCTTTAAAAAATATAAGAAGGGTTGTCAAAGAGAAAAGATGTCGTATAGTTTAGAAAAATCACAAAGTAAAGACTGTCAAGCTTTAGTTCAAGACAAGAGCTTCTGTCAATACATCAGGACGTCTGTCACAGGATGATGTGGTATTTTGCAATTTTACATGGCCAAAGCAGCAAAGACTGTATTATTATTTATATGGTAAAACTTCACAGAATGCACAGAAGACGGTGCCCTTGAGATTGGGCAGTGCAGTGGAGTAGGACAATTCAGGAAGCTGCATTAACACCCACAGGAGCCCAGAATGCAGAGCTGGGGTCAAAGAGAAGCAGGTTCTCCAAAGGGATTTCTGAACCAAGGAGTAAATTCAATAACAGGCAATAATGAAGCAGCACCGGCACAAGAATTGGGTATGTAATCGTAAAGAAGCACCGTATAAGACACTAGAAAAGCCTATCAGACTTTTAAAATAAAGAAGAGGAAATAAAGCCTGTGAACACTTCAACAGCAAAGAGAATCAAATGTGGGAGGGCAGCATAAGAAGATGAAGAAAAAGTGTCACCCAGCGTAACTCTTCAGTAACAATCTTATTTTCTTACACGCAGCCTAGCACACATATTAATATGATTTTTTTCCAAACCACAGCATCCTTCAACTTCATGCATGATGGCAAGAAAATATAGCAGTTTTCCTGACTCTAATGGAAATGATGAAATCAAATCTTATTGTCAACAAGTACTTGTCAAAGATCCATGCAGAAGGCAGCGTGAGGGTACAAGCTACTGGAGGGAGTCCCTGTCCTAAGGGAGCTTATGTAAACAGGCCAAGTAAACGAACAACCATAGCACAAGGCCCCAGGTTACACATGCCCCAAGAACACCGTACACCCCCTGTTCTGGAGGAATGTTAAGGCTGAAGGAAGGCATCCTGCGAAGGTGTGATGGGAGGCAGGCCTGGAAGGAGGGGAGCAGCCTCCAGGGACAAGGATGGGCAGTTCTTTCTGGGACCAAAGCACTGAGGCAGGAAAAGTGATCCATGTGCAGAGAAGCAACACAGCCCTTCTGACCGCAACCGGCTGGGAAGGGAGACTCACCAGTTCCAGAGTCAAAGGAAGGATGCCAGCTAAGAGATCCAGCTTTCGTTAGGCAACACTAGGAGCATGAAAGACAAAATTTCAATTTGAGGCTGCGTTCCCTTGGACTGCGATTTATGATGACTACGGCTCTGTCTAGGCAGGGACCCCTTAAGGGGTAGAAACGGTGTTTTCAGATTCCCAGTGCTCTGCACAGTGTCAGCTCACGCAGGTACTCACAAAATCCTAAATAGTTCAATGCCAGTTGATACTAAATGAGGACCAGGGCGCACACACACCTAGACAGAGGGTGAAGGTGGGCCCAGGGTGGCTGCCAGGCAAACCCTCTCACCCTGAGATCGTCTGTGACTTTGCTGCGTGTCCTTGGGAACAGGCCCCGTGCTAGACAAGGGGTGGGGCTGCAAAGTCCCTAACCTCCTGGAGCTTACCGTCCCGCAGAACAGAAAGCACATAGATACTCGCTATAATATAATGGGAAGTCAGGTTTCATGAGAAGATATGTACAGATAAAATGTCACGGTTAGAGGTGATGATTATCTGGAGATCAGGGCAGGCTTCCTGGAAAAGGTGGCACTTGAATTCCATGTTGCACTTCAGGAGCTGGCCCCTCAGTCACTCCTTTTTTCCCTTGAGGCTGCCCTTGAAAGTCATCTGAAAATTACGGGGGGACTTCCCTGGTGGTGCAGTGGTTAAGAATCCGCCTGCCAATACAGGGGACACGGGTTCGAGCCCTGGTCCGGGAAGATCCCGCATGCCGTGGAGCAACTAAGTCCGTGTGCCACTGAGCCTGTGCTCTAGAGCCCGTGAGCCACAACTACTGAGCCCATGTGCCATAACTACGGGAGCCCACATGCCTAGAGTCTGTGCTCCACAACAAGAGAAGCCACTGCAATGAGAAGCCCGCACACTGTAACGAAGAGTAGCCCCTGCTCGCTGCAACTGGAGAAAGCCCACGCGCAGCAACGAAGACCCAATGCAGCCAAAAATAAGTAAGTAAATAAATTTATTTTTTTTAATTACAGGGCACTGGAGGTGGGGAAAGACAGGGGAAGAGGCAAGAGGCACCCACATAGCCTGCCCCAAACCCTTGTAGAGTTAATCCTGCTTCCATTTCCAAAGTAACTGGGGAAGACACCAAGTACACGAGCTGTGAGGTCCAGGAAACCGTTCTCAAACCAGCTCCACCACTAACTGGCCATGGGACCTTGGGCAGCTCTGAGCTCCTGTTCCTCATCTGTACCCAGATGATGATTCCTCTCAGGGCTGCACTGCCACAGGAGGATTAATAAGATAACACAAATAACACTAGCAATTGACCTCTTTAATCAGGAACTTCAATCAGGGCTAAGCATTTTACATGCTTTATCACATCTAATATGCAAAACCCTGCAGGTAGGTATTATTTCTCTTTCCACTTACAGAGGAAATAGAAATGGAATAGAGGAGGAGCCTCAGACGTTAGGTAACTTGCTGTCACCCCAGCTGAAGCCTCTTGGCCACTCCAAGAGCTGCAGAAAGTGCCAGCAAACTGTGACACGAGTGCAGCTGGAAAGATGGCAGCAGTATTTTCTACAGTCTCGGTGCCTGAGCCGGCACAGAGCCCATGGCATCTGCTGGAAAGGGCAGGGCTGCAAACACTAATTCGGTGGATTTTGAGACCAGTGAGCTGGAGCCCCAACCTGAGGCTCCATGGCTGGGCAGGAGGCTGAGGTGTCGGGCTGGCAGCAGGATTCATGGACAAGGTGAGTGTCATTAAAGGGCCCTGGGGGGGGAATAGCACTTCACACCTCTCATTTACAGATTCCTGTTTTTAAACAAAATCAGAGGAAAAGGTAAAGACTGCTGGGGAAAACAATACACTAGAGTGATGGCCAATTAATCTACTTTTCCACACTCAGAGAAATCATTTTTTAATGTTTCCACTTTCCAATAGATTAGTTGTTTTAAAATGTCCACTGAAAAAGTAATTCAACAGAGTTGAAACTGTGGAAGAACATGCCTACACAGTTTTTAGAATGTAATGACAAATGGGGTGGGAAAAAAGGAGGTACATTGAGTGACTATTCCAAAAGCAGAGTCCTGAAAACTCCCTCAGTGACAGCGCCCTGGACTTGGGGTTAAGATGCCCCAACTCTTCCCCTCTTGCAGCCACCAGCTTCCTCCCCTCTCCTCGAGGTTCCCAACTGCAGCTCCACACTCCCAGAGACTGTTATTACTGATGACTTGCTCTGGGGTGGTCTCTGCACTGGTAGGTCTAAAAGCTTCCCAGGTAAGCCTGTTCCCAAATACTATAGGTGACGTTCTCACAGTAACAAATTATTTGTTGCATATCTGAAATTCACATCTCACTGGGCATCCTGTATTTCATCTGACAGTCCTACTCCCTTTCTCTCACCCTTATCTAAACAGTCAGCAAGTCCTGTTAGTTACACTTCAAAAGTCGATTTCTAGTCCCTCCCTGGCTCCCCATTTCCACCATTACCCCCCCTAATCCAAGCCACCACCATCCAGATTCTGACCTGGAGCCCTGAAGACCTCTTAGTTCACTCTCCACTGAACAACCACAGTAATTGTTTAAAAGTATATATGAGATCTTGTCAATCCCATGCTTAAAACCATTCAGCAGCTATAACTGCACTTAGAATAAGACCTCAAATTATAAGAATAATTGCCTTAAAACCTATACTCCAAACTGTGGCCCGGAAGGCACTACCTGATCTTGCTGCGGCTCACCCCCTAACCTCATCTCAAGCCACTCCCCCTCTCATCCCTGGGCTGAAGCCACACCATCCTTTCTCCATCCTCTGAACATACGATGGCTTTTCTGTCTGGAGGCCTTGCATATGCAGTTCCCTTTGCCTTCTAAGTCTTTGCCAGGCTTTTTTTTTTTTCTTTTTTTCTTACCCTTCAGGTATTTTAAAATGTCACCCAATCTATTTCCGGGTTTATTTCCTTCATCATTTCATCCCTTTATGAATTTTATGTTTAAGGCTTATCCCATGAGACCCAAATAGTATCTGAAGATTGAAAGAACCCCCCCCACTTCCCTCCCTTCAGCTATGTGGCCTTGTATAAGCCGTTTCCCAAAGCTAGATAAGCCCCAAAGATCAAGGGGCTGGGAAGAGAATCAGTGCTCAAAGCCAGCAAGCTCAGTTTATCACCGCACATACCCCGCAGCACGGCCTTTCTGTTCACTCTTAGGCTACATCAGATGTTGGGCTGAACCTCCCCCGCCCCTTGTCCTCCCCCCTCCTCGGGTGGGGTGTGTGGTAGAGGATTTAAGCATCCAACAGTATCATTTCTACTGGCAGACACCGGACCGATTGCTAAGACCACCTGCAGCTGCCCCTCCTTCCAGATTCCAAGACACCCCTGCCACTGGGTTTTCTAGAAGTGGTCATCAAGGGCCCCAAATCATCCCCTCCCTCCCTCCCTCTATCTCTCCCTGCACCCTCCCATTATCCTCTAACCTTGGCTAAATATGGTGGGAAAAGACCTGAAGCTGTAAAGACCCAGTCTATGGCAGATGTCCCCCCACCGCACCCCCCAATCGTGATCAAAAGGCTGGCCTCAGTTATACAGGAGCCGCCTGTGCCGTGCTAGCACCTTCCCCAAGCCCTGGGGTCCACCCACCGGCCGCAATTGTCTGAAAAGCGCACCTCTCCCTCCCCGGGGAGGACGGTCGTTCCTAAATACAGGAAAAGGAGGATAGCCCTTGGTTTCAGCAAGGCCACGTAACGCCTGCCCCGACCCCACCGCGACAGGGGCTGGACCTGGGATCTGCCAGGTCAGGTGACACCCGCGGCGGGCGGCCCAGCTGCAACCCCTCCGCTCGCAACGCGTCTCCTCCGCCCGTCCCCGTCCCTCCCGCATTCTTCCTGCTTCTATTCCCTAGTCCCCGCCGAGGCGAAGGAAGTACTCGGCGGTCTCCTTCCTGAAGAAAGGGCCCGCCGGTTCCGGAAGCTTCTCCCAACTCCCAGGCAAAGTTCAGACAGCCGGCGGCGGGGGCGGCGGACTCGGCCCAGCGCCCCCAAGGTCTCCGGGAGAGCGCGGCCCCCCGCGCGCGGGCAGCCTCCTGCCACCTAGCCCCCCGGCCGCCTCCCGTCCTCTGCGCCCGGGAAGCCCCCTCCTCGCCGCCCCTGACCCTGAGGTTCCAGTCCCCAAAGCTCTCCCATCCCCTCGGCCAGCACGAGGGGAAACTGCTGCCCGCCGCCCGGTCACCTTGGCCGTCACCGAAGGGCCTCGCTTGCGGACGCCTGACGCTCCCGCAGAAGGTACGAGAACGCTGAGCCCCACGCAAAGCACGAGAGGTAGCAGCAGCCGGGGACCCGGGCCCATCGTGAGCGGTGGCAGCGGGGGCAGAGCCTCGGGCGCAACCTCAGGCTCCGGGACCGCTGGTGGGACTCTCGGCCGGCTGCGCCTGCGCGCTCCCGGTTCGGGGCGGGGGTGATGGGGATGGGGCAGTCTGGGCAGGCCCGGAACCGAGGGCGCCTCCTCCCAAGTTCAGCCCAGCGACCCGAGCTAGGGACTCGGAGAGGCGCGCCACGGAGGGCGCAGCCAAATCCAACCACACAGAGGCTGCTCTGGGCGCCGGGATCCGGAGCAAGCCAGCGCTGCTCGGGTGCTGCGGGCTCGGCCCGGACCCGAGAGCTGAGGGGTGCGCGCTGGGGTATCGCCAGAAACTTACAGGGTAGACGCGTATTAAACCTGATGGAAAGTCGAGGACTCTCCGGGCTCCGGGTCCTCCTGGCAACTTGCGCGCCGCAGGGCAGGGGACTATGCGGACGGGTCCCGGTCTGTGACCGCAGCTGCCCTTGGAGCAGCCTCCGCCGCGCCTGCCAGGTTCCAATGTTCCATCAGAGGCTTTAGCTAAGTTTTGGACGCCTCTCAGAACTCTGGGACCCCGGATGTTTCGACTCGATTACACATGATGAATGACCTCTCATTGAGATGATTCAAGTTGGGGATATAATTTTTACAAATTTAAGAATTATGTTTAGGAAAGTTATTTAATGACATGGGGAAATGCTCATATTTTTAAATGGAAAACTCAGTTTGAAAAATCACATAGAAATTCGGATGTCAACTATGAAAATAAATGTATAAAGGCATTTTTAAAATGGAGAGAACTGTACCAAAACATTTACAGTAGCTATGGTGATAGAATAGATAGGTTTTTGTTTTCTTTGTAATTTTCTGATTTCCCAGATGTTCTCCATTGAGCATGTAAGTATTTTATAATCAGGACAGTGTTGTTTTTTTGCATTAGAACTTCAAAGAACTTTTTTATTTTAGTGTAATAGCTCCAAAATTAACTGCAAATTAATAATAGTATTCTCTTGATTTTCTTAGGGGCTAGTGCCATGACTTTCGAGACAAGATTTTACTCGGGTAAGCAGATAGGATTCCTATGTATAACTAAGTGTAGATCTCAAATTACCCTGGAACCTTCCAGTGTACACAAAGAGTAACCACCACTTTTCAGGGTTGGGCAGAACACTTCTGAACTATTTTGATGTTTCAGCCCAGTGAAGGATCTAATGGCTTTCCTTATCACCTTCACCCCGCATAAAGAGGGAGTCCCCCTTTCGTAGCAAGCTAAGGGTATCACAGGGCTTATGCCTGTATTTATTCCTTTTGATTCAGATCTAGTACAATGTCTGGTGTATCGTGATTTCTCAATAAATATTTGTTCAGTGAGTGACTGTGTCTACTTTTTAAAACTTTTATTGGGAAGATTAATACAAATAAAGAAAAGTGCACAAAATGTAAATGTACAAATCAACGAATTATCACAAAGCAAATGCAGCTAGAACCCCACCCATCTAAAGAAATGAAATATTCACCAGCTCTCTAGAAACTCCTCTTGTACCCACTCCCAACTACTAACACCTTCTTCTCCCTAAATTAACCACAATTCTGACTTCTTCCAATATGGTTTAGTTTTGTTTTAACTTTGTGTGAATGGAATCTTATGTATTCTTTTGCTCAAATTTGTTTGTGAAATTCATCCACGTTTTTGGGTGTAGCTATTTTGGTTCATAACACAAGCTAGGGGTCGAATTTTTTTTTCCATATGAATTCCACTTGTCTCAGCATAATTTATTGAAAAGTGTCTTCTTTACTTACTGCTCTGTAGTGCTACTTCTGTCATGGAACAAGTGTCCCTACATTCATGGGTCTGTTTGTGGGCCCTTTTTTCTGTCCCACTGGCATATTTGTCTATCTTTGTGCCATACCACATTGTCTTAATGAAAATAGCCTTATAGTAAGTCTTCATTTTTAGTAGTATAAGTCTCAGCACTTTGTATAACAGATTTTTGGCTATTCTTGACCCTTTCTGTGGTCATATAAACTTGAGTTCATTTCAGCTTGTCAGTTCCCATAAACTGGGATTTTGATTGGAATTGCATTGCATGTATACATCATTTTGGAAAGACCTGGCATATTTGTAATATTGAGTCTTCCAGTTCATGAATGTGTCATATTCCTCCATTTATTTAGATCTTCTTTAATTTCTCTCAGTAAGATTTCATAAGGTCTTACACATGTTAGATTGATTTCAAGGTGTTTGGTTTTTGTTTTGTTTTTTGCTATTATAAATTATATCTTTTTAAACACTTATTTTCCTGTTTTTTGGTATTACATCATAGGAAAATAAATTTTGTTTATTAATCTTGAATAGACCAGTTTGTTAAACTTATTAATTCTAATATTTTATCTGTGAATTATTTAAGATTTTCTACAGAGACAACTATATGATTCATATAGTTGATAATGATAGTTTTACTTCTTCCTTTCTAATCTTTATACCTTTTATTTCTTTTTCTTGCCTTATTGCACGGCCAGGACCTTCAGTACAAAACGAAGTGACAATAGGGTGAGTCCTTGTTTTTTGGATTAAATTTTGCCCCCAAAAGGGTATTTTGAAGTCCTAAACCCCAGTAGCTGTGAATGTGACCCTATTTCCAAATAGGGTTTTTTTGCAGATGTAATCAAGTTAAGATGAGATCATACTGGAGTAGGTTGGCCCTACTGCAATATGACTGGTGTCCTTGTAAAAAGAGGAGTGACAAAGACACACACAGAGAAAGACACCATGTGAAGACCCTAGGAAACTAATAATAAATGTGTCCATCCTAATGCCAGAAGGAAAGCTTTCAATATTTTATCATTAAGTCTGATATTTGCTGAATGTTCTTTTGGGTAGGAATATTCTTTTTTGACTTAAGAAAATGCCTTTTTTAGTCCTAGTTAAGAGGTTTTATCATGAATTTAATCAACATCATGTATTGAAATCAACCAAAATAATCAGATGATATTCCCTTAATCTGTTAATGTGGTAAATTGCATTGATTTTTAAAAACCTATCCTTGCTTTCTGGAATACGCCCAACACGTATTGACCTTTTTTGCTATTGCTGCATATATATACAAAACAAACTTAACAAGAACTGAGAAAAGGCATTACTTCTGAAATGAAGTTCAGGAAAACAAAAACAGTAAATAAACTGATCCTGGCTTTCCAGTTCAGACCAAGCAAATCACCAACATTCCATTTTTATGTTAATGGGTAAGTTTGTTATTCTTAAATTCAGGATATTTGCATCTATATTCACAAATCAGACCAGCTTAAAATTTTCTTTTTTGGAATTTCCTGTCAGTACTTTTTTTTTTTAATCAGGGTTATTCTAGCACCTTAACATGAATTGGCAAATGGTAGGTATTTTTCCTGTGCTCTGAAAAGACTTGTGAAAGATCGCTGTTATTTCTTCCTTGAATGTTTCTTACAACCCATCTGTGCCCAGAGTTTTCTTTATTGTAAAGTTTTAAATTACAGGTTTAATTTTTTAAATGGTTGAAGGATTATTTAAATTTTCTATTCTTCTATTTTTTTTCTATTCTTCAGTTTTTACATGTATATTTTGAGGAATTTGCTTCATGTATATTTTAAAATTTACTTACATAAAGTTATTTAATATATCTTTTTATAATTTTGTAGGTCTGCAGGACTTATAGTCAGGTCTTCTTTTTTCATTCCTGACATTTTTCTTTTTTCTTCAACAGCTCCATCAATGGAGCTGATGATTATAATATGTTTGGTTTGATTTTATTTCATTAGTTTATGTTCTTAACTTTATTTCCTTCCTTCTCTTTCTTTGAGTTTAATTTCCTATTATTTTCTATGTCCTTGAAGTAGACTCTTTTTTTTTTGCACTTAGAAGTATGCATTTATATTTCCTCCATGTCATTTAATAGCTTAATAACTCATTCGTTTTTATTGCTGAATAACACTCCATGGTATGGTGTACCACTGTTTATCCAAACACCTACTGCTTCTAAGTTATGGAATTATGAAGTTGATTGCTTCCAAGTTATGGAATTATGAATAAAGATGCTATTAACTCTGTGTACAGGTTTTTATGTAGGTATAAGTTTTCAACTCCTTTGGGTAAATACCTCTTAGAGTGATACCTGGATCATATGGTAAGAGTATGTTTCATTTTGTAAGAAACTGCCAAACTGTCTTCCATAGTGGCTGTACCATTATGCATTTCCACCAGCAATAAGTGAGTGTTCCTGTTCTTCCACATCCTTGTCAGCATTTGGTGTTGTCAGTGTTTTGGATTTTAGCCATTCTAATAGGTGTGTGTGGCGGGGGCGAGTATTTTAGCTCTCAGTGTTGTGTAAGCCAAATTCTCCTTTTTATTAATCCATGAATAACAACATTCCTGAGAAGAAAGAATCCTGAAAACTAAGACACAAAGAATTTAGGTTATTTTTTTCAATTTATTTAAACTAAAAACAAAACCAAAAAAATAGATACCCATTTCCCCCATCCCTAACTGCCACCTCTGGCAGTCACCACCTGTTCTCTGTATGAGCTTAGTTGGGTTTTTTTTGTTTGTTTGCTTGCTTTTTTAAAGATACCACCTATAAGAGATCATATGGTACTTGTCTTTGTCTGACTTACTTTCCTCAATTCATCAATTTTTTTAGCCTTTCTTCTTTTATTGCTCTATGTGCAATTAAAATGATAAAATTCCCCATAAGAAGCACAACTTTAGATGCTTTCCACATCTAAAGTTTTGATATGTAGTATTTTCATTGTCATTCAGTTAAAATATTTTCTAATTTACACTTTAGAAAAAAGCCATGTTACTTAGAAGTGTAGTACTTTATTTCCACAACATAACATTTTAAAATCTTTTTGTTGGTGATTTCTAGCTTAGTTGTATTGTGCTGAGAAAATATACTTTTTATTATCTCATTCTTTTAAACCATATGGAGAGTTGGTTTATGACATTGGATCTGGTCGATTTTGGGGGGGAAACTGTTTCCCGTGTATTAAGTGCATTCTGTCCTTGCTGGTCTCAATATTCTATGTATTAGATCAAGTTTGTCAATCCTGCATTTCTATCTCTATCCTTACTGACTTTTTATCTACGTGTTATAAGGGTTATAAAAGTTACTATAGGAGTGCATTAAAATATCTCATTATGACTGCAGATAGTCTATTTCTCCTCATAGATCTGTAAATTTTTCTTTATGTGTTTTAAGGCAACTTTACTGAGTGAAAAAAAATCCAATATTATTTTTCAATAAATTGAATTTTTTTGTAATTATGAAGTGTTGCTCTTTACTTCTAGTAATGTTTTTTGCCTTAAAGTCTGATAGTGCTGTAACTCACCATCTTTCTTTTGGCTACTGAATGCCTGTTTTATCTTTTCCTATGATTCTACTTTCAATCTATCTGTCCTTATAGTTTAATATATTTCTTGTAAATAGCATAAATTGTTTTTCTAATGAAGTTGGTCATCTTTATCTTACATAGAATACGTAGCCTGTTTACACTTAATGTATTTACTTAACATGTTTGTATTTAAATCTAATGTCTTCATATTTTATTTCTATTGGTACCCTGTTTTATGTTTCTCTTTCTCTCTCTTCTTGGCTTACTCTGAGCTGATGGAACAGATGTTAGTATTCTCTATTCCTCCTCTACTAGTCTGACATTTACTCATCCTTTTAATATTGTTTCAGTAGTTTTACTAGAGATTACAACATGCAGTCTTGATTTTTTAAAGCCTAGTGTTACCTGTTAGTCTTACTCTCTTTCTGGATAATGTAAACCCTCAGGACACTTTACTTCTATTTGCCTTCTCTGCAACTGTATGCAGGTCTTGTCATGTATTGTATTTTTACCCCCACAACACATAAAAATCAGTATTGCCTAATAAAATTTTACACATTTAGATTTATCTGCACATTTACATTATCTTTGCTCTTCATTACTTCCTGTATATCTGACTTTATACACTGACCATTTTTCTCCTGCCTGAAGAACTCCATTTGGTATTTCCTGAAGTGCTAGTCTGCTGATGAGAAGTTATTTTATATTTATCTGGAAATGTCATTCCCGAAGGATATTTTTGTTCGGTATAAAATTATTTCCTTTCAGCAGTTCGCATATGCCATTTCTTTTGACTTTAGTTTCCATTATCTCTACTGAGAAATCTGCTATTACTCCTTTGGAAGTAATCTATCTTTTCAAAATCTGGATGATTTTAATATTTTTCTCTCTATATTAGATTTTTAGAGCAGTTATACTAAAATTTGCTTAAGCATAGATTTCTTTTTATTTATCCTGCTTGGGATTCATAAGCCTTCTTAATTCTGTGACTTGATGTCTCTTACCAGCTTTAGAAAACTCTCAGTCATTAACTATGCAAAAGTCACTTACAATCAGTGTTACTACAAAATACAGTTACTTTCATTTGTGTGCATTCTTTATGGTCTCTTTCACATGTTTCAAAAGCACTTGTGTGATATAATCATAGTGTAAATTGTATAATTAAAATTACTGATAAAATGTAAGATTAATATAAAATGTATACATTATGTATTGCATGTATGGATTATAAAAGGGATTAGCCAGTCTGTTGGCAGTTATCTTTTGTAGTGTCAAAATAAACAGTGGAGGTATATATTTATAGCTTGCCACTTTTGTTGTAGTTTTGATTCATCACAAAGAAAGAGTGCTTTCGAGTGTGAAATTTCACAATTATCTAACTTAAAGAGTGCTTACTAATGATTTATGAGTACCAGAGACTACAGTTTTATCATATTTAGGTTTTTTTCTAGTATATCATAAGGAAGTTTTACATTTCTGCTGCTTTTAACATAAATGTGGCTCTCAAAGCTACATTTCAGTGTCATTCAACCCTTTATGTTTTGTTCACTGTGTTAACTTTTTTCCTCATTTATAAATAATGCCTTAGCTGAGTCAAATATTACCTTCCCTCAAACTACAATGAAACTTTGCTAAATTAAATTCATGTTTAGCAAATAAATGCCTAAGGCTTTTGTTGATTATAGCATGTGAATGGTGAGTTTTTGCCTGGAAAATTTCTTTCAAGTGTTCAGATGAGGGTGCAGTCACCTTAGATCACAGAGAGGCACTGGGGTCTGGCTAGGACTCAGTATTGGAATGAAATTACTGGGGCTCTCTCCATCTTTAAAGTGCATAGCACATTTTTTTCTAAAACTACTTATTTGCTCAAAGGTTCTCCCTTCGTGGACTGCCCATGCCAAACTTCAGTGAAAAAGTCTTAAAGGAGTTAAAAAGTAATCTTGCCTTTATTTGCTAACCAGGATGCCCCCATTCGCACCCTCCCAGACCTCCTTCGCCAACCAGAAGAGAAGCAGTAGCACTGACTTTTGTTGACACTTATGCACGCTAGGCACTGGGGTACACAAATGAAGATTCGAAGATTCATGATTCCTGCTCTCAAGGATCTTCAAAGGTAGGATGAGTATATGAAATGGTTTTAAACTATGTAAAGTGACTTTTCTTTCATGCCAATCAATGCCCCTGAGAGTATGAGGTGGAGATTCAACCCACTGAGAAAGACTGCAGAAGGAAAATCTCACCTTCATTGAGTTCCTACTATGTGCAAGACACTTGCTTACAATATCCCCTTTAACCCTGTGAGCTAAGTTTGTTAGGAACAGATAAAACTTAGGAATTGAAGTTCATCTGAAACTCTAATATGCCTGTTTCTATGAATTTCGAGTGTGAAATTTCACAATTATCTAACTTAAAGTCAGTGGTCAAAAATGGTTACTTTAGGGAACATAGAAGCATAGTTGGGTTTGAGTATGATTACTGGGAAGGGAGAAGTGGAGAACCAGTGAATATGGTTCTTGCAACTTAAGGTGAAATAGGAGATTGATTAAACACTGATTATATTATGAAGTGTTGCTCTTTACTTCTAGTAATGTTTTTTGCCTTAAAGTCTGATAGTGCTGTAACTCACCATCTTTCTTTTGGCTACTGAATGCCTGTTTTATCTTTTCCTATGATTCTACTTTCAATCTATCTGTCCTTATAGTTTAATATATTTCTTGTAAATAGCATAAATTGTTTTTCTAATGAAGTTGGTCATCTTTATCTTACATAGAATACGTAGCCTGTTTACACTTAATGTATTTACTTAACATGTTTGTATTTAAATCTAATGTCTTCATATTTTATTTCTATTTCAAAAATTAGGGAAAATCTATTTACTTGAGAGGACTAACGTTGAATGCTATGAAACCCTAATGATTCCTACTTCATCCTGCATTGACCTGAGTGCTGGATGTGTCTACCTCGACAGGCAACCTTTTAAAAAATTCTTTGGAGGCAATCTGTTATTTAATTGATCTGCATATTTATGTTCGCTCCTATTCACTGTTATTTACTATTCACCAAGGCTGCCAACTTTTACAGTCCTGGTATAAATGTTTGTTCCTAAACCTTTGCAGATAGATGTGTTTTATGTAACAGTTATGGAGTCCATTAACATGAAGCACTAAAGCACAAAAAAGAAATGAAAGAGATTTATAAGCATATGAAATGCCCTCACCAGAGACAGTTGAAATAATAAATCCAAAGTCAAAGGAACATTTGTGAAGTTACTACAAGCAGATTTATCTACTTCAAAACATGTTTTGTGGGACTGAATCATACCATCTATTATGCTTAATTTAAAAGGTAAAATATACAAATTGACTCTCATTTATTGGTTTAACGACATCTCACTATATTTAAGGAAACCTTACTATTGTAGAAGAGAGAAATCTCACTTTAAATACTTCTCTGTCATTTGCATTCTTGGTGATAGAAATTGCCTTAATGATTTTTCTTTAAAAATTGGAAATTTGGGAAAGCTTAAAATATTTGTATTTTTAAGTGACATTAAAAGACTTCCAGCACTACTGTTTCACAAAAATACCCAGTTATGAGCCCAAGTGCTGGTAGCAACAGTAGTCTAGAGGGCAACTTTTCCTTGGCTGCAACTTGAGATATAATTAGTATCTTCAGAAACAACATCATCCCCCCCACCAAAAAAGAAAGTTGGCAAAGTAAAATGGTGGCATCTATTTCCTCGTTAAAACATCAGATTGACAAAGTCCATGTACTACTCTGTTTCAAAAAGTTGCAGCTCTTTTAAACACTGGCATTCTTATCATTTTGTGCATTCAGTGCTGGCCACTGGCTAACAGTGTCTGCATGGATTTCTCCTTGAATATCTTTCTTCCATCAACTGATAAGCCAGTCTCTCCTAGGATTTCTGGTCAAGAGCACTGCTCAAGAAAGAAAGCTGGTAGTACATATTTGAAATTGTTGCAGACAGCATTCCTTCTCGTTCAGTTTGTTTGTTTCTATTTGAAGGTAAGTCTAAAGGCTACTTACTGAGCTTTCAGGTTGAGATGGCCCGGGCACCAGAGTGGGAGTTTAATATGCTTTCCTTGGAGAAGAAAGACACTGACATTGTAAATCTAGCCTGTATTTGCTGTCGTAGGGCTAATCCCTGGCCATAAAATTAGAGTCAAATATAAAATAAACGGCAAGCCACTGTTTTCACATCAATGTATAAAAACAAGCTAATGTATTATTTTAGGAGTGAAAACAAAATTCTTAATTGCTCCTTAAACATGTGGTAAAATTCCTGTATGTACAAATTTATTTTTACAATAAAAATGTTAAAATTCAAGAAAAGAGAAGGAAAAAATCATCAAAGTCCTAATCTCCCCAGATAAATACCTTTAAATGCTTTGTTGTTTTTCCTTTCAGTCTTTTGGTTATTCTGCTCATCCAACTTTGCATTTTATTTTTTCATTGAGTTCAATTAATAGAATGGTCTCTGGGATGTCTTTTATGATGATCTGTAAGTTATGGGTTTAAAACACATTTTTAGAAGACATAAGATGGTTTACATAAATGAAAAACTGTTAAATATTGTCTCTCCTGCCACAACAAAAACACTGTTCAAAAGAAAAGATTTTTGAATCTTGTAACCACAGCACAGTCATTTTCAAAAGTAGCAACTGAAAATCGAATTTGAAAAGGAAGTGGGAAGAAGGAAAAAGAATCCCCAGCCCAGGCAGGCACAGGTGTGGAGAGTCACGCATTTCTCAGGCAAGTCTTGTGCGCTCACCTGCTCTCGGGATGATACCAGCTCCTTGCAAACCTCAGCACTCCCTCTGTGCTGCTGCCACGGACCAGGCCCAGCTTTAATCCAGCGCCTCGCAGCTTGGACAGATAAGAACGGTGCTGGCTGGGGGAGGGAAACAACTCCGTGCAGGGCTGGCTCTGTCACCAGCGGCCTAAAGGGGAGTGGCCCCTCAAGGCTGCCAGGAGGGCACTTCCCTGCAGGAGTGGCCACACTCAGTCTGTTCTCAAGCATAAGCCAGGTGAAAGTTTTGAAACAAGGGAGAAGGGAGGATTTTTACCTCTCTTTCTACCAAGGGCCCATCATAAACTGATTTGAATGATCTGAAAAGCCCCTAAGATTTCCATTCAATGAGGGCCCATGCCAGAGACACTTGAAAACTATGACATTTTCAGTAACAGGAGCCAATAGAGTCCTTTGAGGCTTAATGTAGGTCCTGGAATTCTAGACTCTTGGGGCTTGGGGGGACTTTTTTTTTTTTTTTTTTTTGGCGGTACGCGGGCCTCTCACTGTTGTGGCCTCTCCCGTTGCGGAGCACAGGTTCCGGACGCGCAGGCTCAGCGGCCACGGCTCACGGGCCCAGCCGCTCCATGGCATGTGGGATCTTCCCGGACTGGGGCACGAACCCCTGTCCCCTGCATTGGCAGGCGGACTCTCAACCACTGCGCCACCAGGGAAGCCCTGGAGGGGCTTTTTGAAGGTAATATTTCTGTTATGAGTGGATGACTTTTAAGCTACAATTTAAAAAAACTAAGGAGCTTATTCATTTCATCATGAAGTGGTTACTGAAAAGTCCTGCCTTCAACTACAGTAGTGCAAAAATCGTTTTTCAATTTTTCTGAATTCCAAGAAAAACAGCGGGAAATTATTAATCACAATGATGGTTGTGTTTGCCTTGTTAAGAAGATTGGTATTGAACTTGAGATTTGTGTATCATCACTGAATCCTTAATTATTGTGTCAGTTCTGAATATACCTCCTGTGTGTGATGGGTTGTTTAGTGACAACAGATCCTGTCCCCCTGCCACTCCCCCACGCCCACATCCCAGGAGGCACTCCCTTTTTTAGTGTGACTTTGGGGCTCATCTCATCCAGAGGTAGTGTCCATTTCTCCACTCCCTTGAATTTGGACTGGCTTTTGGTTTAAGATATAAAATGAATCAAAGGTAATTTGTTTCAGTCAGCCAGTATATCATTAAAAAATGTTTCCATTCCAAGTGTTACTTTATAAGTAAGATAAAGTAGAGCCAATGGGAAGAAACAAAAGCAAACCAAAGTCAAGTTATTGCTTCTGATGAGGTAAACCCTGTCCGGAGGAATTGTCAAGGACCAGCTTTTCTCTGATTGACAGGTGGGGGTGGGGTTGTGGGAGGGGAGGGAACCTTATGGGGTGAAGGAGTGTACTGCTGCAAAACACAGCTTGTTTGTCTAGGTGTAGCACTGAACCACAACTCAATCCCCATGGCATCCACCTTGGGAGAAGCCCAGGCACTTAACCAGCAGTGAGGGATCTTTTTACATCATGCCTGGCATTGGCTGCATCTACCTGAAGGGAGAATGCCCAGACTTTGAGAATGTCATTCCTTAGGGCTTCCCCTTTATCCTCTTTGCCCATAACAGTGCAACAAATATGCTTAAAAAAAACAATATATTTGACTGAAGATTTTTCATAAACTCTTTCCTCTTGCCCAGATTCTTCTAGCTAATTCTGAGATGCCATTTGCAATGCCCAGTGGCCCAGGTATCTGACACTGACTCTTTTAACAGGTCTCTTTGTGAAACTTAGAGGAGGGAGACCTAAGAGGAAGTGCAGGGTGTTACAGATGACAGTCGTGTGGCACTTTCCACATTTTAATTCCTACTTCTTTAATGAACAGGCACTGAAAAAGTCAATGCTTTGAGGGGCCACCTTCTTTCAGTTGTTCACACGAGGAGCCATACATGTTAACTGCATGGCTGTAGATTGCAGTAGATTTCAGCTGTCCTACAGAAATCTACAGATTAATGTGCATCTAAAATATTATAATATAGGGGCTTCCCTGGTGGCACAGTGGTTGAGAGTCCACCTGCCGATGCATGCGACACGGTTTTGTGCCCTGGTCCGGGAAGATCCCACATGCCACGGAGCGGCTGGGCCTGTGAGCCATGGCCGCTGAGCCTGCGCGTCTGGAGCCTGTGCTCCACATGGGAGAGGCCACAACAGTGAGAGGCCCGCGTACCGCAAAAAATAATAATAATAATAAATGAAAATAAATAAAAATAAAATAAAATATATAGTATAGACTTTGGTTGTTTATGTAAAATATAAAAGGGGACTGATCAGGGTTTGTTTATATCAGACACCCAATAAAATGTCATTGGTTGATTATTTTCAACTTTCATTACTGCATATATCAATGTCAGGGTTTTTTTCCTGGAACCGTCTCTCCCGTTATTTGTTTGGTTGCCCTTTAAGGGGGATTTAGTCTACATTTATCCTTTTTCCACCTAGTCATTTCTGTTTTCTCTGTTGGAAGTTGAAACGTATAATATCATGTACAGTAAATTAAAGTTTTTCTGTTCTCTCCTCCTTTTTTAAAGATTCCTTCCCTTTAAAATTTGGTGCCTCTGGTTATTACCTCATGGTTTTATCTGATATGGCTACTTTAGATGATTAGAGTGGTTATTTATATTAAAAGTATCATAGTTATCTTTATCATATAATCTTGATTATATACTTTACAAAATTTGTACAATGTTTTTAGTGGAGTAGAAAAAAATCACAATAGAGCTTCCTAGATGATATAACAGACTGAACACATTTGCTTAATTTTGCTCCCTCCTGAAACCCTATGAAAACTACAGTAAAGTGATTTAAAATAAAAGACAAACTCATCAGAGCCAGGTGGATGCAACAGGAGATAACAACAACAATTTTGCAAATTGGAAAGCAGATGTACAGCAGGCATCTTTAAAAATGCAGGAAACTAAATTCTAAACCTGGACTGGAGAAAGCAGAGAACAACCTGATTTCTATGCACAGTCGGTCCTCAGAAGGCAGTGCAGGGACTTCTGGAAGAGCCAGCCCCCTCCCAACCCCGCAGTGCACTGGAGGTTTCTCCCCTGCAGAGGGGAAACTGAGGCTATCTGGATTGGCGGGTGCCAGGCAGTGCTAAGGGCAGGGCTACCATATCAAAACAGGGAAATTAAGCAAACGTTTGTGCTCTGAATGATGATTCCTTTCAGCTTTTTTTCGTATTTAACTCTCAGAATACAGGAAGCCAGATGTTGACCTTCTAGACAGGAGAAAGAGAAAAGTATTCCAGCTGGAAACTGCCCAGCCCTAAGGGAGAGACCTAAACCTACTGACATCCAAAGTTCCCCAACAAACAACCTCAGCCAGATCATTTTAAAGTGAAGTGCAATATGGATAAGCCCAAACCAAACATCTCAAAACTTCCAATCAGCTTTCTGGTTCCCCATATTAAACATAAGTAGACAGTCAAGGATTGCCAGATATCTGCGGGATGTCATGAACCTGGAAGGTAGAAGCTAAAATGAACCAACAGGGAAAAAGGCAATTTGGAGAAATCGGAAGCAATACAGAGAAAAGAAAACACAAAACAAAACAGAACACTAAAAAGATCATTAATATCCTCAGAGACTTGAGAAGATACTGCATTTAGGAAACAAATGCTATTAGGCAAAAACAAACAAACAAACAAAAACCCTTGAAAACCGAAGCACTTTCAAAGAACAAAAACCAGTTTTTAGCAATTAAAAGCATAATAGCAGAAATGGTATTAGGGCTGGAATTAGAAATGTTGAAGAGAAAGTTGAATACATTTTCTGGAAAATAAAGAAAAAATGACAAGGGGAAGAAAGCATCAAAAAGAAATTCAAAAAAATTTCCCAGAATTGAAGAACATGATTCTTGACTGAATGGGCCCACTAGATGTCCAGCATCACCAATCACAGTGATCCACATCAAAGAACGTCATGCAAAAATTTCAAAATAGGAGTAATATTCTACAAGTTTCAAAAGAGGAAAAACAAGTCGTATGCAAAGGATCAGGGATCAGAATTATTTCAGACTTCCCACCTGCATCACTGGAAGCTAAAAGACAATGGAGGAATGACTCCAAACTCTGCAGGAAAATTATTTCCAGCCTGGAATGCATTGTCAGCCAAAATATCAACCAAGCGTAGAATAAAGACATTTTCAGACATGAAAGTTCTAAAGAATTTTACCTCCCATACACTGTTTCTCAGGAAGCTCCTGGAGACTGTGTTCCACCAAAGCAAGGGAGTAAATAAGCCAAGAAAGAGGAAGACATGGTACACAGTGCTCGGAGCTGGATCACAGGAGCTGGTGACAGGAGTCCTCAGGATGAATGGAAACAGGAGGACATCTGCACACCAGGTGAGTAATGAAAACAGTCCTGACTGGAGCAGCGTGACTCAAGAAATAGAAGTGGTCCTTTATGCTTCCCTTTTTTCCTCATGAGCCTGTTAGAGGCTCTGTTGCATCGAGACAAGGGAGGACATCAAGCATGATACCAGGAGACCCGGAATCTAGACTTGGAGATTGGCAAAGGCAGGTCAAGGATGACAGCCAAGGGAGAGTGGAGAGCTCCAGGAGCGAGGTCTAAAGACAAAAACCAAAACCAAAGCTATAGATAGATAGATAGATTATAGCTATAAATATGTCAGTAAAATGTTTTAAAAGGCTTTTGGAAGACGTCAAAGGAATGAATAAGAAACTAAGCGAAGAAAGTAAGCAAGTGAAAAATAAAGGCAGTTATTAATTTCAGGAAAAACAAAGATTATACAACGTTGAATATATTTAAACAAAAATTGTACTATAATGACACAGAGTGGATGTGAGCTGTGAAACAGTTGGATGGTGGTGTAAGAAAACTAAACAACCATAAGAGAAAGTCAGGTGATAATGTCTAAAACAAGGGAAGCAAAGATAGCATAATTTTATATTTAGTATTGCTACATAGTATTTAGGAGTGAAGTGTCATGATGCTTCCAACTTTTTAAATAATTTAAAGTGCATGTATAGTTTTATATGTATATATTTATTTGACATTTCTTTCATAATGAAAAATTAAGGATAAAAGTCTATGATATAGAAAATGATGATGTATAAACACTGGAAGCAACAGATCAGAGAGGAGCTCCCTGAATACGGAGACTAGGGCTGTGGTGAGAGGTGGGTCAGGGGCTGGTGTTTTTTTGGTGAGAAGGCTTTTAGTTGTTACTTTTTGACTCTCTAAGCTATGAGCCTGCCTCATTTAGAAAAAATTAAAAATTTATTTAGAAAGGAAAGGATAAAAGGACTCACAGTCCAATTACATTCTACTCCTACTAGTTTCATGACCATGGGAAAGTCTTTATCCATAGAAGACCGTGGGGTTCTGAACTATTGTATGAAAAAAGTTCAACTACACCCTCTACTTCAAGTCAAAACTGCTGATTCTTTTATCACACACAAGCTTATTTGTTTATTTAAACTTTGTCTTTCTTCATTACTTTAAATTTTTTATGTCTAAAGGTCTAAAACTTTTTCCAGATTATCAAATTTCATCGAATAGAAAAATAATTCTTAATAAACGTTACAAAAAGGATTTAGCTGTTTGTCACAAAAATGTGCACTTAGACTTGAGTTTATCCTCTTCACTGTCAACAAGAAACCTGGTCTTCCTAGATTCCTGGTCTCTGACATGGAAAAAAATATGGAACATGTGTAGCAAAAATAGCTCAAATGTAGAATCACTTGGGGAATAATTTGGACTTACATAGTTAAACGAAAAATCTCCAAAGTCATATTTGCCAGAATTACATCCAAGAACAACGTCTTATTTAGCAACTAACTGAGATGAATAGCAGCTTCAGTAGCTCTAAGCAAAGGCTCTATTCATCAAATTTAAGGACACAGGCAAAGGAAATTGATTCATTTCTGGACCTGATTGAGTTTCCACAGTTAGATGCATTGGAGGGAGACAGGGCCTGAATGCTTCAATTCTGTGGTCATTGCCTGCATGTAATCTGGTCTGGAACACCCCACCCTTGTGTCCTCAAGTCCAACCAGGCTCCTCCCATGGAAGAGGCTCTTATCTCCATGCCACTTTTAGAGTAATCAATGAGATCTTTAATAAATATCTGAGATCTTTCAACGGAAGTACAGCTTTCTCTCAGGAGATGCCGGTGTGCCTGAAACAGCAGAAGCATGAAATATTGGAATACCTTGTGAAAGGGAGGGCCTTGCGCTTAGTTGGTGCTCTATCAATGCTTGTTAAATCAATTGAAGGTCTCATGTTAAACTTATTATGTTTGACACAGTTGTAAGACTTATTTTCACCTCCTCCCTATCATCCTGAGAGTCTGCTTGGGAGCCGGAAGAGCTTACTGCAGTGGCATGTTATCACTGCCACTTCCATAGTTCTTTTGAGTATTTGAGTCATACTGGCTCAGTGTCTCAGCTCACGTCTGGAGGGTAAAGCTCTGTGGAGGGAGGCACCACATCTGTCTCCTTCACCCTCACAAGGCCCATGGCAGGCGCTTGGAAATACTTGGTAGAGGAGCAGGCTTGGTTCTGCTTTTTCTATTTTTACCACCTAGGAGGTTTGTTTGATGTCAGGATGCTGGGTTCCTTTGTTAACACATTAACTTGGGTTTGTAAGCTTTGCCCTTGGAGTGAAAAAACCTGGGTTTGAGCCCCAGTTTGGCCTATTAACTGGGACCTCAGACAGTTAAACTCTCTGAGCTTCTGTGTCTTAATCTCTGTAAAGGAGGCAATAATAACACCTTCTTCACAAGATTTTGGTGAGAGTTAAATGAAATTATATATATATGTATATGTATATAAAAATGTATATATATGTAAAATCTAGTACAGCCTAAGTATACAAGAATGTTAAATCTCTTCTGTGCACAGATCAAGCTACTGATGTGTAGTGTAGAACTCCTTGGAAGTAGTAATAAAGGGCTGTAAACTATTTATGATAGTTCAAAAAGGCCAAGGATTGTTATATTTACTTATTATAATAGTAATGAAACTGTTAAGCTTTTTGGGAATCAACTTGCTGACTCATGCTAGTCAGGGATCTCTCTTGATACATACATGTCTCAGATTAATTAAAAATGAGAAAATGAACTATTCAGGTATGTAACTGAGTATAAAACTCAAAATATGGAGTTTATGAGGTATCCTTGGTTACTTGCAACTACAATGGAAGTTACTCAGAAGCATGTGTTGGTTACTTGGTTACTCAGAAGCATGTGTTTTGGATCTGGCCCTCAACTCAAGAATTTATGATGAGCTTACAGAATTTGGGGAGCTGAAGTGTTTGCTGCTGGGCACTCCAAGTGTGTTAAGCAATAAAACTAAACCAGTTTCACCACAATAAGAACACACGTGCTGACTAGACTGAGCTGTTGTAATTTTTCTTGAAACTCATAACAACTACATATGTCTAGTTCATGTGAGAGGATTTTATTGCAAATTACTAAATAGTGGATAATGAATAATTTTACCACAGGCTTTTATTACTAGATGGCCAGAATCTCACATTGGCATGAAATGACTATGGCATTCTAAAGCAAAATAGAGTTACATTTATATAGTCCAGATTATTTGTGAAATCCTATAAACTCTCAACTCTCTTGTATTTTATCCTTTAAAATGTTTCAAGAAATTATCAGCCAGTATACTTTGGGGAGATAGTGCAGAGATATAAAATCAGAGAAAAGAGACTATTTACTAGCCTCATAAATATGTTATAAAAATCCTAATGATTTCATCATACTTCCTTTGTTTATTACCACATTCTTACCAAATTCCTATGGGACTGCTTATGGTATGAGAGAAAGAAAGAAAAAGAGAGGAAGAGAGAGATCTTTTGATCCTTGAGTAGTATTTCCTAACTCCTTTAGCATGCGGATGATTTTATGTTATTTTGTATTGTTAAGTCAAATTTCCCATTTTCCTTATCTGAACTAGACTGAAGCCAGATTGAAATTTGGGAGGGTATTTTGTACTAAGAGGGAAATTAAACGTTAAGTCATTGCAACCATAAATCCTGTTTACGTTTCCTTAAACTAAAGATGTTTTTACTCCTCCATCCCATATTTTTATCACTACTCTGTTGAATGTACTATGAACATCTGCTCCACAGAAGATAGATCTACGACAGGTAACCATGTATCATTTGTGCCTGTTGGGCATTTAAAATACTCACATCTCTGTCACCTGTCCATAAAGAATTTGTGAGATGTATTTTATCTTCCTCCCCGTGGGTCAATTATCTAATGAGACTTGATACCCTAAATAAAATTTTAAGATGTTGCCTACTTATTTGGATAAGAATTATCTATTTTAATTCTTTGCAAAATATGAAATAATTAAAAATAGAACTTTGTGAGTACATTTATGGCAACTTGGATCTTACAAAAGTATGAAAGGAAGCTTTCAGTTTCCTTACTGAGTGTACATTTTAAGGACTGTTACCTCACTAACAATTATAGCTAGCATTTTATCACTGTTACATGACATAAATACGTAATAAACAATATCTGATTTTGTTTCTACAATAACCCTGTGAAATAGATGGTACAAATATTATCAGGCTTATTTTACAGATAAATAAACCTCAGGAAACTGAGGCAAGAGGGATGTTAAGTTACTTGCCCAAAGTGAAATGGCTAATAAGTACTAAAATCAGGACTCAATCTCTGGTCCTCTTCCTCCTAGTTCTGTATTTCTTTTTCCCTTTTTAAAAAAATGAGGTGAAATTCACATAACATGAAATTAACTATTTTAATGTATGTGATTAAATAACATTTAGTCCATTCACAATACTGTGCAATTATTACCTCTTTCTAGTTTCAAAACATTTTCATCACCCCAAAAGGAAACTCTGTACCCATTAAGCTGGCAACTACCAGCCCCTGACAACCACTAACTAATATAGTTTCTGTCTCTATGGATTTACCTAAACTGGATATTTCATATAAATGAAATCATATAATATGTGACCTTTTATGTCTGGCTTCTTTCACTTAGTGTAATGTTTTTGAGGTTCATCCACATTGTGCTTCATTCCTTTTTATGGATGAATAATAGTCCATGTTTTGCATGCACTACAATTTTTTATTCATGGATGGGTGTTTGAACTGTTTCCACTTTTTGGTTTTTGTTAACAGTGGTGCTGAGAACATTTGGACATCTGTTCAAATAATGCTAATTATTATAAATGAATATTTGGATTGTTTCCATTTTGGGGCCATTATGAATAATGCTGCTATGAACATTCATGTTCATGTTTTTGTGTGAGCATATGTTTGAATTCTCTTGTGTACATACCTAGGAGTGGAAATGCTGGGTCATATGATAATTCTATATTCAACTTTTTGAGGAACTGCCAAACTGTGTTCCACAACAGCTGTACCATTTTATATTCCCACCAGAAATGTATGAAGGTTCTAATTTATCCACATCCTCACTGACACTTTTTATTTTCTGTTTTTTTTTTTAATAATAGCCATCCTAGTGAGTGTGAAGTGGTATCTCATTGTAGTTTTGACTTGCATTTCCATAATGACTCATAATGTTGAACATCTTTTCATATGCTTATTGGCCCTTTACATATCTTCTTTGGAGAAATTTGTTGAGTTCTTTGCCCACTTTTAATTTGGGTTGCTTCTGTATTTAAAAATAATAATATATCATTCTTTTCCCCCCAAAATTCCACTTTTGCTCCCTTGGAAAATTTACCTTCCTGCTCCATTAGTGTGTCTTTTTTTTTTTTTTTTTACATCTTTATTGGAGTATAAATGCTTTACAGTGGTGTGTTGGTTTCTGCTTTATAACCATTAGTGTGTCTTTACACAGGGAAAAAATAGTTAACGTGTTCTTGAGATATTTTCGTGTGTGTGTATGTGATCGGGGTCATTCCTACCTATGAATAAGATATAAAGTTCTCCACAGGTGATGGAGTTGATAACCTAGCATGAAGACTGAGACCATCCATTTGTCAGTCACCATGGTGCTGTCCTCAGACTGGGGTGCCCTTCAGAGGGTGAACCAGGGTGGATGGCAGATTTGGGAACGTGGGCTTCTATTTAACTTGGATCAGGAAAAGGAGAAGTTGCCTGGTTTGCTGCCCTGTGTCAGGGGATAATGGGGCGCCTGCTCTGGAGTGAAAGGTCAGGATGGGGTGGCAGTGGGGTTGAAGGGAGAAAGCCAGACATTCTTCATATGTGGCTGGACCTCTTGGCTGCTACGAGGGTGTTTTCATGGTCAGACAGTTGCCCAAGGGAGTCCTGATACTTTTTATGCTGTTTGTATTTTGTGTGCCTTTTTGTCTGTCTTGGTACTGAGTGCAGCTCTTTGTAGAGGTGCCAGCCTGTCTCAGGTGTGCTAAGGAGAACATGGGCAGAGGCTCTGGGCAGATTTGGACCAATGTTTTGAAGGGGAAGCAGCTCAAAGAGCCAAGTGAGGTGGTGGCTGCAGTAGAAATAAGGGTGAGAAGACACCAGAGGGAGGGAGAGGCTTGGGAGCCAGACTTCTGGCAGGTTTTCTCTGGGGCCCCTCCCTGACACTTCTCAGTGTTTACCCCTCACAGGAGCCTCTGTTCTTCTGCCAATGTGACTGGATAATACTTTGAGGTATTAATTTACAGACTTTTCTCATATTTCCCCCTTTTACCTCCCCCACCTCCCCCCCCACCCAGTTAATCAAATGGTTGACTCTGCTCGCTAATCTCAGGAGAAGGAGGTGACTGGCCAGAAAGCAGAAGCACACTATAAGTTACTTTTTGTATGTGCTCTGAAAGTCCAAATAGGGGAGCCTAGGAGATTCTGGGTTTGAACAAAATGGTTGGGTGAGGGAGAGGCTTTCCTTTTACCCCCAAACTTGAAGAAAGATCCTCCTGGGCTGGCGTGGGGATGAGGAGAGCTAAGGTGGGTACATGGGCATGAACACAGAGAGGAGTATGGGTCCCAGAGCAGAGGGGCCCATCCCCTGCTTTCCAGGAGAGCCTGGGAGGCCCCAAGGAAGGAAAAATTGTGTTGGATGTGCTAGGCTGAATAACGGCCCCCCCAAATGTCCACATTCTAATCCCAGTACCTGTGAATATGTTATCTTACGTAGCAAAAGGGACATTGCAGGTAAGATTAAGTTAAGGATCTTGAGATGGGGAAAATTATCCTGGTGGGTGTAATGTAATCACACGATCCTTACGAGAGGGAGGCAGGTGAACAGAATCAGTGAAGATGTTGTGATGATCTTGCACTGCCGGCTTTGAAGATGGAGGTAAAGGCTGCAAGTCGAGGAGTGCCCATGGCCTTCAGAGGTTGGCAAAAGCGGGAAAACGGATTCTCCCCTAGAGCTTCTAGGAAGAACCAGCCCTGCTGTCACCTTGATTTGGCTCATCAGACCTATTTTGGACTTCTGACCTCCAGAACTGTAAGGTAATACTTTCTCATTGTTTTAAGCCAGAGTTTGCGGTCACTTGTTGCAGCAGCACTTGGGAACTAACAGTGGGGATGGAGGCAGGGATGACGGAAGGCCATGCCCTGCATCTCCTGTACCCCAAGTGGGCCCAGCAACAGCAGGACACCGGAAGTAGAGGTTAAGGAGCCACATGCAGGCGCAAGAAAAGCCCCAGCTGACTGTGTGGACTGGGCCCCAAGGACCCGGTGGGCTCCCAACCCAGTGCCCTGGCATGACAGGAGCACCCCAGAACTTCCTGTCGTAGTCCTAGGGAAGGCTGGAAGCTCCCTCCAAGTGACATTAAATTTCTGTCACCCAGCCTAAGTAAGCACTTAAAATATAAATAAAGGAAGTGATTATTCTTGCCCTGAGCTTGGTAGCTGAAATTCCTACTCTCTATGTAAGGTTCGTTTTCACAACCCAATGAGGTAAGTATGCCTCATTATCAATTTAATTGGCTCCTGAAAATATGCCAGGTAGAGGAATTTTGGAATGACTGAGACTATGTTTTATTTTCTTAAATCTAAAAAAATAATGAATTTGGGCTTCCCTGGTGGTGCAGTGGTTGGGGGTCTGCCTGCCGATGCAGGGGACACGGGTTCGTGCCCCAGTCCGGGAAAATCCCACATGCCACAGAGCAGCTAGGCCCGTGAGCCATGGCCACTGAGCCTCCACGTCCGGAGCCTGTGCTCCGCAACGGGAGAGGCCACAACAGTGAGAGGCCCGCGTACCGCAAAAAAAAAAAAAAAAAAAAGCCAGGCTTACCGCAAAATGCAATTAGTTTGCTCCAAATATCACAGAACATCTTAAACATCTAGATAACAATCCATCAAGGATTTCTGCCCCATATAAAGCCTAAAGAACACCAATCATCTAATTATTAAACACATCAGTGGGTGTTTTGTGTTTGATACACAATACTATCCAGTATTACATACCGACTATATTTTCATTCTACACTGAAATGAACTATAATGAAAATAAGCAATACCCCTATATGTTAAAGGTACAAAATGAATGCAAATATCACAAAATGCAACCCTCTAGGCGAATGGCTGAGATATGACTGTGGCTCAGGTGTGCAACTTTACTTTTTCTCCATGAGAATTCCTCAAAACTTGGGTGATCATATAATTCAGGATCAAGTTTTTGTGAGTAAAAGAAGAACTGTTAATAACTATGTTGGGTTAATAGCTGAAACTGGAACTATCTGGGGTGAAGTGAGATGTATAGTCATTCTACTTAAAGCAGTTTTGCAATTTGGAGAGTGAATTTTGCAAGTTTTATGGGAAATATTTGGATAGTAAGAGTTCAATGTTTTCTTAGGCCTGTTTTTCAGACAAGAGAAACTAGTACTCAAAGACTGTAAGCACTTGCCCAAAGTGCCACAGTAATTTCACCCATTGTGTAGGAATTCAAACCCAGGTCTGTATGCTTCACACTGTGGTTTTTGTGAGTGGGTTCAAACACTAGACTTGGACCTCTTTTCTGAGACCCCAGAGAACTTGTTCCACCCCCAAAACAGGCATGGAGGGCCCAGGGAACTCCTTCCCATCCCCTAACTCACAACCTCTGGTGCGGGCGGGAGCCACTTGGAATGGTCCTTCATCTGAAGTGCCTGGGTGTACTTCAGGGGCTTCCCTGCAGCAGGGGAGATGGGACCCAGGCATCCCACTGTCATTCAATTCATTCTTTAAAAAAATTTTTTTTATTGAAGTACAGTTGATTTACAATGTTTCAAGTGTACAGCAAAGCGATTCACTATATATATACATATATATTCTTTTTCAGTCTCTTTTCCATTATAGGTCACTACAACATATTGAATAGAGTTCCCTGTGCTATATAGTAGGACCTTGTTATTTATCTATTTTATATTTATCTATTTTATATATAGTAGTGTGTATCTTGTTAATCTTGTTAATGCCAAATTCCTAATTTATCCCTCCCCCTACTTTCCCCTTTGGTCACCATAAGTTTGTTTTCAATGTCTGTGAGTCTATTTCTGTTTTATAACTAAGTTCATTTGTATCTTTTTTTTAGATTCCACATATAAGTGATATCAAATGGTATTTGTTTTCATCTGTCTGACTTATTCACTTAGTGTGATAATCTCTAGGTCCATCCATGTTGCTGCAAATGGCATTGTTTCATTCTTTTTCATGGCTGAGTAATATTGCATTTTATATATGTACCACATCTTCTTTATCCATTCATCTGTCAATGGACATTTAAGTTGCTTCCATGTCTTGGCTATTGTAAATAGTGCTGCAGTGGATATTGGGGTGCATGTATCTTTCTTTTCTTTTTTTTTAACATCTTTATTGGAGTATAATTGCTTTACAATGGTGTGTTAGTTTCTGCTGTATAACAAAGTGAATCAGCTATATGTATACATATATCCCTATATCCCCTCCCTCTTGCTTCTCCCTCCCACCCTCACTATCCCACCCCTCTAGGTGGTCACAAAGCACTGAGCTGATCTCCCTGTGCTATGCGGCTGCTTCCCACTAGCTATCTATTTTACATTTGGTAGTGTAAATATGTCCATGCCACTCTCTCACTTCATCCCAGCTTACCCTTCCCCCTCCCCGTGTCCCCAAGTCCATTCTCTACATCTGCGTCTTTATTCTTGTCCTGCCCCTAGGTTCTTCCGAGCCTTTTTTTTTTTTTAAGATTCCATATATATGTGTTAGCATACGGTATTTGTTTTTCTCTTTCTGTAGGGTGCATGTATCTTTTTGAATTAGAGTTTTCTCTGGATATATGCCCAGAAATGGGATTGCAGGATCATATGGTGGCTCTATTTTTAGTTTTGTAAGGTACCTCCATACTGTTTTCCATAGTGGCTGCACCAATTTACATTCCCCCCAACAGTGTAGGAAGGTTCCCTTTTCTCCATACCCTCTCGTTCATTCTTTCAACTGATACCTATTGCTTTTAACCATGATTCTTTTCATGACCCCTGTATTAGTTTCCTTGGGTTACTCTGACAAAGTACCACAAACTGGATGGCTTAAAACAATAGAAATGTATTCTTTCATGGGTCAGGGCCCAGAAATCTGAAATCAAGGTTTCAGCAGGGTCATGCTCCCTTCAAAGGCTCTAAGGGAGAATCCTTCCTGTTTCTTCCAGCTTCTGGTGGCTCCTGGTGTTCCTTGACTTCTGGCAGCATAACTCCAATCTCTGGCTCCATCTTCCTATGGCCGTCTTTCTGTGTGTCATTGTCTCCACATGGCCTTCTTATAGGGACACCAGTCATTGGATTTAGGACCCACTCTAATCCAATATGACCTTATCTTAACTTAAATACTTACATCTGCAAAGACCTCCTTTACAAATAAGATCACACTGTGAGCTTTCAAGTGGACATGAATTTCATGGGACACTATTCAACCCAGCACAACTCCCCCTTTGACTTCTCACAGAATCACCACTTCTTTGCTCTTGCCAAGGCATGATCAAGAGTTAAACATCACTGGAACATCCATATGGGAAGAGTCTTGAATGCCACAGTCTGGTGGTAAAAAATGGGGTGGGGGGCAGGGCTAGGGGCCTTGTCTTGAAGCTATGTTTGCACAGCTCTTTTTATGAGATTGGAGAAAAGTCCATTTCCTTTTCAATGAATAGGGGTTAAAGGGTGGGAAGTTCTGATGGAAATTTAGGAGCCTTAGAACTATCCAGAGACACTCCTTGCCATCACCGCTATCAGAGGAGGTCTTTAGAACGAAGAATTTTTCTCAACCTTATTTTTCTAAAAATCAATCTTTAAACAAATTGGTTGAGTTGAATACATATTACTTGAGTGATTTGATTTTTAGAGTTAAGGAATTTGAAAAATTATTCTTCCTGTATTTTGCTCTCAACTTGTTTGTGTCAGATCCTGAACTGTGGAGTCTTGTCTTAAACATATTCCTTCATTTAAAAAAATTTTTACATTTTCTTAAATGTGGTATATTCTTGTCACATCTAACTATCACTATGTCATGGGCCAAATACCTTATACATCACTTAGTTTTCCTGACTTGCCTCAATACCTTTGTGCAGCGTACACATTGTCACTAGGACTGTGTACATCTTGCCCCTATTCATCTTGGCATCCCCTGGATTTTACAGCGTGCCTGGTGCAGAGATGGTATTCAACCACATGTTTGTTGAAGGAAGGATGTCTATATGTGACAAAGAGACAAATTTTACCGCCTCTGCTAATTGGATGTACTAATCTACTTTAGAGCGTTTCCCTCTTCTCTCTGGCTGCCACATGGAATTACACATTCGTTCCTGTTACTGTCTTGTAGCCTCTGCTGGTACCTCTGCTAATATGTTAGCCTGTGATTCATCTCTCCATCTAATAGCTATTGCTGCTCTGTGGACCTTATAACAAAGAGTGTGTGAGATGCCAGTTAATCATAATCTGAATCTTCTAGAATCCAGGTACATATTCAGATGTACAGCACCTCATAAATGTGTAGAGGAGCTGCCTTGACACACACCAGATGAGATTACTGCTCAGATTCCATGCAGGACAGGCACACTGCCCTGCTGTCTTGTAAAATTGCCCTGGTTTTTATAGAAAGAAAATAGTCTAATGAAGTTCACGCTCCATGAAGAGTACAGATGTGCTCCATGAAGAGAAATTATGGGTAATTTGTGAACCAATTCTAGGACAAAATATGGATCATTAAAACCAGCTTGCCTCAATCTAAGCCTTCAATACTCACAACTTTGGACTTTTCAGGCAGGCACACTTCAACCATTTCAAATTCTAGTTTTGGGGGGTAATTGTTCCTAGAAAACTGTCTCCTAACTTAGCTAGTTGTCTAGAGAATACTAGCAATTATTTTTTTTCTTAAATCTCTCTCCTTTTGCCCACCATTAATTTTGGTGATAAAGGGATATCCTGAACATTATATAATGTATATTGCATTTCAATCCAGACAAAGAGGTGAAGATGAAGTATTTCAGTCCATAGAAAATCAAGTAAGATATCTAACTTCCTTCCTTTCATTTTCTTCATGATAAGCAACATGGTGACATTGAAGTGGTAGGGTTCACTTTTGGTCTTTCATCTTTCTAGCTTCTCTCCTTGATCCTGTGAGACTTCATGAGGATTCAAACACCAAATGATGATGTCTTCTGTCATTGCTACCACTTACCTTTCTGCCACATTTTACAAAATCTGTATGGAAATATATTGCTAAGCCTTTGGAACATAGCTGATCACTTAACCTAAGTGGACAAACTCTCCACTCAGTTTTGATCTCATTTCAGTGGTACAGATGCAGTCACTTGCACTGGGTCACTCGAGGACCTTCATGTGGCCCTCGACACTGTGTAGCCATCCTGTGATTACCCAGTGGCACCCTACTGTTGCCACCTGGTGGTGGGCTGAGTGGTGCCTGAGTTCAGAGTTGCTCACTGGGGACATGGCAGGGCATAATGGGAGATGAAGCTCTGGGACGCCTGCACCTCACGACGTTGCACATCCATTCAAAAGTCAACAAGTGTTTCTTGAGAGCAGGCACTGTTCTTGGCGCTGGGTAAGAATAGGAAACAAAACAGGTAGAGATTCTGGCCCTCAAGAAGCTTACATTCAATTATGGGAGACAGCACTAACAAGATAAATAAATTAAACACACTCTATCCAAAATGAAGATACACTCCATGGAGAAAAATGGAGCAAGGAGGGAAGAAATCAAGGCAGGCCTCACTGTGAAGGTGACATCTTCATAAAGGCCTGAAAGAGAAGAAGTGTTGTACCATGAGGCTATCTAGGGAACAAAGCATTCCAGGCAGGGGAAAGAGCAAGTGCAAAGGCCCTGAGTTGGGAGCATGCCTGTTTGAAGAACAGTGAAGAGGCCGGTGTGGCCAGAGGACAGGTGACAAGGAGGAGAGGAGAAGGGGATGAGGTCTTTCAAAGACTTCAGCAGGCATTTAGGATTTCCCAAGGAAAGTCTTATTTCCAGAATTTAAAAAGAAGAGTTGTAAGGTATCTGATGGAAAGGAGAGTAGATATGACTTTGTCTTTGATCAAGTTTCCTTTTCTTAGCTCAAGAGCAAGAATGTTAGAAGAAGAAGGAGAGGGGGCAAGGGTAAGAGGGAAGTGGAGAGAGGGAAGAGAGGAAAAGGAGGAAGCTTGTCCAGCCCAACCTGGCCTTTCCCCCGAACCTGACCCCAGATCTCTGTGTCTGGATCTGTGCAAGACATTTAAAAACCTCAGACAACTGTCCTGTCCGGGGTGGAACTCAGCAGCTTCTCTGAGACACATCTTCTGTCTGCCCTGCCTGCAGAGTTACCTTTCACAGCTCAACATCTAGCAAGCCAGCAGGACTGAGTTACATTTTCCTGACCCTAATAGAGAGAAAGAGAGAGGGATTATAGGGGAGTTTATTTATCCAACATTTGTTCATTGAACAAACATCTGATGAAGTCCTACTATGTGCCAGCCACTGCTACCTGGGATCAGACACTCTTACTCTTTTGTCCAAGGAACTTAGATGCCCAACACAAGTACAGGACACACTGTTTAGGTGGTGGGGCTGCATCTTTTCATCTGAAGGCAAAATAAGCACAAGAAATGCTCAAACAGCCTCTGTGCACCCCAAAGACCCCAGGCAGGGAATAATTCTGAATATGTGTGTTGGTACTTCAGGTGTAAAAGAAGGAAACTCACTCAGAATGCTGTAAAGAGCCCAGCGCCACTAAAACTGTGCCGTCCTTCAAGAAACAACCCAACTTTAGAGAAGGGATCACATTGTTCCTTCAATGGCTGGCATCTTTCTATTCCTCACTTCTCTACTTTGCTGCTGTGGAAGGACTTAGCTTCTTTCTCTCTTCTTCCAAAGAACCTGCTCTTGGAGACCCAAGATTCTATTTGAAATTCACACTACCCAAGAGAAATGATCTGATTGGTCAGTCAATCCTCCTCTAACACAGAATGTGCCTCTGGGCAGAGACTGTGATGAAGCTACCTTAGTCATGTATAAATAGCTGTGATGGCGTCAGTCTTCCATTCCTGGTCACATTAGCAGTGGCCAGCGTACTGGTTTCAGATGATAACACCTCTATGTTACATCTACTTCTTAAGGGGAAGCGATTGAAATGGCAGATACAATGAAGTTTCCCAGAAGGCCCCTAACTTAATTTCCCCACCCTGGCATGCTATTCTTTCAGAGAAGTGAGAGGAGTTCTCTGTTCTTTGTCCCCACTTTTTTCTTTCCTCATTAGACCTCCATCTACCCTGGCCTACCATATTCCTCACTCCACCCCAGTACCATAACATTCAACTGTCCAGGGTTTCTCTCCTGAGTGTGTGTATTTGCTCAGTTTTGACTCAGAAATCTGTGAATTTGGTGTGTTTAATAAATGAAAATTTCTCCCATTGTTCCAGGAGCTGATGGAGCTTATGTTAATTCCAAACTCTATATTTCCTGTGGAATTCATGAAAGCCACAGAGTTCAAAATTCATTTGTTCTTTCAGATTATTTGGGTCTTTGCTAGGACTGGTCAAGTTTCTGCTTCTTTCCTCTGGGTTGATTAGATCACATAATGTTTTATACTTAGATTTCTCCACACCATTATTACACTCAATGGACTTCATTTAGAATGTCGTGGCATCACTCTGGTGTGAGATATGAGTGCATTCTGCCAGTCCACAGACATGTGCTGGCATTTCCTATTAAAAAGAAAATGGACCACACACTTCTTGCTGTGCTTATGAGGTCTTAATGGGAATTATTAGACCAGAGGGAAGATGTGATCATTTTATCGGTCATTCTATTTGAAGGAAGGAATCCCTTAATTTTCCTTCCTTCATTGGAAGAACTGTTTACGAAGGTATAGTTCATCGAGTCCAGAGGGCTGTGTGAGGGCCATGTGGGAATCTCAGACAAAGACCCTCTTCTTCAGGAAGGATATAGGAGTATAACAGATACTAATGGGGAAATAATTCAGTTTGTACTTACTCTTGCCTGGCATTATAATAGAGAGTGAGCTCTGTATACCTAGGGCACCAGACAGCACTCTCCTGACACAGGGAAAGGAGCTGGACTCAAACTCTCTCTCCAGGTGTTCCAGCCCCATCTTCTACCCCTGCCATGGGCTTTGAACATCATGAGTCACTTGCTGGCTTTGACCTTTCTGGTTTTGTCTCTGACAAGCCTCCACATGGTGGGGCCTTGGGGATAATTCCTTCATTCACTTGTACATGTATTTATGTGTACCCTTGTTCATTCGTTCATTCACTCAGGCACTCTTTTGACAATGATTCAACAGTATTTAAAAAAAAATTTTTTTAATAGTTTTAAATTTTATTTATTTATTTTTCGCTGTGTCAGGTCTTAGTTGCGACATGCCGGACCTTTTTTGTGGGTTCTTTTGTTGTAGCACACAGGCATAGTTGCCCCACAGCATGTGGGATCTTAGTTCCCCAGCCAGGGGTCGAACCCGTGTCCCCTCATTGGAAGGCAGATTTTTTACCACTGGACCATGAGGGAAGTCCCGATTTAACCAGATTTGATGAGAGCCTCTGTGTGCCTTGCAGCATGTCAGGTACTGAGCAGTATATCCCTATTCTCCAGAAATTTATTGTCTTATTTGAGAGACGAATCTAGCACATATTTTAGAGTTTAGTACAAATACACTGCAGTTCAGAGTATCAGTACTAAAAATGTGACCCAGACAGTAAGAGCTGGGGGAGTTCCTGGGAAGGTGAGCATGAGAAGTGAAGGCTACCTGGATAAAGTAGGACTTGAGCAGGACCCTAAAATAAGGGCATTTGGCAGGTATGGAATAAGGAGAAGGAAACTCAAAGCAGAAAACACAGAATAAGCTAAGGCAGAAAGTCATAAATGACAGTGGTGCTTATGGTGGAGAGTGGAGAGACCACTCTGGCCAGAGGAAAGGGGCCGTGTCTGGAGTTATAGGAGGTGCATGTCAAATTAGATCAGGGCCAGACTGATGAAAGAATTTGAATGAAACAAACAGCACATTTGGACTTTATTCAGTACAGGTCTGAGAACCATTGGCACTCTTGAATATAAATGTGATGCTGTTGCAACAAACTTAAAACAGTTTAGGATTTCACTGTTACCCAATAGTCAGTTGATGTGCCTGGGAGTGCAGGGTGGAGGTGAACCCTGATAAAGATGACCTCCTTAATAGGCAATGGGAAGGGGACAGGAAAAAAGAACAAGGAGGGTTAATGTCTAATTTTCCTAACCTTGTATGATATGCTGAAGAACTTTCTGATATACGTTTACATGGGTAAACTTGAATCAAACAGTGTTTGCCAGTGAGAGAAAGCCTTGTGTGCAGTGGCTCATTTAGCAAGGAGTATGTACTGGTTCATATGACTAAACTGTAGGAAGGGCTAAGGATGTGGCTCAGGGCAAAGAGGGGGGATTTTATTTATAACTCCAGTAATTTTATATAAAGTTGAAGACAATCATTTTTATTTGTTTTTTGATTAATGTCCCAATAATTCACGTATTTAACCAATTATATTTCTCTTAAACATTTAGCACCAGTTACATATCTAAATTCCCACAATTTTAAACAAGAACATACTATATACAGATATAATAATGCAATAATAAACACTTATATAGCACTTACTATATACCAGGCACTGTTGTAAGCACTTTATATATATTGTTCATATAATCCTCAAAACAACCTTATCAGATAAGTTATTGTCAACCCAATTTTTGAAATGAAAAAAATTGATGCCCATTGTGTTTATACATTTAACAAGTTATATAGATTGGATTCCAACCTTGTCATCCAGACTTCAGAGTTCATGTTCTTAACCATTACACTTCTACTACCTCTCAATATAAAATGTTAGTATCATTATTTAACAATATTCTGGTGATATTAAACAATGTAACTACATATGAGAAAGAAATTATAAATGTGAAACATTGAAAATCAGGAGGTAAAATAATTAGTTGTAGATACTGTGATTCTACACCTGGAAAACAATAAGAGAAGCAATAGAAAAAACTACTGCAAATAATCAAGAGAATTCAGTCTATCAACTTGTTATAAAATGAAATATAAAATTTAGTCATATTCATATGTAAAAACCACCTAGATAGAAGATATAATTTAACAAAAGCCCCATTTGCAATAGTAAGAAGAAAGCTAAAACTCTTCAAGATAAACCAAACAAAATTTATGCAAGATGCACCTAAAGAAAACTAAAACACTTAAGGACACCGAAAAAAACATGAAGAAATAGGAAGACATACCATGTTCTTGGATAGGTTGTTTCAATATCATAAAGGGGTCAATTCAAGTATCTTAATTTAAGGATTAACTGGAACTTAGTAAAATTTCAAAAGCTAATTTTATAGTTCATGTAGGAAAACTATGTATATATAAGCAAATATAGCTAGGATAATTTTTCAAAGGAAGAATAATGAGCCTTGCCAGATGTGAAAATTTGTTATAAAGCTATGATAAGACAACATGATATGACAAGTCAGACATGGATGTGGAACAGAATGTAAAGTCTAGCAATGGACAAAAATAAATCAAGGATTCAGGATATGATAAAGCCCACATTTGATTATTTGGTGAATGGTGTTAGGATGACTACATAACTATCTTAAGAAAAATAAAATTATATCCCCACCATATAATTTGTATCAAAATAAATTCTCGATGTACTAAATATTTAAATGTGGGAAATGAAAACATAAAAATACTAAAAGAAAAAATGGGAGAATTTTTAGTACTCTCAGAGTAAGGAAGGCTTTTACAATGCAAAAAACCATAAGAGCACCACTACAGATCTCATAGGAATAAAAAGGATTAGAAGAGAATACTGTGTACAACTATATGCCAAAAAATTGCATTAACTAGATGAAACTGGACAATTCCTAGAAAGACACAAACTACCAAAACTGACTCGAGAAGCAACAGAAAATCTCAATAGACCTATAACAAGTGAAAAGATTGAATTGGTAATTTTAAAACTTCCCACAAATAATCCCAGGCCCAGATAGCTTTACTGATGAATTCTATCAAAATTCAAAGAAGAAATAATATTAATCCATTACAGACTCTTCCAAAAATAGGAGGAATACTTCTTCACTGATATCAAAATTTGACAGACATTACAAGAAAAGAAAACTACAAATGAATATCCCTTTAAAATATAGATGTAAAAATCCTCAACAAAATACTAGCAAACAAAATTCAGCCATATGTGAAAAGGATTATTCACCATAACAAATCTGGATTTATCACACTGTTAAGATTGGCTTAACATCTAAAATCAATCAATGTAACACACTGTATTAATAGAAGAAAGGACAAAATCTCATGTTCATCTCAATGAACCAGAAAAAGAATTGACAAAATCCAATACCTTTTCATGGTAAACAAACAAACAAAACCTGAGAAGCTCGGAAAAGAAAGGAACTTAATCTAACTGATAAAGGTCATCTATGAAAAGTTCACAGCTAACCTAGTGAAAGATTGATTGCTTTCCCCCTAAAATCAGAAAAAAGAATGTTCACTCTCACTGCTTCTATTCAATATTGTACTGGAGGTTCTAGCCAAGTCAGCTAGACAAGAGAAAGAAATATAAGGCATCCAGACTGGAAGGTAAGAAGTAAAACTGTCTCCATTAGCAGATGACATGATCTAGTGTAAAAAATCCTGAGGAGGGCTTCCCTGCTGGCACAGTTGAGAGTCTGCCTGCCAATTCAGGGGACACGGGTTCGTGCCCCAGTCCAGGAAGATCCCACATGCCGCAGAGTGGCTGGGCCCGTGAGCCATGACCGCTGAGCCTGCACGTCCGGAGCCTGTGCTCCACAACGGGAGAGGCCACAACAGTGAGAGGCCCGCATACCGCAAAAAAAAAAAAAAAAAAAAAGAGAATAGTCTTCTCAACATATAGTGCTCAGAAACTGGATTTCTACATACAAAAGAATGAAGTTGGACCCCCCCTACCTCACATCAAATACAGAATAATTCAAAATATATCAGAGACTTAAATGTAAGAGCTAACTAGAAAACTCTTAGTGAAAAAAATGAGAGTAAATCTTTGTGATCTTGATCACAAAATGACACCAAAAGCCCAGTGACAAAAGAATAAATTGATAAATTGGACCTCATCAAAGTTAACAACTTCTGTGCTTCAAAGGTCACCATCAAGAGATTGAAAAGCCAACCCACAGCATGAGAGAGAATATTTGTACACTATGTATCTGATAGGGACTTGTATCCAGAATACACAAAGAATTCTTAGAATGCAACAGTAAAAACATAGATAACCTAAATTGAAAATGGGCAGAGGATTTAAAAAGCCATATCTCCAAAGAAGATATACAAGTGGCCCATAAACTCATAAAAAGTTGCTTAACATCATAAGCTGTCTGGGAAATGCAAATCAAAACCACAACAAGAAATCCATACCAAAAAGAATGGGTTTCTTTTGGGGTGATGAAAATGTTCTGGAATTAGATAGTGATGATTGTTGCACAACTCTGTGAATATACTACGGACTGTTGAATTGTTCACTGTAAAAAGATGAATTTCATGATTTGTAAATTATTTTTCAATAAAGCTGTTATTTAAAAAAAGCCATAAGAGAAAATGTTGATTAATGTAGTTATGTAAATCATTTAGATTGATCTGCATTGCAAAAACTACCATAACAAATTTAACTAGCACATAATGTTCTGGAGAAAATATAGGAACAACTCATATTCCAGAATAGGGCTAATCTCCTTAAAATAATAGGAGGCTTTGTAAAAAAAAATCCCAAAAACCCCACAATCTGAAGTGGAAAATAGGCAAAGGATATGAATAGAGATTTTTTAATTAAAAAAATTTAAAACTCAACATACAAAAAGATGTTAATTTTCAATAATAAGTGATATATTACAACCTCATTGAGAAACCAATTACACCCATCAAATTGGCAAAAATCAATAATTTTGATAACACTGTTGATGAGATTCTAGGAATACGTTGCTAGTAAAAATGTGTGAAGGGCAATTTGGCTCTATGTATCAAGATTGCAAATGCACATACCCTTTGATCCAGTAATTCCACTATTGGAAATGAATTCAGTGGAAGCTGACCAACTCTCTGCCCCCATCCCCGCCCCAGCCAAAAGGGAATGGGGTCCTTGTAGGCTTTGCCAGTTTTAATGGTGTGAATACTTCCACCATGGTCAATTTCAAGCTATTCTCCTGACGTCGATCAGCTCTTCAAATTCCTGAAATTTTAATAATTGGCTCTTGCAAGCCCAGATGAGCCTGCCCCAGCATATCACTGAATATTCACTAGAATTTGCAAAAGGATATATGTATGAAATTGCACCATTATGTATAATGACAAAAGAGTTGAAACATTTTAAGTGGCCAACAATAGAGAACTACTTAAATTAATGATTAGATAATAAAGTTGTTTAAAAAATTGAGAAAGCTCTTTATTTACAGATATGGAACGTTTCTAAGCTATATTTTAAGTTAAAAAAACTAAGGTGCATAACAGCGCATATCATATAACACTTGAGGAGAGGGGGGATATATATGCGTGGAATATCTCTGAAAGGGTATGTAAGAAACTAGAATCATTGATTTCTTCGGGGGAGGAGAAATGGGGGTGATTCACACGCATATACTGAGCAGCACTGTGTGAAAACTCTAGGGGCCTCTGCAAATCTCTGGGGTTCTTTCTCTATTTAGCTCTCTCTTGAGTCCCCTGTTCTGCAAACTTTAGCTGCCTTGGACTCCCCAGAATCTTGGCTCTATCTCCTCAATTCAGGGAGTCTGCTGGTCTCCATGTGGTTTCCTCCTCCTCGTGCTGTGTCCTGGAAGCTGCCTCACGGCAGTAGGCTAAAGCAATTAAAGAGTTCATCTCATGTGCTTTTGACCTCTTGGGAATCACTGTCCTTCCTGGCCTGATGTTAATATTTTGACAGTGATTGTTTTATATATTTTGTTCAGTTTCTGTGTTCTTTTGGACAGGAGGGTAAATCCATTCCCTGTTATCCCATTTTGGCTGGAAATGGAAGTGAAATACAATTTTTAGAAAAAAATAGAATACCTTCATGACCTCAGGATAGGGAAAGATTTCTTAAACACTGAACATTGCTCACACAAAATTAAGATTTTATTTTAAAATTAAGACCCCATAAAGAGAGTGAATATATAAGTCACAGAAAAGGAGAAGATATCTGCAATGCATATAATTGAGAAACAACTCATAAATAGACTATATGAGATGAAAAAAAAACCTCTGCAGATTAAGATCTAAAAAATATAACCCAAGATAAAATAATGCAAAAGCTATTGATAGGCACCACACAAAAGAGAAACTCTAAATAGCCAATGACCATATACAGTGGTGTTCAAATCATTAGTAATCAGGGAGATGCAAATTCATATCAAAATGTCAAACATTGCCACCAGGTAGACAAACATTTTAAAAACTAACAACTCCAAGTGTTAAGGAAGTGTGGTATGCCAAGAACTCTCTACCTTGGCTTGTGGGAGTACAAATTAATGTGACTATTTCAGAAAACAGTTTGGTACTTTCTAGTAAAGTTTAAAATATACAAACCCTATGATCCAGCAAATTCACATGGATCTACACCATACAGAACCTCATGCATACATGTAAAAGCATACAGGTTCAAGAATGTTCATAGGGACATAATAACCAAATAATGAAGACAAATCACATGTTCATCAGCAGTAAAATGGATAAAGTAAGGTATATTCCTACAATATGCAATGTTAAAAATGGATGAGCTATGTCATACAACAATATGGATAAAACTTACAAATATAATTTTGACCAAAGGAGTAAAATTCTAAAGAAAGCATTGATTATAATTCTATTCATCAAGTTCAAAAACAGGTGAAATGAAGTATATTATTTAGAGATGCACTCTTAGGTAGTAAAACTATTAAAAAAAAAAACCCACTAAACGTTTCCCTTAAAAAAGTAACTCATATCAGGGCAGAGTTAAGATGTCACTGAGGGAAGACCCTGAGTTAGCATCTCCCCACAACTAGGGCACCTGCTGGCCGCTGGAGGGGGACCCTGACACCCAAGGAGATGAGAGGAACCCCCAAGTGAACCGATGGGGGTTGGGTCAAGGCTCCTGCTGTGGGAGCTCCATGGTGGAACCACTGGACTAACAGAGAACCTCAGACCCCAGGGAATATTCATCGGAGTGAGGTCTCATGGAGTTCCTCATCTCAGCACCAAGACCCAGCTCTACCCAACAGCCTACAAACTCCAGTGTTGGAAGCCTCAGGTCAGACAACCAATAAGACAGGAACACAATCCTGCTCATCAAAAAAAAAAGAGGGAAAAAAATATGTCACAGATGAAGGAGCAAGGTAAAAACCTACAGACCAAATAAATGAAAAGGAAATAGGCAATCTACCTGAAAAAGAATTCAGAGTAGTGATAGTAAAGATGATCCAGAATCTTGGAAACAGAATGGAGGCATGGATTGAGAAAGTACAAGAAATGTTTAACAAAGATCTAGAAGAACTAAAGAACAAACAAACAACAAACAAACAGACATGAACAACACAATAACTGAAATGAAAAATACACTGGAAGGGATCAATAACAGAATAACTGAGGCAGAAGAACGAATAAGTGAGCTAGAAGACAAAATGGTGGAAATAACTGCCGAGGAGCAGAATAAAGAAAAAAGAATGAAAAGAATTGAAGACAATCTCAGAGACTTCTGGGATAACACTAAATGCGCCAACGTTCGAATTATAGAGGTCCCAGAAGAAGAAGAGAAAAAGAAAGGGTGTGAGAAAATATTTGAAGAGATTATAGTTGAAAACTTCCCTAACATGGGAAAGGAAATAATCACCCAAGTCCAGGAAGCACACAGAGTCCAAACAGGAAAAACCCTAGGAAAAACACACCAGACACATATTAATCAAACTAACAAAAATTAAATTCAAAGAAAAAATATTAAAAGCAGCAAGGGAAAAACAAAAAATAACATACAAAGGAATCCCCATAATGTCATCAGCTGATTTTTCAGCAGAAACTCTGCAGGCCAGAAGGGAGTGGCAGGATATACTTAAAACCTATGGCCAAGATTACTTTACCCAGCAAGGATCTCATTCAGGTTCGACAGAGAAATCAAAAGCTTTTCAGACAAGCAAAAGCTAAGAGAATTCAGCACCACTGAACCAGCTTTACAACAAATGCTAAAGAAAGTTCTCTAGGTGGGAAACACAAGAGAAGAAAAAGACCCACAAAAACAAACCCAAAACAATTAAGAAAGTGGTAATAGGAACATACATATCGATAATAACCTTGAATGTAAATGGATTAAATGCCCCAAAAGACATAGACTGGCTGAATGGGTACAAAACAAAAGGGTACAAAAACAAGACACATATATATGCTGTCTACAAGAGACCCATTTCAGACCTAGGGACATATAGAGAGTGAAGGTGAAGGGATGGAAAAAGATATTCCATGCAAATGGAAATCAAAAGAAAGCTGGAGTAGCGATACTCGTATCCAATAAAATAGACTTTAAAATAAAGACTATTACAAGAGACAAAGAAGGACACTACATAATGATCAAAGGATCAATCCAAGAAGAATATATAACAATTGTAAATGTTTATGCACCCAACATAGGAGCACCTCAATACATAAGGCAAATGATAACAACCATGAAAGGAGAAATTGACAGTAACACAATAATAGTAGGGGACTTTAACACCACACTTACATCAATGGACAGATCATCCAAACAGAAAATAAATAAGGAAACATAAGCTTTAAATGACACAATAGACCACATAGATTTAATTGATATTTGTAGAATATTCCACCCAAAAGTGGCAGAATACACTTTCTTCTCAAGTGCACATGGAACATTCTCCAGGATAGATCATATCTTGGGTCATAAAGCAAGCCTTGGAAAATTTAAGAAAATTGGAGTTGTATCAAGCATCTTTTCTGACAACAACGCTCTGAGATTGGAAGTCAATTACAGGAAAAAAACTGTAAAAAACACAAATACATGGAGACTAAAGAGTGTGCTACTAAATAACCAAGAGATCACTGAAGAAATCAAAGAAGAAATTAAAAAATACATAGAAAAAATGACAACAAAAACATGACAACCCAAAACCTATGGGATGCAGCAAAAGCAGTTCCAAGAGGGAAGTTTATAGCAATTCAATCTCACGTCAAGAAACAAGAAAAGTGTCAAATAAACAATCTAACCCTACACTTAAAACAACTAGAGAAAGAAGAACAAAGAAAACCCAAAGTCAGTAGAAGGAAAGAAATCATAAAATCAGAGCAGAAATAAATGAAATAGAAACAAAGATAACAACTGCAAAGATCAATAAAAATAAAAGCTGGTTCTTTGAGAAGATAAACAAAATTGATAAACCCTTAGCTAGACTCATTAAGAAAAACAGGGAGAGGATGCAAATTAATAAAATTAGAAATGAAAAAGGAGAGATCACAAGTGACACCACAGAAATACTAAGTATTATAAGAGACTACTAAAAACAACTATATGCCAATAAAATAGACAGCCACGAAGAAATGGACAAATTCTTGGAAAGGTACAATTTTCCAAGACTGAACCAGGAAGAATTAGAAAATATAAACAGACCTATCACAAGTAATGAAGTTGAAACCATAATTAAAAATCTTCCAACAAACAGAAGTTCAGGACCAGATGGCTTCACAGGTGAATTCTATCGAACATTTAAAGAAGAGCTAACACTGATCCTTCTCAAACTCTTCCAAAAAAATGGAGAGGGAGAAACACTCCCAAATTCATTCTATGAAGCCACCATCACCCTGATACCAAAACCAGAAAAGAATCACAAAAAAAGAAAATTATAGACAAATATCACGGATGAACATAGATGCAAAAATCCTGAACAAAATACTAGCCAACAGACTCCAACAACACACTAAAAGGATCATACACCATGATCAAGTGGGATTTATCCCAGGGATGCAAGGATTCTTCAGTATACGCAAATCAATCAATCTGATACACCACATTAACAAATTAAGGAATAAAAACAATACAATCATCTCAGTAGATACAGGAAAAGCTTTTGACAAAATTCAACACCCATTTATGATAAAAACTGTCCAGAAAATGGGCATAGAGGGAACCTACCTCAACATAATAAAGGCCATATATGACAAATCCACAGCAAACAACGTACTCAATGGTGAAAAACTGAAAGCATTTCCACTAAGATCAGGAACAAGACAAGGATGTCCACTCTTGTCACTCTTTTTCAACATAGTTTTGGAAGTCCTAGCCATGGCAATCAGAGAAGAAAAAGAAATAAAAGGAATACAAATTGGAAAAGAAGTAAAGCTGTCACTGTTTGCAGATGACATGATACTATACATAGAAAATCCTAAAGATGCCACCAGAAAACTACTAGATCTAATCAATGAATTTGGTAAGGTTGCAAGATACAAAATTAATGCAGAGAAACCTCTGGCATTCTTATACATCAACAATGAAAAATCAGAAAGAGAAATTAAGGAACCAATCCCATTTACCATCACAACAAAATGAATAAAATACCTAGGAATAAACCTACCTAATGAGGGGAAAGACTTGTACTCAGAAAAGTATAAAACACTGATGAAAGAAATCAAAGATGACATTAACAGATGGAGAAATATACCATGTTCTTGGATTGGAAGAATCAATATTGTGAAAATGACTATGCTATCCAAAGCAATCTACAGATTCAATGCAATCCCTATCAAACTACCAATGGCATTCTTCACAGAATTAGAACAAAAAATTTTACAATTTGTACAGAAACATAAAAGACCCCAAATAGCCAAAGTAATCTTGAGAAAGAAAACGGAGTTGGAGGAATCAGGCTTCCTGACTTCAAACTATACCACAAAGCTACAGTAATCAAGACAGCATGGTACTGGCACAAAAACAGAAATATAGATCAATGGTACAGGATAGAATGCCCAGAGATAAACCCACCCACATATGGTCACCTAATTTACGAGAAGGGAGGCAAGAACATACAATGGAGAAAGGACAGCCTCTTCCATAAGTGGTGCTGGGAAAACTGGACAGCTACATGTAAAAGAATGAAATTAGAACACTCCCTAACACCACACACAAAAATAAACTCAAAAAGACCTAAATGTGGGCTTCCCTGGTGGCGCAGTGGTTGAGAGTCCGCCTGCTGATGCAGGGGACACGGGTTCATGCCCCAGTCTGGGAAGATCCCACATGCCATGGAGTGGCTTGGCCCATGAGCCATGGCCGCTGAGCCTGCACGTCCGGAGCCTGTGCTCCGCAACGGGAGAGGCCACAACAGTGAGAGGCCCGCATACCGCAAAAAGAAAGGGAAAAAAAAAAGACCTAAATGTAAGGCCAGACACTATAAAACTCTTAGAGGAAAACAGGAAAAACACTCTTGGCAGAAACCACAGCAAGATCTTTTTTGACCCACCTCCTAGAGTAACAGAAATAAAAACAAAAATAAACAAATGGAACTTAAAAGCTTTTGCACAGCAAAGGAAACCATAAAGAAGACAAAAAGACAACCCTCAGAATGGGAGAAAATATTTGCAAATGAAACAACAGACAAAGGATTAATCTCCAAAATATACAAACAGCTCATGGAGCTCAATATCAAAAAAACAAATAATCCAATTTAAAAATGGGCGGAAGACCTAAATAGACATTTCACCAAGGAAGACATACAGATGGCCAAGAGGCACATGAAAATATGCTCAACATCACTAATTATTAGACAAATTCAAATCAAAACTACAATGAGGTATTGCCTCACACCGGTCAGTATGGCTATTATCAAGAAATCTAGAAACAATAAATGCTGAACAGGGTGTGGTGAAAAGGGAATCCTCCTGCACTGTTGGTGGGAATGTAAATTGATACAACCACTGTGGATAACAGTATGGAGGTTCCTTAAAAACTAAAAATAGAACTACCATATGACCCAGCAATCCCACTACTGGGCATATACCCTGAGAAAACCATAATTCAAAAAGAGACATGTACCACAATGTTCACTGCAACACTATTTACAATAGCCAGGACATGGTACCAACCTAAATGTCCATCAACAGATGAATGGATAAAGAAGATGTGGCACATATATACAATGGAATATTACTCAGCCATAAAAAGAAATGAAATTGAGTTATTTGCAGTGAGGTGGATGGACCTAGAGTCTGTCATACAGAGTGAAGTAAGTCAGAAAGAGAAAAACAAATACTGTATTCTAACACATATATATGGAATCTAAGAAAAAAAATGGTACTGATGAACCTAGTTGCAGGGCAGGAATAAAGATGTAGACATAGAGAATGGACTTGAGGACACGGGGTGGGAGGGGGAAGCTGGGTAGAAGTAAGAGTAGCATCAACATATATACGCTACAGAATGTAAAATAGCTAGTGGGAAGCAGCAGCATAGCACAGGGAGATCAGCTTGTTGCTTTGCAATGACCTAGAGGGGTGGGATAGGGAGGATGGGAGGGAGGCTCAAGAGGGAGAGGATATGCGACACGACACATGTATGCATATGGCTGATTCACTTTGGTGTACAACAGAAACTAACACAGTATTGTGAAGCAATTATACTCCAATAAAGATCTATTAAAAAAAAAGTAACTCATATCAAAGTGAACATTACATGAAATAATACATGAAAAACACTTAGTCCACGAATGGGCACACAGTCTATGCTCAATAAATTTTAGCTGAAAGTATTTATCTTTATCCTGAAACCCAGTCCTTTTCCTGGCAAACAGCATGTACTTGGGTTGTGGGTCTGAGGTGGTAAGTTAACCAGTTAACTCCAAGGTGAGTGTCCTAATGATCAAGAAAGTAACCAGCTACTTAGCCTACTTCTTATGGACTCTAAATGGCATATATTTCTCCTGAGGCTTTTCTTTTTGTGTGAAATATGTATGTTCTCAATCATAATTATTGATTTCATATCCAGCTTTTTCTTACAGTCAAAGAGAGAATATATTCAGCCAAAGCAAGTAAATGTGCATTTAAGAGATCAGCCCAAACATCAGAATAAATATCTTGAAAGTGAGTGGAATCAAGTTGCAGGAGAAAGGATGTGGTATATGGTAAAGATGGCACACTGACTGTCCTAACACACAGTCTCTATAGATAGGGCTGCGATTCAAAAACATTTAGAGGTAAAAATATAATTAGCCTTGGTTTTTAGCAGGAGTTGAATAAGCAAACTGGTGGCATGATTTTGGAACTGCCAGCTATCCTTGGAGCCAACTGTCTCCAAACTATGGAAGTGGCAAGACAAGAAGACAAGGAACTGAACAATTAACCATCTCTGTCTACATGCTGTGTGTCCATTGCCAAGCCGTACATGTTAGCTGGAGTTACCTCTGTGATACCAAAATGTAGTGGACATAAATCCTAAAAAAAATTTAAAAAGACAATGTACATTATAAGATATAACATATAGAGAGTGCTATGTCCTAACTATTTTTTCAAGGACTAGCACATTGAATGCTCAGAATAACACTAGGGATTTATAGATGAGGTCTGTGGGGTACATAAAAATGTTAAGTAACTTATCTAAGGTCATACAGCTGCTAATTTAAGTATGGAACTAGGTTTGAATTTATTTATTTTTTTTTTTTGCGGTACGCGGGCCTGTCACTGTTGTGGCCTCTCCCATTGCGGAGCACAGGCTCTGGACGCGCAGGCTCAGCGGCCATGGCTCACGGGCCCAGCTGCTCCGCGGCACGTGGGATCTTCCCGGACCGGGGCACGAACCCGTGTCCCCTGCATCAGCAGGCGGACTCTCAACCACTGTGCCACCAGGGAAGCCCTAGGTTTGAATTTAAATGCTCTGATTTAGTGTTTTATCCACTAACTATACTGTCTGTCTAACTCTACTGCCTATGTTGACAGGATACATCTTTCTAAAGCATAGAAACTATGAGCTTAGCACCTAGTTAGCAAGAATAATTAATAAAAATAGGGAGCCACCAGGTCGTGTCCTAATTAATAAAACCTTTTGGTAAATCACGTCATGAATTACATGGATGATTTGGAGGTTTTGTATTGATTTTTGCATTTGGCTGCATGTAAAGTGCTTTTCGTCTTGCTCAAAGAGAAATTTAGGAATAGATAGTCCCAGGCTAGGATTGTAGCTCAGTGATTCCACAAGGGCTCCTTCTATATTCTGGCTCTTCTGTCTTTAGCCTGTAGCTTTCTTCCTGAGCATTGTAAGATAATTTTTACCTCCACTCATTGTGTTTGTATCCCAGGATGGAAGAAACATGAAGAGGCAAAAGACAGTAGTCAAAAACCTAAAGGGCATGGCAGCTGAGGCTATATCTTCTTAAAAGATTCCTTAGAAGTTTCACTCAAGGACTTCTACTTGTATTTCATTGGCTACTTCTAAATCAATCCTAGAAATTGATTAGGGAGAAGAGAGTTGCGAATGGGAGCTGAGTCAGGCAACTGTTGTGTGTCACAGAATGACTTGCTCTTGGAGCCAAAATTGTTAGTTAAGGCTCTGCTCCTAGGAGACAATCGTGGTGGCTTTGGTAGGGAAGGCTAAGGACTGCTGCCCATTGTCCAATGAATGAATAGAGATTTGCTATGAGCAGCCTAGGGCTTGTCAATGGTAATACTCCTTACCAAAAGGGACCTGAAAGTATTAGCAGGCAGAACCTTCCTAGTGGAGAGGACATCTGCTATTGACTTGTCAGCATTCACTCCCCCTTTTCTGGGAGTAGCACCCTGGTTTCCCTTCAGAAAGCTATTCCTGCCCAACTTCAGTCTATGTGGTTTGGTCAGGGCCAATGTCCAGGCCTGGGCAGTCAATATACTGCACTTCTTTGATTACAATGCTTAGTTCAGGGGTAGTTGGGTGACTCAAATTAGCCTGTTAAGACTCAACTCCAGAAGTTTTGTTGAAACAATTGGGAAATAAGTGATCTTTTCCCTTGGATTGCTGTTTAGAAGAATAAGGTAAGTTTGGAGCTTCTAGGGGTAACCACATGGCTGCCTGAGATTCAAGTTAGAACAGAGGAAGGCAGACCAAGAAATGAAGAGAAAGCCTGAGACTTCATGCGGTTGTTTGAACCTCTGAATCCATTTATAGCTGAAATCCCGTAACCTGGTTTTTCATAAGTCATCGAATCGTTCCTTTATAAAGCTGTTATCAGTTAATTTAATTTCTGTCACCTGAAGTTGAAAGAGTCCTCAGTAATATAGCCAGATACGTCAGCCCTGATTCTTCTTAAGTTCCCCTCTCAGACTCGGGACAAATCACAGTGGTTCTCTTTCTTCGTATTCACATATACAGTCACTCAGAGACTCACACCAACTTGATCCTCTCTCCTTTTTATCAGGGAGAAGGGAGTGGGGGGGGCCTGTGTTGCCCACTTTCACAACTCTGTATCTGGAAATGAGAAGACAGATGGTACCAGTAATCAAATCACAAATAAAATGGCATCTACGCAAATGAAATGAAACATTGCTAAATGTGCATGTGCTTCTGATCCATTTTTACCAAGAACAAATCATTTTGAAAATGCTTGACCTTTTCTTACAAAGCATTTTGGGGTGTAGCCTTGTAAAGCAACCCATGGAAATCTGTAAGGGAATGTGACCAATAGAAAATCTTGAAGGTGGCAGAATAGTAGTGATGGATGTATGGAAGAAGTTTTCTGGAATGTTTGGCTGGCTCCAAGACAAACATTTATTTTGAGGAAAGAATTGTGAGAAATGCTGCTGTTTGAAAACATTTGCATACAGAGCAAACATTTGATTTTGAAATCTATACTTAAAGTATTAAGTATTAATGGTACTTAAACTATTAAGTACTGTTAAGTTTTAATCTATACTTAAACTATTAGGTTGCTGCCAAATACAATACTTGTCCGCCTAAACATAAGTTTCAATTAAAAATGCTTACCAATGTAGACAGACAAGAAGGAAATGTCTGAAACATGGTCAAACTTAACAGTATTTTAAAAAGCCGAAGTGTTAATTACTGAATTTTTAGAATGTTAATTTTCCGATCAAGGTTTCAGTGTCATTTGTCAATTGCTGTATTATAAAAATGAACTCAGAATGTATAGCCTTTTTTTAAAAGTTCTATTTAAGAATCCATCAGTCTTGTCAATGAAAAAAAAATGATTGTTTTTTTCTTTGAGACTCAAGAATCTTGTTGTTTTTCTGTAATTCCTTTTTTTTTTTCTTTTAAAGAGGGATTAACCATAGTAAGAATCCTTGGAAAACATATCTGCTTATTCTAAAACACTTTCCTATACAGTTTTTACTTCAGAAGGATCTAGATCACTCTCATATATATATATATATATATATATATATATATATATATATATATATATATATGATAAATGTATATTATATATGTATTTTTGCATAGTTCTTTACAGTTTAAAAAGAGCAGTTCAGAGAATCATAGATTTTATCATCCAGAGTCAGGAAATGGCATTGTCAAGCTTACCAAATCATGGTCCAGTGAAATTTCTGCTGTGTTGATGGTTTTATCTTGGACCCCTCAACTGTTTTTGATATCTTAATTGTGAGTTGATTTCAGACTTGAACTTGAGCATATTGGGTCAGGACACTTCTCATAAAAACATCTTTCTGAATCTATGGAATATGACTGCAGGATCCCCCAAGGAAATGGAGTTCTGGCCCTTGGAGATGGGGCAGCCAGCCAGCCAATCATTATTCTCATGAATGGAGGAAAAAGTCACCTGGCCTCCCAGTTTATCTGTACAGACAGTTTATTTGCTCAGGCAGCTCCCCTGTACTAGAATGCCTTTTCTCAGTTCCTCTCTACATGCCTGAATGCAGAAAAATTTTATGGCCCATCTCGTTTGTGAAGTTCTGCTTGATCATCTCCTCACCTAAAGTGATGGCTTCCTCTTCCGAAATATTATGCCACTCCCTGGCCCCAGGTCCTAGGAACTAGAGAGGGGAAGCTGAGTCTCTGAAAGATTTCCCCAGTATAAGATCATTGAGGACAGGGGCACTGCAATTTACACTCTTTTGGTTTTCCCCACAGTAACCTCCATAGTGTCTTTATTTATTTTGATTTAAAGACAAGTTTTCCGGTTCCAAAAAGGAAACTGAGAATAGGTGGTTGTTGTTCTTGTTCTTGTTGTTTTAACTGAGAGGCTCTTACACAGAGAACATAGACTCACCAGAAATAATACAATAAAAACAAGACTTCGTGTCATCCTCTGACACACTAACTCAGAGGAGGGAAAGGGCAGGCACCAATCCAGGCAGAAGAGTGTAGTCTGGAGGGGCAGACAGGCTTCCAGGGTTCCCAGTAAGAGCCTCTGTGGGAGTATGGGTCTTGTTTCCTCAGGCTGCCTTGTGGGGTAGGCCTCAGGGCTCCCTCACTTATGAGGCTACCTGTAGACTTATGGAGCACTCAGGGGAACTCAACATGCACTAGGACCCACCAACCCTCAGAATGTGAATCAACTATAGCATATGTTCCTAATTTCAAACAGATGCACTGCAATATGCTTGCCTCATCCTGATTATAACTTAAGGCCTACAGGCTTCAACTAAGTTAGGCGACAAACTGGTGACCAAAGGAAGACTGTGTTAGAACCAGGTGGCATTTGCTAGAAGAGTTTCAAAGTAGATTGTCTCAAAGATCCCTACCAAGAGTCACTTGCACACAGTAGGTGCTCATTAGATATTATGTATAGCTGTTAATTTGTAGGTAGGTAACTTCAATTGGGCTTGTCTATTCTTACAGATTCTTGGAAAAATGGAAGAGTGAATTTTGGGGGGAAGGGGGGAGGTGATGGAGATAACGAAGGGAACATATGAGTTTCTGAAGGGCCAGTCTGCCTTGTCTAATTATTACTCTTTTCCTTTACTTATTAAGACTTAAAGAAAAAAGAGCAGTTGTTTTTCACTCAATGGCTATTCATTAAATCTTTATGGGATTGAACTGCCCCAGTATGTTTTAAATGCACGAGGCCTTTGTATATAATAATAGCTGATTTCCCTGCAAAAAGAAAGGATATATTTAGAGGCTTTTCTGGGAGAATGAACTGGCCCGGGGGATTTGTAATGGACTGTTGAGCCTTTCACCTCGAGGTCAGTAGGTCAAATCCAAATCAGGCCTGGGGTGGCTGAGAAGCATTGTTTGAGTGACAGCTGTCCGGTGACCAGGGTGAGAAGAGCTGGAGGGTTGGGCTGCATTTCAAGTGCAGTGAACAGGTGCTGTCTGCGGTGATCTTGGTGGAGCTTGAGAGACTGTGGTCAGAAATAGGCTGAGCTTGGTCTCTCGGCCCCAGAGGCCATCTTCGACTTGGCAAAGTGAGGAGCTTGCCTTTCCAGTACTGTTGTGACAGGATGAAAGCTGAGGAGACTACACGTACAAAACAGCCAAGGCCTCAGAAGAACAGTGAGGCTCACGAAGCATCATCAGAGGAAGGGCTGACTTCTCCCAGCTAAGCTCTAAAGTGGCTTCCCCGCCTGTCTCTTATTTCTCACACTCTTGCTTTCCAAAGGTAGCTGGCACTGTTTTCTAAAACTGAGTAAGGACAAACGAGTGAAGACGCAAAGGGATCAATGGGAAGATGGCAGTGATTCAAGTAAATGGTGTGGGTTTTCTTGTTTTCAGTTTCTCAAATACATTTTACATACCGCTCGCCTTAGACTCATGGCATCTGGGAGGTGGGGTGGAAAACGGATGGTGGAGAGGGAGGGCAGAATTTGGTAGTTGCTTGAGAAGGAGCTTAGAGTAGAAAGCTACATTAGTCCCATCCTTTTGTTTGGCCATGGAAGAAACTGAGGCTCAGACAGTTTGGAACAGATCACTGTGTAAAGTTTAAGTCGCCAGCAGCACAGGTGACTTCAGCTGATGTAAACAGCGAACAGATGTATTTGAAAGGATATTGAGTAGCTTACAGCATCTTGTGGGAACCACGTGGGAACAGGTACGAGCAGGAGCCAAGGGTGGCCAGAGGCTGAGGATGCAGGAGCCTTCCCCAGTGCCTTGGGGGTTCTTCAGGGGAAGCCCCTTTCACTGTGTTCGCCCCTGAGCCACAGGTTAGGGCAGGGACTGTCTCCACTCCAGGCACAAAACTGGCATTCTTTTGCTTTAAGTCTCTACCCAAATTTCACCTTATGAGAGAAGCCTTCTCTGAGCACTATATTTAAAATAGTAACACACTCCACCTGATGCTCTCATCTTTCCTCTCTGATCTCCATAGCACTTACTACCATCTGACAATTACTTGTTTATTGTTTACTCTTTGTCTCTATGCCCCACAGTGTAAGCTTCATGGGGATCTGGACATTTCTGGTTTGGTTTTGTTCTGCTTGAAAGCCCCTACAGCCCCTTTCTGAAGAGATAGAGTGGCCACCAGAAGCTGCTTGTCCCCTTAGGAGGGCAGCCTCCTTGAGATCCCAGGTCTGGGCAAGTGGCAAATCTCCTCCGCTGGGAACGTCATAGGGATGGGGAGTAGGGTAATCTTTTTTCAGGGGTTTCCCCCTTTTGCCTGCATTCCAAAGTTCTCAGTTAGGTGGCTCTCCCCGATCCTAAAGAATGGAGGGGTGGAGCTGTCAGTACAAGTGTGAATGAACAGATGCGGAAATAGGGAAAGGAGTACCGGAGGCAGAGCCCTGTGCTGTTTGGATGCCACGTTTTCAGCCACGTTTTTAATGGCAGGCTAGAGGGATCTGTCCACTAATCTGGCTAAACAAAGATTCTTCCTGTGTCCAACCTCCCTTTTCATTTTCCTTTTTCTCCTCCCCTTCTTTCACCTGCAGTCCCCCCCACCCTGTCCCGTCCCATCCATTTCCCAGGAAAATAAATCTCTGGGAGGAGATCAGGAGAGTGGATCTCAGAGAACGCTTCTGAATAAACGTCTATATTAATGAATTATTAACTCAGCCACCCATGACCTTAAACCTAGAAGAGGGAGCGCCGAGGGCAGAGAGGAGAGCTGCTGAATTCTTTATTGGAGTCCTGTCAAAGGCAACCGGCCATTTGTTCCCCTCCTCCATCAGGAAAAAATAATTAATATGAAAGGCAAACTTTAAAAATGTATGTCAAACGAAATCAGATAGAGAGTCTCCCAGACAGAAGCCTCTTCTTTCTTGCTTGCCCCTTCTGGCCTCTCCCTCTCTGCCCTGCCCCCACTCCCACCCACCACTTCCCCTCCGACCTAAGGGTACAGTGCTTCCTGAGGATAATTTTCTGGAAAAAAAAATTGCTCGAGAAAATGATGAATTTGGGTAGTTAATTTATCGATCCTGGCTCCTCTTCCCACATGTTTTATTTTAGAGGTCATTAATCAATGAAGAAAAACACCACCGTGTCCCCCCGTTTGCATTTAATACACTCTCGTTCTTTATTTATTCCTCTGGAACAAATTCCCAGCAAATATTCACCCATCGATTTGGGAGCGATGGATTTTTAGAAAGATTGGATCGCTTCCTAAGTGGTCGAAGTGATTTGTTTCATTGGTCTTCAAAATAATGAAGAGGAGGGGCACGGATTTGAGGGGGCGCAGGTCGGCGGGCTCACTTTCTGAAAATTTCCGAGTCATGGCAGTGTGGTTGTGACCAAGCCGTCCGGGATCAGCTGGGTGAGCGGAAAGCGGCCCGGGGCGCCGGCTGTCCCGCCTAGGCAGCGGTGGTGCGCCCCGGGGTGGACTGCGCGGACCTCTGCCCCAACCTAGCCCCGCCGGCCTCCTGCAGATCGCGGTCGGAGCAAAGGCCCCGCCCCGCCTTGTGAGCCTGCACGGTAGGCTCTGGGGATGCTCGGACCCCCGCGACACTGACCTTGAGAGCTTTTCGTGCTCTCCCGGAATCCCGGGCCCTCTGAGCGCCCCTCTAACGTTAACCCACCTCCTGAATGCGAGTCCCCTAAGGCCTTTGGGCCCTGGGGTCCCGTCGCCTCCAGACCCGCGTACCCTGGGGCCGCTGGGGGCGGACGGTGGTCCTCGAACCTGGCGGGTCAGCGATACCGCACAGGGGCATAGAGGGAGAGGTGAGCTCCGCTACAGTTCTGCTTCTCCCCTTGGCAAAGCGAGCCAAATCCCCGCCGTGGTGTCCCTATACCCCTCTGGCGACAGTCCTTCCGGACTAGGGTGGGCAGGAAAATGCATTTCGTGCCTCACTGACCCGGGTTTGAATCTGCCTCCATCACTCATTAATGGCGTGACCTCATGCAACCTACCTAACCTTTCTGAGCCTCAGTGTCCCCATCTGTAATATGGGGGTTAATGATAATGCTTTCTCCGCATGGTTGCTGGGCGGACTTGAAGCTTTTATCCGCACCTGGCCTGTCGAAAGCTCTCACAAACGGTCAGCTAGTTTTATTGGGAAGGGAACTCCCGGGCTTCCCAGAGTGTGGGCGGCAAGAGGCCTCGGGAGCAGCTGCTGCAGCTAGCATCTCAAAATCCCGAGATTTTCAAGTGTGTTTGGGGGGCAGTTCAGGGAGGAGTTCTTCGGGATGGCCAGTTCTGGGGACCGAGCACTTGCAAGTAGCAGGTTTGCGCAAAAACAAGAAGGCGGTGGGGCCGCTGCCGCAGTGTCCGGTCTCTGAGCCTCGGTGCTATCTTTCCGGGAGAACAGAGAAAGAGTGTGAGAAAGAGAGTATGCCTCTTCTCCTGTGGCCCGACAGCTACTCTTCGGCAGCTCTGCGAGCAGCTTAATTGAAAGGGGCCTAGAACTTCACCCTCTCCTCCCATGGAGTTGTTCAAAGCCCGAGGAGACTGCGTAGTTAGCCTCGGGGTCCAAAGCACCGTGGGTTTTCCCTCGCGGTGTTTGCCTTAAACTTGGGTACTATCAATCTATCCAGAGATGACTGATGACCTTGTCACAGCGACGCCAGTCAAAATATTTTCGGTCCAGCTCTGTTCCAACTAGCACCGCGAAGCATCCTGAATGAGACCCGGACAAAGTCTAAACAGCGCGTTTCCCAGGCTCAGACGAAATGAGTGGTGGGAAGACAAAAAGAAACAAGCAGAAATCAGGAAAGAATGGCTCTTAATTGTTCGGAGTGGTAGGTGCTAAATGAATTGGTTTGTTTGGGGAAAGACAAATGTTATTTCTTCTCTTTGAGGTGTGGACAGAACTCCGGCGTTGGGAAAGCGCCCGAGCCGGTCAATTTCACACAGCGGTTCGGTGCCCTCCGCCCACCGACTTCTGTGAACGCCTTGAAGAACTGGGGGCGGGTGTCTAATTCCTTGATGTGAGACCACGCCTGGAAGGGCTGCCACGGTCCAAGGCGCCAGGAGTAGGTAAGGTGGGTGTGGGGCTGCGCTCGCACCCTGCACCTCGGACGCCAGGTTTTGGGGAGAGAGACCTATACATGACCCTTCGGGGCAGCCCCGGGCAGCCAAAGGCAAATAAGCCTCGTCTGTGTCCGGGAGCAGTTGTACCACCAGACGTAGCTCTGGATACTTGGCTTGTATGTCAAAAGGGAGAAGGAGCCAGGCCCCCAGGAAGACAACTCGAGAGTGGGTGGGCTCAGCGCTGGGCGGTGTGAGACTCCATTGCAGCCGCCTTCTAGGCCCGCGGCCAGGCCTGAGTCCCGCCAGGACCAGCGCCCTTTAGAGACCCTAGGTCTCACGCCTCCCAGCTCGCAAAGCCTGCCTCCTCCGCCGCCGACTGAGGGTTTCATTCCAGCGCGCGCCTCGCCCCGCCCCCGACTCCCCCTTCACCCCCACCTCCGCCAAGATTTATGTGAGAGATTGCGTGGAGGGCTAGTCGACTCAGGCACCCAGCAGTACTCCTGGTAAAACGGAGCACGGGAAAAGCGCAAACCCGCTACGGGGACTCGGTCCTCTCGCCTGGCCGCGCTCGCCCGCCCGGATGCGGACACCCGAGCGCGTGCCGAGATGCGTTCCGGTTTCCGCGTTTCCACTGCTTTCAGGACCAGGGCGGTGAGCCGGCACCTAGAAAAGACATATCATGGGCAGAAAGAGACAACAGGCGAACGGGAGACGTCACGCCAAAAAAAAAGTGGGGGGTGGGAGGGAGGAGGAGGTTTTTGTGCAGGAGAGGCGCACGAGCTGTGTGTGGATACAGCCGAGTTAGAACTTCCTTCTCCCCTCTCCCCTCCCCTCCGTTCTTCTGGCCTGCCTCCCGCCTCCCCCCACCCCCACCTCCATCGCTCTCTCGCGCGCGCTGTCTCTCTCTCTCTCACACACACACACACACACACACACTCACACACACTCTCTCTCACACACACACACACAGAGTCTTGTATTTTGTGCTGTCGTAAAACCCACGTGTCCAGCGGGGAGGCTGCCAGAGCGTGGAGCGGAGGAGCCGGGACGCGGCAGCGGCCGAGCGCAGCAGCCCGCCGCGGCTCCGGCGCCCGGGTCCGCCCGCACTCCCGCGTTCAGCGTAACTGTTCTCACGCCCTCCGCAGGCCTCCACATCCCTGGCTTGCGGCCCCGGAGGGTCCCGGGCGGGCGGATCTCTAGGGCTCTGCTCCCGCGCTGCCCAGGGGCATGTAGCGTAGCCGGGGCGCACACTCTCCCGCACGCTCACCGAGACACACGCACGCACGCACCCGCCGGCGGCTCCGAGTTTTCAGGTAAGCGTGGCTTGTCTGGGGCTGAGGGTCTTGGACCCGGGGAATAGGAGGCTGGAGGTCCTGCGCTGGGGGCGGGGGGCGAGACTGTCCCGCCTCCTGGCGCCGGAGGCCAGCGCGGCTCAGGCGCTGCGCCACTCCAGTTCGGGTCGGCTCCGGGCGGGGGCAGAGGGTGGGGGCTGCGTCCTGCCGCCGAGTTCTGCTGGGAAGCGCCCTCTCTCCGGGCTTCAACAGTGCCGGGTGGGCGCTGGGCGCCTCGGGCTGGGAGGCAAGGCAGGGTGCACACAGCTCCCCCCGCGCGGCGCTGCGGCTTCAGAGTAAACTTTGCGCCCCAGCCGAATTGGGAGGAGGGAGCCTCCGAACCGGGTTGCCGCCGGCGGAGGCAAAGACTCAAAACTCTCGCTCCAGGGTCTTGGCGGCGGTCCTCCCCGCCCCTCTCGCACCAGGCCCTGAGTCCGGCTCACGCGCACCCTCCTCTTTGCCCTCTGCCCCCAGCTTGAAGCGTCTGACATGCTGAAGCCCGGAGACCCCGGCGGCTCGGCATTCCTCAAAGTGGACCCAGCTTATCTGCAGCACTGGCAGCAACTCTTCCCGCACGGCGGCGGCGGCCCGCTCAAGGGCGGCGGTGCCGCGGGTCCCCTGGGCGCACCGCAGCCTCTCCAGCCGCCGCCCCTCCCGGAGCGCACTGAGCCCCAGCCGGACAGCCTGCGCCCGCGGCCCGCCTCGCTCTCCTCCGCCTCCTCCACTCCGGCTTCCTCCTCCACCTCGGCCTCCTCTGCCTCCTCCTGCGCCGCTGCCGCCGCGGCCGCCGCTGCCGCCGCGCTGGCCGGTCTCTCGGCCCTGCCCGTGGCGCAGCTACCAGTGTTCGCGCCTCTGGCCGCCGCCGCCGTCGCCGCGGAGCCGCTGCCCCCCAAGGACCTGTGCCTCGGCGCCGCCTCGGGCCCGGGGCCCTCCAAGTGCGGAGGCGGCGGCTGCGGCGGCGGCGGCGTCGGGGATGTCCGGGGCGCCCCGCGCTTCCGCTGCAGCGCGGAGGAGCTGGACTATTACCTGTACGGCCAGCAGCGCATGGAGATCATCCCGCTCAACCAGCACACCAGCGACCCCAACAACCGTACGTAGCAGCAGACCGCACGCTCTCTTTCGGGGCGCTGGCTCCGTCGAGCGCGGGCGCCGGTCCGGGAGGCAGGTCGGATGAGGGGGACACCGGCTTGTGGGCTTTCCAGGCCGCGGGCCCGCACCTCTCAGACCACTGTAGCCAAAGTTTTCTGGGTTAGAGAAGGAAGGAGAACGGTTGGGACGGCCGGGTGACACCTCTGGGTTACCTCTTCCCCCTCCTCCCATTCCCTGCGTCCCAGCTCCGAATCTTTTAAGACCCGAGTTGCTCGCGGACCGAGGAGTACAGATCACAGCCCTCCCGCGGGATACTGCGCCTCGCGCGGGGCGGGTACTAGCGGCGCGCGATGGGAGTGTCCGGGGACCGGCCCGGCCTGGCCTTAGAGGGGACAGGGCAGGGACTGTCAGCGGTCCTGGGGAGAGTGGATTCCAGAGCTAATTTCTCCTCCTCGCTATCTTACCTCTGGGGTTAACTGCGTCAGCTCATTTTCGGTCCGCGGGGCTGTCGGGGAACCGGCCGGGAGCTGCTTGCTGGCCCGGCCTCGCTGGAGTAGGAGTTTTGGATGACACTGGGTCAGTCTTTCCCTGCAGGCAGGCATTATTCTTAGGTTTACTATTTATTTTAGAGAAGAAGGAAAAGAAAAAGAATGCCAGTTGCTTAGTGAGAAACCATTTCCGACTTCAGGGCAGGGTCGTTCCCTGCGGATCCCGCATTCTCCGTGCACCCTGGACCCTGCAAACGTTTACAGTCCGTAGCCACGCTTGTCGGCTTACGTATTTTTTTTAATGAGGGTAACAGTAATTTAGTATAAGAAGCTTGCTCTTTTCCCGAAATAAATGACAAAATGCCTAAATTAACATCAATTTTCTTCTAGCTTCGTTCCTGTATTCACAATTTCAAACTCTTGATCCCAAGCGTAGTTCCATTTTCAGGTTTTGAACCAAAACTCTAAATGAAGATCAAGGATGTGTTATTTATTTTTTATATCAAATTCTTTTTGGTAATTTCAGGAGTTATGCTATGTTTACACTTAATGTGTTGAGATAAATGCTAAGTATACTCCCAGAGACCCCAGGAGAGAACATTAAAGCAGGTCAAGAGTTAGGTTGAAAGCAATACGGGATTTGAAACAGTGCTCAGCTTCTTTCTTCGTCTCATTCCTTCATCTAGCTTCTGCATGAGGAAAGTTAATTGTAAATGTATATGATCATTCTATTTTGAACAAGTCCCTTCTTGCAGAATGTCTACTAATCCGTGAGCTTCTTAATTCGTTGTAAAAGCAAAATAACTACAGGTTGTAGTTATTTAGAGGACTCCCAAATTTATTACTTTGATTAAAAACACTGAGCATGACCCTAGTGATTGAGGTGTATTAATCTTTTCATAATGGTTGGAGATAATTGTTCTAATGGAGGTAATTATTATTAATAAAAGAGTAGTTGTATTTACTTTTTTACTTTCTAGAGTCTGAGGGTAAAGTATTTGGTTTAAAATGAGGGTTTCAACTCAGATTTGCTCTGCAGTTAAGAAAATTCCTATATTTCAGAGTTCCAGAAAATTTTATAAAACTATGTTGTCTTAATGGATTTCAAAAAGTACTTATCTCCTACTGAATTTCTTGATTGTGTTGTTTTCAAAGCAGTTCTTTAAAAATGTAAAATAAAAAGATAAGAAATGCTTTCGTAAAAGGTATTTCTTACCCCTAAGTGAAATATAGTCCCTGTGGACTGAGAGTGCTTCATCAAACTTGCAGTCTTTCTTCTGAATTAAATTAGTGCTGGAAAAGACACCAGCAGTGCACCCCAAAGCCCTGGCTGTGCGCTGAGCTCCATGTGTTGTTTACAGTGCAATCTTGAGGTTCAATACATTTTCACCAGAGAAAAACCTAGACTAATCAGAGAAAGAATTGGGACAGATTCCTAATTAATATGTGGCTATTGAACTAGTTTATTGTCTAGGTACCCTTTTTCGTGGCTGGAGGAAATGAATTATGATTTATTCAAATTATTCCTATTGTGTTAATCTTCTGATATCTCCTTTTGCGTCGACTGGACTGCTTCAGTGTGCAAAGTGCAGGGGCAAGGACAGGAGAGAAAGGAAGTCAGATTGTCTCATTAGAGTTACACTTCACATTGCTGTCTAATTAAAGGGCAACTGAGAAAGAAAATAGAAGGCTGAGGTAGCTCTCTATGTAATGCTGGGAGACTATGTCTGCCATGCTTCCAGGAACTTCTCTGGGCAAGAGTAGGCACTCATTTGAAACCATGAGATGTGTTTTACAAAGATGAAGTGAGAAGAGATTGAGTTTAATCTAACTAGGGGATCAGAACAACTCAGAAATGCAAACAGTGCGAAACTGGTTTTTCCCTTGGCAGGGAAAGTTGATATATCACTTGAAAGATGGTGAATAACAGCTTCTCTCCATTCCCAGGTTGTATGTGGGTCGGGGGTGGGGTGAGAGGCGGGCAGAAGGGAAGCACCTATTAATTTATCAGGCACAGATCATCCTAGTTTTCCTTTTAGTCTATTGCCCTTTCCCTTAAAAAGAATTCTGTGAAGTGACCACTGAGCATTGCTTCGTTTTATTACTTTGTATTTTAAAACGTATTGAGTCGTATTCTCTTTTTCTTACAAGGCAAAGAAAGGGGCCTCTGTACTTCTCCTTTTAGAAGAGTAACTTTTTGCCTGGGATCAGCAACCTAGTAACACCTGTGAATCAGTATCACCTTCACCTTGAAACTTTATTGCCACCTATGGCAAATGCCATAGTGAAGGGTGTTGTAGCTCTCTTTCACACATAAAAAGATTTAAAACCAGCAGAAACTATACAAGCTGGCCCGGGTGAGCTCTTCCAGTATATATCTAACTCCGTGTATGAAGTTATTCTATGATTGAAGTACACTTTCCACTGAGGCTCTCAATTCTTGCTTAGTTGCCTCTTCTTTCATCTCTAAAGTCAGGTGGAGCTTGTGTAATGTAAATGGGGGATGGGGACCTTTCTTCCTCCTGTATTACTGCCCTCATTTGCTGCCGGTTTGCCTGAAGCCATTGATTCCGTCAGGCTCCGTTGCGGTGGCCTCTTCTCGGGTTCTGGGAGCTGGTGCGTTGTTTGAGACCCTGTCACTACGCTTGGAAGGTATTGAGCAGCGGCCAAGGGGAGCGCCGGACGTTTGTGTTTGTTCGGAGACAGCCGGCCGAGCCAGTTAGCTTTTCATCACCCCCACCTTTTTTTTTTTTTTTTTTTTTTGGTTAAGACATTCCTCCCTCGTACCTGGGAGAGAGCAGGGGACTAATCCCACCTGGGGTCTCTCTGCGGAGAATTGAGTCGGGGCAGTCCGCAACTTCCCCAGCTGGAGGTCTCTATCTCCTCCGTATTTCGGGGAGCCCTGCTGCGCAGGGAACAGCAACGGCGTGTGCGCAGGTGTTGGAGTTGGGCCCGAGGCTCCCCTGTTGGTAGCGCCATCCTTTCCAAGGGTTTGAGGAGAGATACTGGGGAGAGAAGGAAATCTGGGGTTTGTTTGGTTGAGAGGTCAGGGAAAGAGGGAAAAGGAGGGCCAGTGTTTACTGACCCTCCCTAATCTCTTCCCACCCAGTTGGAAAACGCAGGTCCTGTTTGGGAAGCTCCCGAGCCCAGTAACCCACCAGTGGGATTCTCCTGACGCCAAGGCACACTCGCTGCGCTACTCCCCGCTGTCAATGGCCAGCAAGCGACTTAGATTTCAGACCTGGTCTCCGGTGGGAGGGAGGCTCGGCGTCACTGTGTGGACTTTTGTGTTGTTCTCTTTTTCTTTTTCTCTTTGCTCTCTTTTTGTGTGCACACCCAGCCCCATCCCGTAACACACATAATTTAGCTATTTTACATCATTCGTTATCTAGCGCCCTGAAACTGAACATAGAGCCATATATTAGATTGAGGTTAGAAGAGGTGGTGACTGTTTATTTAAGGTGATAAAACGGTTCATCAGCAGTAATCTCCATCGATATGTGCCACCAGAAGATGAAGGATGAGGGGACAAGCCACAATTAATTGCCCTATAGTTTTGTAGGAGAGAGTGGAGCCAGCCCAGACCCGCTTCGATCTCCTCTCGCGCCTCCTATTCATCATCTCCACAATGTATATGGCGGCCTCGCAGGGGCAGGGGCCGGCGAGGTTTATCTCGGCGCAATATTCTCTCACCCTCACACACTGGCGCTGTCATTTAATTTATTAATACAGTCATCAGGAGACAAATAAAACCCACATTTCCTCCCTCTTTCTTTCCCTCCCCCTTTTGTCTCTCCCTCTTGGTCCCAGGGCCAAGCCGGCAGCCAGGCCGAGCAGGGAAAGCCTAGCGCGTAGGCAATTCGTAGGGAAGCCTTAAACTCGCCTAGAGAGAGGCTCCCAGAAGGTTCCTGGGAGCTGGGCCGCCCCGCGGGAGCGAGACCACAATCAGTTCCCCTAGCGGGCCTGCCTCGCCTCTGGATCTGCTCCTAGACCCGCTCCCGGGAGCCTAGAAGACCCCTTCCCGCTGGCAGGAAAGGGGCAAGGCCTTCAACATACAGCTTAAGTGCTGGGGGGCCTGGCGCCCACCCCGTGCACGGCCCACCGCCATCCCAGCCAGCCAGTGGCTTGGCGCGGGGAGGGCTAAGCAGGGAGTGCGGGCTGCAGGGGGACGTGGAACTCTGGTGCGAGAGACTCCCAGCCACAGCGCTCCGCCTGCCCTCGGCCCCGTCGGCCAGCGCCCTCGGCGACCCCAAGGCCCAGTGCCCCCGCCACGAAGCAAGCGGAGCTGCCAGCAGGCGGCACTCCCGGGGCCGCGTCGCCGTCACCGGGCGGCGATCGATGGGCGCCGGCCCCCACCCGGCTCGGCCTGTGGGACAGAGGGCCGCGACCTCGGCGGCGGTCGCAGAGAATTTATAGCCGGGCGGTTACCGCCGCCCAGGCGGGGAGACAGGCTTTTCAGCTGCTTCTCGCTTGTCTTTCCGGAGGATACGTGAGGGCAGGAGAAAGCGGCGGAGAGGCTCTGGGGAGCGAAGATCCAGGGCGGCAGGCGCGTCCCGAGGGTCCCCGCTCCGCCTGCGCCCGCGCGCTCCTGCCCACCTCTCCAGAAGGCGAAAGAGCCCTGAGACGTTTTATATTTCGCCTTTCCTAGAACGAGAAATGAGATACCAGAGAACTCCGGCTTGCTTTGCCTCTTTTACCTTAAAATAGATCCATTTTCAATTACACAAGTTGCACGTGCCCTTGTAAAAACATTCGAACAATACAGAAGGATAAGGAGGGAAGAGTGAAAGTCTGGTCTTCACTCCACTTGGCCTGGCCTCCTGAAGCCAGTGGGTGAACTAGTCTATAACTTAATGATACCTCCTTCTCTTACTCAGAGACCCATAAACAAGAGTATTAACAGATCTATTCAAGAGAGAGGAGAGAGCATGATCTCTTACATTCCCTAATGCTAAAATGGCATTTTGAAGTATCTTGCTTGGGGAATATAATATCTCTCACAGATACAGACAACATTTTATGAATAATAAGTATGAAGTTGTGAAAAAACTTACCCTGATTTTAAGAGAAAATAGGAACATTTATTTGTCTCTTCTTTAAGAATACAAATAGATGTACTATGTATTGTTTGGCCTGGAATGCTGTATCATGTATATAATACATATGTATTTTTTATGTGTAGTGTAGGCATCTAGCCCACTTTTTTCCTCAAATCTTTTCATGTAGGTGTTAGTGGCTTGCTGTCTAGAAAACACTCTGCTAGAATGTTTGTCCACTTGGGCCACATTTGTCAACCCCAGCTAATCAGTTACTTGTTTTAGTCATCCTCAGGCTCCTTTGGGACTCCAAGACATAAGTCAGAAGCCACATGTTTTCAGTGGCAGAAGTTTTGTGTATTAAGAAACAGTAACGTTAGGATATAACATGTATTTTGACATAGCCTTTCAGGTAGAGTATTTTGAAATAGCATGAAATGGTTTATAAATGAAGAAAACTTATACTGGATGAACTAATGATGGTGGGTTGGCCTTGCCTACCCTGCAGGTGTTCTTCTACATATTGGGAGAGCCTCAGCTTGTCACTCTGCAGAATGCTGCTATTAAATATTTCAACACTTCATGGAGACAAATGAAATTTAATAAGTTGAAGAAGTACTTTAGAGGACTTCTTAGAGAAAGGACTAGCCATACTCTATCATGCATAACAAATAACAGGAGTGTGCTTGTTGTCTGTGTGGGTGGTGGCCGGAGTTGGCACCTTTCCTCCTTATTTTATTGTTGATGTAGTGGGTGTGATGTTACAGGTTGTGGAGATCTTGTAAGTTGACAGAATCTCTGGTATGGACTGTTAGGGAGGAAATACCAAATGCTCTTTCTTCTCACCCTTTGTTTCACTGAGCCAACCAGAAAGGGAAAGTCTGTTAACTCCCTGGGGTGATTTATTTTTATTTTTATGGGCATATTGCCTTTGCTTATTGTCATTTGTTTTTAAGCTATTTTTGCTAAGGTGCTGAAAGCTCATTTCTGAAGTTAGGCACTAAAATTCAAAATTATGGACATTATCTTCTTACTTTTCAAATCATACTCTTACGTTAACCTCCCCAAACCCAAGAGTGTGGGAAAAAGAGAGAAATCTCTTTAGTTCAATCATCCTACAACAGTTTTGCAGCCCCAAAATAGTGACTTCAGTGAAATATTTCAATTATATTGATTGAGTTATGAGTTTGGATATAAAATTCTCCTAGTTTTCATTAACCTTAGATCTCTAGGTTTGGAGGCTTTGGAGTCAGGCAGACCTGATTGTGAATCCTTCTCAGCCACTTTCTAGTTTCTGGTCCTTGGTCAAGTTACATTGCTCATGAAGTCTCAGTTGCCTCATCTGCAAAATGGAAATTGTGATATTTAGATAATATGGTGGTTGTTTGGTTGAAGGTAGGTGTCTGGCACATAGTAGGCACTTGGTAATTGTGAGTTTTTATTGTCTTTCCTTCTATCCCCCCTTTATCTTAAGGTTTTTATTTTCACAATCAGAAGCTTGAGAGGGTGTGTGAAGTGTCTGCATTCTGGAGGAGTTGACTTACGGGTAAGGGTGAGACTACCTCCCTCCATCTAGCCCTAGGGTCAAAAGCAGAGCCTGGCACAGTTTTGACATTAGTTTGTGTTGCTGAAAGAGGGGTCCTTTGTGTGATGGAGGTCCAGGAGGCATGGCCACTTCACTACCTGCAGAAACAGGTTGCTACTTTTCACTTGAGAGGCCTGGGGACACCCTCAAGAAGCTGAGGTCAAAGGTCCCCTCATTCCCTGGGCTCTTTTGGGGGAAGTGGAGGAGTAGCTGCCGGAGGGGAAGGCGCCGTGGGCTGGAGCCCTTCTTCACTGAAATAGGATACTCACCTAGTCAACCTTCGGTTCGCGGTGAAGCGAATGGCAAAATGGTATTGCACACCATGCTGGGTTGCGATTAGGTGTTCCTCGAAGGTTCCTCAGTGACTCACTTTTCACAAGTTCTTTGGGCATTTCAATTGTTCAAGCACGGATAGGGCACACCCAGGGCGATCCACCAGGACTGGCTGTGACCAAGGCTGGGCGCAGGAGCCCAGAGGGCGACCCGCCGCCTAGCGCTGGTTCCTCCGCTGGCGCCCAGCTCTTGCCATCTCCGCCAGTCGGGGCTCGCCCGATATCAGGCCCAGTACCACAGGGCTCTGTTGCGCAGGGGCGCCGTGGCTCCCCAGGGAAGCTGGGCCAGGGAGGCTGGTTTCGCCGGCGGGCGCCGAGGCCGCCTCCCAGAGGCAGGTCCGCCAGGCCAGGGCGCAGACACGGCGGCTCCGCCAGGCCCATTAATAACCCGGAGGGCGCTGCGATCCGACAGCATGGTCGCCGCAGGCCTGCTTCCCGCGGCTGCTTGACCTGTTCCTGCCCAGTTTGAGTCGAAGGACACTGGGGGTCCACGGCCGGCCGCCCCAGAGGGTGGGGGTCCCCTCGCGCGCCGGCTGCTCTGAGGAACATAGGAAAGAGTAGGCTTTACTACAGCTCTCACTTAATTTATAACGCAAAATAATTGCATTTAGCCTCGGGCTCAACCGTCTGGGCAGGATTTGGGGCCCTCTCCATTGAACCTTTATCCTCATCATTAAAGACCCATTATCTTGATCGTTAAATTTGCTGTTGGTTTTTTGGGGGGCGGGCTTCAGGAAAGAGCTTGCACGCAAGCATAGGGCACCCCAAACCCGACAGAACAGCCCCGCCCTTTCCCTACCCGTCCCCACCTAGCTGGAGTGCCCGGAGCGGGCGCTGCCGGGGCGCTCGAGAGACCCTAGCGCCAGTGCGCCCTCTGTGGCCGGGGTCTAGAACTGGGGCTCCGCGGGGCCAAGGCCGGCTCCGCCCACTCGCGTGGACGTTCTCGCGAGAGGGAGCCGTGGGTCGAGGAGTGGGGAATGGCGTGCAGCGCTAGACCGGTCGGCCACCTACGCTGGTGATTTTGAAAGTCTCTTCTATAACTGTAAAGAAAGGAAAACCAGACATACCCTGGCGATCAAGGTAGAATGTCTCCCGAGATATCAGAATGGTCGAGAGACCGCCTTTTCTCTTGGTACAACGATAAATACACTTTGAAACGCCACTGAGAGAGAGAACCTGAGGGAACAGGGGAGAGGGTCAGAGGGAGCTAGAGGCAGAAGGGAAGAGGGAGAGAAAGGGGCAGAGGCCGGGGAGAAAAGCCGAGAGCCGTCGGTTCCTTGGAGACGACAACGCCGTCCGCACCCAACTCAGGAGGCTTTTGGAGGCGCCCGGGGCCTCGACCCTGTGCCAGGTGGATTTGGGTGCGACGAATTCCAAGGGAGCACGTCGGGTCACCTCTCCCCCTGCTCCCAGTGGCCTCGGCGCCCTCCGGCGTCACCTCCCTCGCAGGTGGCTCACCCGGGCGGGGATGCTGTTGGCGCGGGGTTTACCCGGGGTTAACCCTCTCCCTTTCCTCCCTCCCTCTCGCGTGTCTCCGGCAGGTTGCGACATGTGTGCGGACAACCGCAACGGCGAGTGCCCCATGCACGGGCCGCTGCACTCGCTGCGTCGGCTCGTGGGTACCAGCAGCGCCGCGGCCGCCGCGCCCCCTCCGGAGCTGCCCGAGTGGCTTCGGGACCTGCCACGGGAGGTGTGTCTGTGCACCAGCACCGTGCCCGGTCTGGCCTACGGCATCTGCGCGGCGCAGAGGATTCAGCAGGGCACCTGGATTGGGCCCTTCCAGGGCGTGCTCCTGCCCCCGGAGAAGGTGCAGGCCGGCACCGTGAGGAACACGCAGCATCTCTGGGAGGTAAGTCGGCCGCCACCGAGAACCTTGCCACCCAGCCGGAGCTTTGGCCGGCAAAGAGCCTCCCTTGTTCCCCAGAGGGTAGTGGAGGCTCGATTTCTCTGGTCACGCAGATGCCTGGTATTTTCAGCACCTGCAGTGAAGAGGTGCAGAGCCAGGCCCAGCACTACAGCAACCCAGCCAGGAAGACAGGGCTTACAGGTTTCTGAAGAGGGAATCACCATAACAAGCTTCCATTCCAGGTGTGATAGATTTGACTGTTGTCTCCCTTGATCTTGAGAAAAAGAGAAAACACCTGAGGAGGTAGAACAGAGGAGGCTGGGCATTGGGATGTGAGCTAGGTGAATTTTGTGTTCTATTTTAAGCTCTTCCAACATGTTGTTTTTGTTTTTGCCCACTGGGCAAGAAGGAACATAAGCATAAACAGCAGGAAGGAGAGTCAGGTTCATTTTCTCAGATGAAAACAATTTGGTAAACGCTGAATGTGAGAGACTGTAACATGTTTCACAACTTTCAAAGTGCCCAAAGTAAAGCAAAATCGTACTGTGAATCAGATACCACAAATTCTGCTTCTCTGACAAAGTATAGTTATTCAGTCTTCAACAAGGTACTGTAGGAAAACTCTGGGCAGTTTGGTATAACCCAATTGATAGTACTTCAATGGTACAATCTTACCTGATGCTATTACTTAAAAGTCAACAACGTATTTGAAAACTGTTAACCTGAGATTTGTCTCAAAGCTTCATGGTTGATTATTGAGGTCCATTCCGGAAGAGACAGACCCTTAATGTAGGTTTCTCCCACACCAATTTTAGATACTCCCACCATGGAGAGTTATTTATGAAAATAAGGTGCCAGAAGTCTTACTCTTAAGCAGTATGTACATCTGACTGAGGCCAGGCAATATAATGGAGTGGGATTTGCCAGAAGACAAACTTTTTTAAATGCCAGAGGCCAAGTTGGCATGGACCTTAAGGCTCCATTAATGGCTCATTTCTGCAACAGCTTGCCCCCCACTTTTGGCTCAGTAGCCTGCAAGATGATCATTTTTCACTGCAAGTTGCCTTATAGTCACTAACTAAACTCATACGATTCAATAATCCACTCAGATTTTGCTGAGCACCCACTCTGGCCAGCACTATGACTTGGTCTCCAGGACGCTTGTATGACTATTGGCAGTGGGTACTAAGGCCTGTGTCTGCAGAGCTGCCTTTGATTAAAGGGGAGGAACTAAATCTATGAGCTCATAGCCAAGCAGCCCAAGATGACCACATGGTGGCCACTGGGCTGTGTACCCTACAGTTATCCACTGGTGCACTGCACTGTGCCCAGGCTCCCAGGTTCCATTTCACACCTAAACTATTGTGAAATTATTACTGGAAAACAATTATACATTTTTAATCTTTCAGAATAGAATTCTTGAATGAGGAAAAAAAGAGGCATATTTATGTTGCCAAATAGTGCTTTCTTTCTTTTTTTTTAAACAAATTTTATATAGGGGAATGGGGCAGGAGAAAATGGTCAGTACATTGAGTCAAGTTAGACTTTAGAGCTTTTGGATAGGAAAAACTGACATGTGGGAAATAAAGCATCTGGTTTTGAAATATTTTCTAGTTGGTTTTTGTTTTTGACTAATTAGTTGTTACCCCCACTGTGGTTTCAAGTTTATAAAACAATTCCAGTCACTTTTCGTGTTCCAGTGGTATTGTTAGGAACTGTATACCATACAGTTAAAGATCTGCCAATACTTTTCTGAGGAAATCGTAAAGCAATTGCTTAGTGGTACAGATTTGTTCTATCTGAAAATGTTAAAACTGAGCACTATTACATTGCCCTCTGATGCCTTGGGTTTAGTGCCCGTCTGTTTTTAGAGTGCCGGGGACAAAGCCACAAATATGAAAAAAATCCCATAGCTTATTGTGGTTGTTGGTTTTTGTTTTCCTGAAAGGCTTTGAATGATTGGGATGTTGGCAGGAGACCACTATACAGATAGAATATGATGATATATATCAATACTGAAAACTATGGAGCCTTTTTTCTGCACCTTTACTTGTACTTGATGAAGTTAAAATTCTGTTGTAGCAAAGAGACTGGGGAATTTAATTAGTTTGTTGTTGTTGATGATACTTCGGTGGATATAAAGTGAGTTTTACCTGTTGTTTAGGGTATGTGAGTTGAGTGTGTTGTGGGGTGGTACATAGACTTGGTTCTGTGTTACAAAAAAAGACTTGCTGAGTTTATGCTTGAATGATCTACTTCTAAAAAGGACATAATCTATTTATTTTTATCATCTGTAAGAATAGTTACAATAACATGCATTTAGGGGATGTAAGGGATATTAAAACTGAGGCCATGTAATACGTATCAGACTCCTGGGAGATCATATAAATGCGACCGACCAGGGTTACGTAACTGAGTGCCAATGTCCATGTGTAAGATAAAATACTTATTTAATAGGTTTCAGAGTTTTACTAGTATAATTATTTTTAAGATATGAAGTGTACGTTTATTTTAATTTTTAAGCATTATAATTTATTATTTTTATAAAATGTGACTATTTGAATTGTTACATTTATAACAGAAAATTCTAAATGTGGGATTGTTCCTCAGATTTTAGTCTTTCCTTTCAAATCTAAATTTTATTGTGAAAAAGTTTTAATTATTATATTTTTTATATTAGAAAGAATCAGTAATTGGAATACACTGTAGGTCTATAAGAAACTTTTGGCAATAATTGTTTAATGATTCATGTAATAATTATCCATTTTGAAAACATACTTTTAAAGATATCTTCCAGACTACCAGATCGACATAAAGCAGATCTTGAAAAAATTAAAAGCAATCGATCATTACTATTTCATTTTAAAAGTCAACTGGAATCGTTTCTCTTTCTCACATGTTTTTCAAGTCACTTGCAGGTAAAGAAATGTCTTTATATTTAGAGTTCAATACTCAGGTCCTGATGGATCTTACCAAGGTTACTTATCTTTATTTCAGTACAATAAATGGATTGCTAATCCCGTCACTGTTTCCAAGTAGATGATGGATTTTTGTTTCAGTTTACAGTTCATTGTTTTTAGTAAGGTTGTACTTTATTATACACATGAAGGCTTATTACAGAAACAATCAGATTCACTTTAGTTACTCCTTTTGTTGAATCATTAAAAGCTCTTTTTTTTTGTAGAAAAATGACTTTTAAAATATTTAACATATATCATTTACGGAGAGCTTGTTTGATTGGTTTGTAAGTGTGCTATCATCTTTTAGTTAATATTTTCTTTATGTATAATCCTGGTTCATAAAAATACAATTTAAAGAAAGTTAAATATCATGCCACTATCTTCATTATGTTTTGACTCTTTTGGGTATTTGTAGTTTAAGGAGGTTAACAAGCTAAAAGCCAAATTATTAGTCCTTTTTTGGGCCAATTTCTTTTAGAATCAGAATTTTAATGTGTTTTACAAAAAATAATAAGTTCAGATACTTTAAAACAGAAATATTACAGGATGGATTAAACAATCACTTGCCTTGCTTATATACCTGTATTCCAGCAAGACTTGGATGCATGATATATTTCTAGCTATTTGGCCATAACAGGAAAGATCTTTCTGAATGTTTTGCAAAGAAAGCATAGTCTTTCTCAGCAATTAGGTCTTATTGATGCGAGTGAGATAATTTTGTCCTAATGTGTTTTCTAATAAAGAAGTGAAAGGGCACATTTGATTCCAACATTTATGAAAACATTATCTCAATTATTAATGTGCCCCTTTTCCCTTGAGATAAATTAATCTAGTCGTACATGGTTTCCCCTTTCTGCTTAACATCAGAATTTAATACGACTGGACCTGAGGAATGTACATGGTGTATACTTTAAATTCTACCTGAAGAAAATACGGAAATTTAAAATTAAGTTACAGTGTAAGATAGCCTAGAATTACTCAAGCCTTTCAACTCAAAGTCTGATTTGACAAGAAATTTTACCAACATTGACAAAATAAATTGCACTTATTTTCACCCCAGAAAAGTTTTTCTGTTAATTGAAATAATGCAGTAACTTGTTAGGATTACAGTCAAGGTACTAATTTTACAGAATTTCTCTTTGCCTGAGTAAAATTTGAGTGTCTCATTTTCAACTGCACTACGTAGAAAGCTTCATTATTTTTCTTCAGAAAATCAAGGGGTATAACATAATGTGGTCCTTTTTGTGGTTTGATTTTGTGCCATAATATTTTAGATTTAATAAGAGTTTTACTTTGAAGCAAATGGTCTATTTTTCATCATTACTATTTAGCTTAGGTCAAAAGACATTCATGAAAACCAATTTTAAAAATGTATTACATGCTGCTAAATGTTTATATTTCAAAGCCATCACAAGTAATTGGTACTAGAAGGAAATGAATTGATTTCATATTTTAAGTGTATTATGTATGTTTCCGTAAGCGACCCAACTCCATCTATAGTACTGTACCCATTTGTATATATTTAGATGTTGAAAAAAATCACTTGAAACTATTAATTTTAAATTCAATAAAAATCATTTTTAAATTCAATTAAAATCACTTAAAAATTGTTCCAGTGATAGTGCTGTAACTGTATACTCCATATTTTGCTTTATAGACCTGGGCTCATTTTGGCCTTATTCACCAAAACACCAGGGGACAGAATTATGTGGCTGTCACAGCTATATTGAAGTAAAAATTGTGTTTCTTAGCAATTTATCATTTAATATAGCAGAGTGCTTGTCATTTTAGTTTTTAATATATCAACTCCATGAAATCCAAATAATGTCTCCTTCAAAATAAACCATAGTCATGTTACTATTATGTTTTTAATTATGCAGAGTAACAGCTGGTGCATCTCTTTGGCTTTGCCTCATTTGATTTGAAGATATCTTTTATAGTGGTGCCCATTTGATCGAGTGTGAGCATTTTGTAGTTTTACATAAACTGTAAAACCATCTGCCGCCTCTTGAAATGGTTTCCAGAATTGTGTTAAAAATCAAAACTTAGTACTTAAAGTTGGCTTTGAAAAGGTCCATTTAAAGTCCTGGTCCTCTTGGTTTATGTACCAAATGCCACCCTTGGTTTTCTAAGTCCAAAAATGACTCTGCTTTAAAAAAAATTATAACAGCCATTTGGAAATTCTCATGTTAGTGAAGTTTAATCCAAATATGCATGTGGCACTAGAGTGTTTTAGTTGCAAATACTTTATAAAGAATGATGTGTTCTGTATCTGCAGAACTATTTTTCTCATTGGTCAGTTCAGTTTATCTATTGTTTACAGATTGCTTCTTTTGATAGCATTTTGTCCATGTGAAGAAAGTAATTCACAAGTATTTCTTGGTCTATAACTGCACATTTTCTTACATTGTATAATTTTTTTTTCCTTTTTCCACACTGCCTTAAAAATAGGGTATGGAAATTAAAATCAGAATTGCAGAGGTTACAGGACAGATGAAATCTGCTGTCTCCAATCACTGCGTGGCAGCAAGTGATCTGATGAAAATGTGATTTTGGTAACACTGGGTCAGAGAAACCTGCAGGGGAGCCTTTTAATTTCACTGTCAATTAAGGCAGTTTTAACTATTCAAGGAAATCTACCGCATTACCCAGAAACCACTTGTAGTTGTCGTATAATGTTATGAGTTTAAACGTTTTTGGTTGAATACGGAAAACTGCCTATTACTCAGCTGAGGAATCATGTCCACAGTACCAAAATCCTCATTTCTCAGAGGGTGGATGTGATACATTGGTGTTTGGCTTTTCTAAAAAGTGCTGTGCATGGGACCACTGTGAGACTGCCTTGCTCTCCTTTTTTCTTTTTCTTTTTTGGAATCATATGTAATCCACAATTTCATGAGTTGAGACATTCCTTGTGTATTTACACAAGAAATACAGACTCCGGTATAACTACTTAGCATAAAAGCTAGAGCAGCCAGAACAGCGTATACTTTTCCTTGTAAGCATTTGCCACCTCGCTCAGATAAGTTACAGAATTCCATTATCCAAATTGTTACACATGTGTGACAGAGGTTGACCTTTCGTCATGTCAATCCTTTTTGTGTAGGCCCCAGGCTCCAGCCTAATGGCTCAAACCCTGATTTACTCACTGTAATAAGGGCAGGAGGTCGAGCAATTGTCAGGCTGCCTGTTCGTACTCTTCTTGGAGCCTGGTTGAAGGCTGTTAACACAAAGCTTTTCAAAGTGAATTTACAACCAGCACCACTGACAGAGGCCAATCAGTGCACCATAAATGTCAGGTTAGTGAGATTGAGCAGTAAGTAAAGTACTGACAGCACACTATTGGCTGGAATCAATTGGCCAAGGTTTAACTGAGAAGAGCAATCTCTGTGTGGTGGGCTTAGGGAAAGAGCTAAGTGTGCAGTCTGGGTTTCCAGGTGGAGTCTGTAGATGTACCTGTGAGGGTTGGGATGTCACCCATTTGCTGCGGTGCATCCAGCATCGTCGTGTCGATATGCTTGACGATCTGGGGGTTCAGAGCGGCAGAGCCTGCTGATTCTGAGTTGGGTGGTAAAAAATGCCCCTAGCATTAGACAGGAGAGAGAGAGAAAAAAACTATTAAAATATGGGGCTGTCAGAACTGGGAGACACATCCAGTGTGTTACAGTTCAGTGAAAGGTAATTTGTTTAAGTTGCAAAACTGTAACAGGGCTTTCCACCAAGGCAGAGAGACAGATAAGCCCATTCTTTTGCTCTTCCTGGGGCTCAGCAGGGTGAAACTTTCATGGAAGTCACTAATGACTGATTATGGGTTGAGGGTCTGAATATCCATGAAATGTGGTTTCCCCACCAGACAAATGTTTTTATCATTTTTTGTAATGACAGCCTGGACAACAATTCATTTAACTCTGAAGGCATCAGCATTAAAATGGAGGAATCCATTAAAATGCTGTATGCAAGGATTTATAAATTAGGCAATTTCCTTGATTATTGCAGTCATTTACAAAATTGATTGTTCCAGTATGGTATAGACAGATTTCAGCAGCGATCATTGACAACAAGCACATTCTGATATCTGTAGCTACTGGTCACTAAACCAGGTCAGTATTCCTCACCCCCCTTCTGTTCTTGGTCTCAAGGTCAGGCAGACTGATTTCAAAGAAGCTTATAATTATGAAGTTTCATTTGTCTTCAGAGGAGACTCACCTAGGCTGTGAGGGTAGGTGTGGGTTGCTCTTAAAGGTTGTAGCATTCTATTTACAATAGCCAGGACATGGAAGCAACCTAAGTGTCCATCGACAGATGAATGGATAAAGAAGATGTGGCACATATATACAATGGAATATTACTCAGCCATAAAAAGAAACGAAATTGAGTTATTGGTAGTGAGGTGGATGGACCTAGAGACTGTCATACAGAGTGAAGTAAGTCAGAAAGAGAGAAACAAATACCGTATGCTAACACATATATATGGAATCTAAAAAAAAAAAATCATGAAGAACCTAGGGGCAAGACGGGAATAAAGACACAGACCTACTAGAGAATGGACTTGAGGACACGGGGAGGGAGAGGGGTAAGCGGGGACAAAGTGAGAGAGTGATAGTGTATACATGGACATATATACACTACCAAATGTAAAAGAGATAGCTAGTGGGAAGCAGCCGCATAGCACAGGGAGATCAGCTCGGTGCTTTGTGACCACCTAGAGGGGTGGGATAGGGAGGGTGGGAGGGAGGGAGATGCAAGAGGGAAGAGATATGGGGATATATGTATATGTATAACTGATTCACTTTATTATAAAGCAGAAACTAACACACCATTGTAAAGCAATTATACTCCAATAAAAATGTTAAGGAAAAAAAAAGGTTGGAGCATTGTTTTTATATTTTAATCATACTTTGTGGGAGGGTATTGATGATCCCGATATGCTTCAGATCAGTAGCACAGATTTTGAGATGTTTCCAACTTAAAAGGAAATAATTTTTGCAAATTGCATCTATAAATATTTGTTTGATTGAAGATCTAAAAGTCAATAATGTGTTTTATTTGTTGGTCCTTAGAGTTCTAATTACCCAATCAGAGAGTCACTGGATTTTAGGTCAATTAATTCTGGAAAGCCTAATAAAGACATTGTTGCAAGTGTGAAATGCTCAAAATGCTGCAGATTTTCCTATATAAGAATGCACACAAGTTCACTTGGTGTTTAATCATTAACCACAAACCACAAAGTTGTCTTTATTTCTGAAATATCAGAGATGGGCATGCCAGATGTGTCTGCAGAGCTCTATCCAATGAAAGCTGGCTGTGCAGTTTATGCTTAGTACAGAATAACTAACTTTAGACATTTGTTTTCAATCATCATTTTGTTTTTAATCATAATTTTCCCTTTTTGGAACTCTAACACAAACTGGGGCTTGTAAAACAATAACACTTTAGAAAATTGTTTAACACTGTTGGGAAGGCAAAAAATTTTCAGTTTGTCCTGATTTGAATATCTAATAATTTGATCTCAAGGTAGTTCTTTGTTTTAAATTGAAGATGTATGTTTTGGGAAGTCCTGTGGCTTGGGGGCACTTTGTACTTATTTGGCTACTGTTACTTAATACTCTAAGTCAGAAGTTCATTTTCATTTTTAATTAGTTGTAAAATTCACTGCTTAAAAATTGAGTAAAAAAGGCAGTGTTTCAGTTCAGTGTCTTGATGTGATCTCCATTTTTATTTAAATTTTTTTTTTACACAGTATTCTGGTTTCTGTTAAGACTTAAAAGCCGTGGGACTAGATCTGTCTCCGGGGAGCTCTGAACGAAGCACTCAGTTTTATAGGTGTTCTTGCCAATCCCCTTGTAAATTTATTTAATAAACCAACACCTACAGCATGCAATTGTGAAATAATGATATGGGATTAAGCCCATTTTATTAAAATGAACAGTGTTTTTCACTCTCTGTGATCATTTTAAATTAAGCCTGCCTCCGATAATGAAGTGTCTGTAGAAACATTCGGTGTAATCTAATTCAGTAGAAAGTTCTTAAGTTCTTTTTATAATTGGAATTAAATTAAATATGATCAAGTCATGTTTTCAGTATCTTGTAAAGCACCAGGGCCTCAAGTGTTGTTAGCACACGTGGGAATATTAATGTTTATCGCAAAAGCAACAGTACTAAATTCCTAGATATCCTTGCAAACTCCAAAATGGTAGATAACCTGTAAATAAATTCTAGGTTAGAATATAATGTTTTTAGAACCTGTTGTGTTTGTCCCACACTAATATTAAAATTTATTTTTGATATACAAAATGCACAAATAGTTCCTGGGAGAGAGAGTCCTGAAAAATATTGGTCTACTGAGGAAAACACTTAATTTCAATTTATTGCAATTAATTGCAATTTAAAATTTGACCTGGATAATCTACAAAGTAGAAAATCAAATTGCTAAACTTTAAAATGGTAGAAATGAACTTTTCTATTAAAAATAATTCTTATCATAAGAAATTTAAACTGTATGAAAGTATAAACCAGTGGTAACCATTATTGACAATTTTTATAATGGTCTTTTGAGAGATGACTATGTAATGTAATATACATTTGTTTGTATATGCATTGTATATACATTGAATCACAGTTTTGCTAAAAGATACTTGTGCTATCTCCTTGAATCTGCAAAACACATTTTAAAAGCAGCAACTAATGACACTGTTTTCATAGGATCTCCTGCAGATGTTTAAATTTGGCTCACCCATGAATAGATTTTGATTTTGTGTCTAGTCCCATCCTCCGCTCTCTGTATCTTCCCTGGTGGGAAATTTCATTAACAGTCTGCAGATCCTACTGATACTATAGAAGCATTTCTACTGATATTTTCATGTTTTATAGCACATCTTTAATAAGACCAGAGCCTTTCTGAGATCTGTAGGGAGATTTTAATAGTCCTCAGGGAGGAAGGAAAAAATTTTTGTGTTTCTTTTAATACATCAAGGTGTTAACAAAAAATAATCAAATCTCTTTGAAATGCTTTTCTAAGTAAGAAGACTCCTTGATTTATGTAGCTGTGTGTGAGACTTGAGGGAAACTACTTAATTTCTTTGTACCTCTCGTTTCTCCATATGTAAAAGAGAGCCATATTGTACTATTACACAAATTAGAGTGACAATATTTATGATGCTTGTTTAATAAAAGAGATTTTCCCTTTTTCAATTGGGGTTTTAATAATAATTTTTAAGTCTGTAGTGGACTTGCATATAGTAATAAAGAATCTCATTATTTGTCTGTGGAAACAAAAGATTGTACATGGTAGCCCATGATACACAGTTTGGATTTAATTACTTTCTATAAAATCAGGCTTAATATTTAAATGCAAATTTATTTAGCACTGCTTACAAGTAAGAAAGGATTATGTATTAAGGGGATACCATACAACATGGATGTACAAAAAATCATCGCTGGCTTTAATTTTTAAAAGAACATTTCTAATGGATGGCAACAGGGTAACTACAAATATTAGACACATAAAGAACATTTCCTAGAGGTACATGATTTCAGTAAGTGAAATGGTCATTCATAATCCTCACAACAGAGAACTGACTTGCAATATGAACATGCAAGGGGAAAAACTTAGTAAAATCACCAAGCAGCCCTAAATCTGAAGGTCTTTTGACCATGGACCTTGAATCAGGAGCAATTCAATAGGTAGCTTTGACCCTGGATATTGAATTCTGAATAGAAAAACATCTCAATGCCCAGCATATCGTGACTTGTCAATAAATATTAAATGACAACAAATCAACATAGTGGCACTTTTGCCACTGTCCATAAAAATGTGTGTGCAGCTATGTGTGTACCAGTGAATACCTACATAATAGTACATTATACAACTTAAGAATATGTGTCAGTGTTGATTCCAAGTGACAGAAAATTTTAAGTGAAAAAATAAACATAAATACCAAAACTTGTCATAGAGAACAAAAATTAAACTGAAATTAATATTTTTCTAATATATATTTATTGAATATTAACCATATCTCTTATGTTATCTGGAGTTTTTACTTTGATGATAATCTAATCAGGGGTGATAGTCAAAATATCTGACAACCAGTCCAGCTTAGACCCTGCCTCATAAACCTGGATGCCTACAGTTGTATCTGTGCTCCATGGGCTACATATCAGCTCCAAAGCTAGGATAGTTAGCAGAGCTTTAGCAAAGCCATTAAACAAATAGTCTGTAATGGGTATAAGTTTCAGTTTTACAAGATGAAGAAGTTCTGGAGATTGATTGTACAATATTGTGGATATTCTTATCAGTACTAAACTATATGGTAACTTTAATGTGTATTTTACCACAATAAGAAAAGAATAATAACTATATTTTCGGTGATTTTTCTTCTAGCTCAGTGATTCTTAAACTCTCACATCCTGGAGACAAGAATCTCCAGGTGCAGGGAGCCCAGGAAAATTCAATCTGGGGACCTGCCCCCAAAAGATTCTGATTCAGTGGTCCTGCATTGGGACCCAGGAATCAATTTTCTGAACCAGTGTCCCACGTGGTGCTGGAACTACAGTTTGGGGAACGAAATGCCAAGCTCCCCCTTTCTCGGCCTTACTCCTGAGGTTGTTAACTTCCCTTCGTGCTTCTTCCCTTGTCTTGGCTGCTCTTGAGCAAACCTGGCATATCTTCGGTTTCCCTTCTATATCTGGTCTCATCTGTTCCTATGTTAATTCTAGTCTCATCCCTTGCTTTCATTCCTGCTACACCTTGCTAATGTCTAGGCATTTCCAAACTCCTCCCTTACCACCCACACCCCAAGATGGGTAAATAGACAGATAAAAATAGATATAAATATTAAAGAACTACTAACAGCAAAATGGACTTGCCTGACTTTCATATTTTCTGTCTTTCTGAAGTCCTTCTGGCCAGGTATAAGGAAGCAGCCAAAAAGGCAGAAAGCTTTCCACTTCATGTCAGCTGCAGTGTGTAATTAGCCCCTTAGCAATCAAGGTGTGCTTCAGGAGGAGGTGGCCCTCTGGAAGGCATTTGGTGGCATTCACAGGGCCTGAGTTCCAGCCCTCACTGGGTGTGAGCTGTGTGACTGCAAGCAGATACCTTCACTCCCTCGGCTCTTACCAGCACTACATCTGACGGCACTGTCCTTTCCATGTCTCCTGCCAGCCCCTTCTGTGCAGCCCTATATTGTAGAGAGGCCATATACTCCTTGCATGATATTTGTGATTTGCGGTCTGTAAATTTTCCATATGCTAACTTTATCTGCAAATGTGCTGGTTGTTTTCTGTCTTCCTCTTCGGGTTCCCATTTCTGCCCGTTGAGGGGGCATGCAGCCTGTATTCTGATCACAGCATACCGTACCTGCTCTTACTGTTTCAGTTGTTCCCTGTGAGAGGTGGCTCTCAGACTCCGTTTCCCACACTGGGTCTGAGATCCTCTATCCTCACTTGTCTGTGGGACATCTCCATTTAGGTATCCTGACATTGTTTCAAATTGAGTTCACTAACGGTGGCCACCTCACACCTCCTCAAATAGGAATCCACATTCTCCTTTTTGGCCTATGAGCCTCGCATTTTTGGAGTTACTGTAATGGCTTTTTAAAATATTTGTATTTCTGGCAACTAACAGAGTATCTAGCACACAAAAAGCACTTAATAAACACTGTTGATCTCTTTTTTTTTAGAGTTGGAGTTGTTATATGAACAAATTTGGAAAAAAATTGGAGGATCACTCAAATAAAAGTTCATAGTGCATATAAATTATTTTGTAAAAAAAAATAAAGTCCAAATATGAATCCTAAACTGCATCCTTGCTTCTGTCCAGAAGTATCCATTACTGAAAGGCAAATATCCTCTGTTGCTAATAAAAAATAAAAGATTTCTTTTTATTCCTGAAATTTGAGACCTCATTTGACATTACTAAAGATGTCTAAAGAAATCTTATCTGTGACGCTTTTTATAAACAAGGTATTAAAAATTGCAGTGGGACATCTTAGACACAAGCTGCAGTTGGTGCTAAGATCCACTTTCAGAGCCTACTTCTGTAAAAAGTAAGGAGGTGGTGATCTGACACTGGAAACGCTGTTGATCTGACAGCAGTATTAACAACTGATACATTTAAGCTGAGACTTTGTGCCAGGCATTCTGCTGAGAGCTTTATAGGAATTATCATAGTTCACCCTCAACATAACCCAATAAGGTAAAGACTACCACAGTATTTTTCAAATGAAGCAAGTTTTCGGATGAAGGCAGAGAGAAGTTAAGTAACTTGCCCAAGGTTGTAGGTAGTAAAGGTAGGATTTCCACCGAGTTGTGTGAGCTGCAGAGTTTTTGCTCTGAACCCATCTGTTGCTGTGCTGCCTGCCCTTTGCACTCTCAGACCTGAACTCCCATCATATTACAGGGCTGCAGTCTCTGCCACAGACTTCTCTGTGCATCCAACCTGGTCTCTGGACCTGGCTGGGAACACTCCCTCCTTGGTGGGCACTGCTTTGGTTTCTCAGACACAGCCCAGCCAGCTTCACAGAGACCCCATAGCTCAGGCCCTTGAGATGAGTCCACCTTGTGTTCCAGGATCATGGGCTCCACATTTATCATCCCAGAAAATGTAAACTCCTCAGCATTCAGGGAAGCACATTTATGGAGAAAGTACTGTGCATGAGGTGTTGTGCATGTCACAGAGGTGGGCAAGACCAACTCTGCCCTCAAGTACTGTAGAATAGTAGGATTGCAAGTAATTCCAGTTGAAAACAGTGTCCAGAAAGTGCTTTTTGAGGTGCACAGAGGGGAGAGGTTCCTGCTGAGATCAGGGAAGGAGGAGAAATTTGACCTCGGGACATAGATAGTTAATACTCAGAGAGTCAGGGATTGGGAGGAAAGATGCTCCTAGGGGAAGCTCAGCTCCTTCATTCTAAGTGAACTGCTTCCTGTTCTTTGTCAACGTCTTGTTAATTTCCACTGCTGTGCTTTTGCCTAAGCTATTACTTCACCTAGCAGGTTTTTGCTTCTTATTCTGGTCAACCTATATCTTTTACTTTTTTAGAGTCATATCTTCCAAGAATTCATTGGGGGTTAACCCCAGGTCTCCACCGCCCTTTCCACATTCTCTTTCCTTCAACCCTGTCCTTGACAGGGTTAAAGTTTTTCTCTTTCGCCTGATATTGCTTGCAGCCTCGGTTTGGTAAGCTCATTTTGGGGACATACTTTGACTAAAAAATTGCTTGTTCTTTGTCTGTGATTCAGCTTTGACTGAGTGTCCTGTATTTTTATGTGTGAAATGTACAGTCCTATTAAGGTTACGTTGAGGAGAGACCTGATGAAAAAAGAAATGAACTGTCAGGGAGGCCAGTGTGCTGGTAGCCCAGTGAGTTCAGAGGAGCTTTGTGGGAGAGAACGTCAGAGGTATCTGGGATCAGGTAAATTAGACCATGAGAAAGACTGCATTTTATCCTGAGCGAAGTAGATCTTGAGAGAGGAGTAGCACAGGCCAACTTATGTTGTTGTTATTGTTTTAAAATAAATTTATTTATTTTTGGCTGCGTTGGGTCTTCATTGCTGTGTGCAGGCTTTCTTTAGTTACAGTGAGCGGGGGCTACTCTGTTGTGGTGCGCAGGCTTCTCATTGTGGCGGCTTCTCTTGTTGCGGAGCGTGGGCTCTAGGTGTGTGGGCTTTAGTAGTTGCAGCATGTGGGCTCAATAGTTGTGGCTCGTGGCTCTAGAGCACAGGCTCAGCAGTTGCAGTGCATGGCCTCAGCTGCTCCGCGGCATGTGGGATCTTCCCGGACCAGGGCTCGAACCCTGGTATTGGCAGGCGGATTCTTAACCACTGCACCACCAGGGAAGTCCCAACCTCTGTTTTAAAAGGATCACTCTGGGGTGCTGTGTGGAGAACAAGTCTGTTGCGGGACAAGGGTGGATGCTGGTAGGAGGAACTCAGAGGACAGGATGTGACTGGAGAAATAAATAGAAGTTGTGAGCATTTGGCTGTTATTTAAATCTATAGGACTACGTGAGGTCAGCTGGGCAGTGTGGGTAGGCAGAGCTTTGACTAGAGGAGAGCTACGATGTCTCTCGTTCTAGAAACCTCTGTGAATTGGATCTCCAGGTTGAATGTGGATGAAGGACCATGTAGTTTTAAACAAGGTATTAAACAAGTTAGGTATAGCTGTGGATGCCTCACCTCATTTCCCTCCTGCGCCAGTAATGGGGACTGTCCTTACTTTTGCCTCTGGTAGAATGGCAGTGAGGCAGTAATACAGCGACTTAGAATGATGCTGCTGCTCTGAAATGTGTTGGCATCTGTGAACCATGAAGCCATTATATGTCCTAGATGCGGTCTATATTAGGATCCTTCCCCAAGGAGAGGATGCTTAATCTGACTCACCTACATGTTCTGTGGAAAATCTCATGTATGTCCTCTATTCGTAGTGAGTCATCCCCGCGTCCTCTTGCAGTTTTCATCATGCTTCTTGTGAGGTCTTTATTTTATTTTATTTTTTTACGATTATAAGTGCTAAACATATTTATGAAAGGGAATTTGGAAAATGCAGAAAAATATTTTTAAAAGAAAAGAAAAATGAGCTGTAATTAATTTGGTGTCATTCTTTCTTATTGCAGTTAGTTTTTTTCATTTACTATACAGATGAAAGCATGCTGTTTGCCTTTTATCATAAAATCAATAAGCATTTTCCGCATTTTGAAAATTCTTTGAGTATATAGCCAGTGATGTTGATTGGCTATATACTCTTAATATGGTTGAATCCAATTGTTGAATACTTGTGTTGGCCCTCCCTCACTCCCTCCCTCCTCCCCTACCTCCTTTCCTCCCTTCCTTCCTTCCACCCTCTCTCCTTACTTTGAAAGTGTTACTAATCATTTGATATCCTGAGTGTATTGGATCATGCTTGCCAAAATACATGCAGGAAAAAACACACACAGAAAAACTCTGTTTATACTAACAAAAATAACATTAAGAACAACAGGAGACATTTGTCCTGCACTTTCTAATTTATTCGAGATTTCACAACCGGCTCACTGATTTTGTTGCTGCTGCAGCCTCTCAAATGCAGGGAGTGCTCTGTGCTGCCTGGTACGAGTGAGATGGGGAAGCTGGGTCCTGGGGGCTGCCCGCTCTGCTCTTCAGAAGGCCTGGCGGGTGGAGCTGGCTCTTTTGACCCGACTGCTCCAGGGGAGCTTTCCATCTGTCCAAATGTTAGCCTGGAACTAAACGCCTCCATACAGTGATGAAATCCCTAACAAATGTAGTGACAACACTGAACATAAGGGCTTCATTTTTTTCAAATTGCTTGCATTTACTGTTAATTCAGTTTGAATTATAAGTCACCTCCACGTGAATGACTCACGCACTCATTATTGTGAGATTTGTTTTTGAAAATGTACAAAACAGGAGAAGCTGGTTTGCAAACTCTGCATTGCCGAGATAGTACTGAACTGGTTTCCAACTGAGAAAATTGTTTTACGTCTTTGTACATCTTGTATTCCAGGCCTGGAGTTCTACAAGAAAACAGCAATATATTTTATTTTTTAATTTAATTTAATTTTTTTAACATCTTTATTGGAGTATAATTGCTTTACAATGTTGTGTTAGTTTCTGCTGTATAACAAAGTGAATCAGCTATATGTATACATATGTCCCCATATCCCGTCCAGAAATATCTTTTAAAAGCACACTTGGATCACTGTCCACAGTGGCTCTTGGAGGGGATAAATATGCAAATCAAACTTAACTGTGTAGCAAAATGAAAAAAAATTTTCTTCTATTTCAGGACATTTCGTTTCAGGCCAGTTGAAACCCTTTTCCAAGTCTGGACCTTCTGGGATCTAGAGGGGTGGATAGATTAGGCCTTATAGGTTGTGACGAAAGTGGGGAAATGGTTTCAAAAGCAAATCACTTTTACACTGTATAAAAGACTGGAGAGAAACAGTAAGGATATATTCAGAAAACAGCCATATAAATAGGTAATTGCTGAAATATTTGGATAATTTTGAGAATAAATGCAGGCTAACATTTTTGGACAGTGAAATCAGCTTTTCATAATAACTCTGCCTCCCAGCCAGTAATTTCCTTGTTCTCCCTAATTTACTTCACTTTTCTGTAGCTGACAAATTCCTGTACCTCAAGTTCTGTACCTCACATAAACCGACTTTCCAGCTACCAAGTTCTGTTGTGAGACTCTTGTGTTACCTCCTGCTTTTATGCACAAACTGGTTCCCGCCACCCTGCCAGGGAGCTCTGGAGCCCTGGAGCCCTGAAAGCTCTGGGCTTTCTGATGACTTTCCCCATGGGGCTTCCAAGGATGCCCAGTATCCCAACAGTTCATTTAATTTTGGACTGAGGTCCAGAGTAATTCTAGAGTTATGCAACTTTTAACAGTCTTAGGGCTCCTAATAAGGGGTGTGGGTACTGGGAGAGGGCAGTGAACACACCCAGCAGTCTCTGCTAGGGGGCTTATGGCTAAGTGATCACAGCCAAGATTGGACTGCCCTAGAAGGCAGTGGGTCATTTGAGGTACCTTGGGTTTTTGGCTTTTTTTTCCTGGCCAAGGAAGAGGAACGGTAGTGACTTCTGAAAACTGTTTAGTAGCCTGGCATGATGGAAATTTTCACGCTCTTAACTTTGGATCACAGCAAGTTTGTGTCTGGAAAGTTTAAAATGGCTGTTTTAGGAACACATTCTAAAGGACTAGGTAACCAGTAGGAAATAAGGTGGGTTTCATTTTGGTGTCTTATCACCTCTCCTGTTTGGCTAGAGTCACCGCTGAGTTTTGCTCAGATTTACCCCACTGGCATAAGATGTCTAATGATGGAAGTTCTATTTAAATCTTGCTGAAGTTACCAGAGCAGAGAGCATCACTCAAAGCAACTGTAGAGAGTGTCACATAGGAATGAATGTAAAATCCAAGTAGCATTTGCTTTGCATGCATGATGACTAGCACGCTGAAAACTGGAGCAGAAGTTGTGGAGATGTGTAAAGTGTTAACAGAGGCAGTCCCAGATCTGGAAGAGTTCACACTGTGACCGAGGAGAGCCGCTCAACCAGTCAGCCTGTATACTGGGGCTGCCCAAAAATGTTTGTTCATTTTCTTCCGTAAGATGGCTCTAGTAGCGCTTAGTTGCCTTTAACTTCATTTGAAATAATTTTGTTAGGTTGTGTTGTGACAGCTGTCATATCAGCGTGGAAGTAAAAAAAAACCATCAAAATCGGTGAATTTTTGTGCAGCCATTTTAATATTGAAGATGGAAGGAAAAATGCAACATTTTTGGCATATTATGCTTTACTATTTCAAGAAAGGTAATGCAACTGAAACGCAAAAATGATTTGTGCAGTATATGGAGAAAGTGTTGTGACTGATTGAACGTGTCAAAAGTGGTTTGCGGGGCTTCCCTGGTGGCACAGTGGTTGAGAGTCCGCCTGCCGATGCAGGGGACACGGGTTCGTGCCCCGGTCTGGGAAGATTCCACATGCCGCGGAGCGGCTGGGCCTGTGAGCCATGGCCGCTGAGCCTGCGCGTCCGGAGCCTGTGCTCCGCAACGGGAGACGCCACAACAGTGAGAGGCCTGCGTATCGCAAAAAAAATAAAAAGTGGTTTGCGAAGTTTTGTGCTGGAGACTTCTTGTTGGGCAATGCTCCACGGCTGGGTGGACCAGTTGTAGTTGATAGCGACCAAATCGAGACATTAATTGAGAACAATCAGCATTATACCACCTGGGAGATAGCCGACATACTCCAAATATCCAAATCAAGAGTTGAAAATCATTTGCACCAGCTTGGTTATGTTCATCACTCTGATGTTTGGGTTCTACACAAGTTAAGCAGAAAAGAAACCTTCTTGATCGTATTTCTGCATGTGATTCTCTACTTAAACGTAATGAAAATGTTCTGTTTTTAAAACAAATTGTGACGGGTGATGAAAAGCGGATACTGTACAATAATGTGGAACGGAAGCGATTGTGGAGCAAATGAAATGAACCACCACCAACCACACCAAAGGCCGGTCTTCATCCAAAGAAGGTGATGTTGTGTATATGGTGCAATTGGAAGGGAGTCCTCTATTATGAGCTCCTTCTGGAAAGCCGAATGATTAATTCCAACAAGTACTGTTCCCAGTTAGACCAACTGAAAGCAGCACTTGACGAAAAGCGTCCGGAATTAGTCAACAGAAAACACATAATCTTCCATTAGGATAACACAAGAGCACATGTTTCTTTGATGACCAGGCAGAAACAGTTATAGCTTGGCTATAACTGCTCCTCTCCACTCCTGCTACAGTGACCGGCAGCTTCTGCCCGTGATGCCTAGCCCTGCCCCCTCTTGGAATTAGAGGAATGCATCTGTTTGTGGGCTGGAGATTAGAGTTTCGGGTGGGGGACTACAAGGAAAGCTGTCTTTTTGGGTGGCCTCACAAGACATGCTTCAGACCCGAAGCTGATACTTCTAAACTTCCTTCTCTGATAATCTATAATTTTCTGTTTTTAGAACTACATTGTCAGCGATGTCAGAGACCCTTCTCAGATGATTCATCCATTTAAGACTAGCAGTAATATCTCTTGTTTGGAAATTAAGCAACAGAAATGACTTCAAGGGGGCAAGCTAAATAAAGACATTTAAAATTAATATATGTCTCTGCTTATACTACCAAGTTAAGTCAGGTCAGTTTTATTCCAGAGCTTTAAACAAGGTTGAAAAATTATATTTTAATTTATATTTTTAAATTTCTTTAATCTGAACATTTTAAGTTAAGAATTATTTTTACAGGTTTTTCCTTCATCGTGTCTTCTACGGTGCCCAGTATATATTAGCTATTTTGTAAAGAGTTATTGCTTAGTTTTTAACATCTTTCATTTTTTCAAGGTGTTTATTTATTCTCATTTTACCGTGTTCCAAATAGATTTAAAATGGCCCTTAGAGAGTCTGCATTTAGAGACTGATAAATATTTTAGGGATATGAAAATGGAAAATAGCAACCAATGTGCATAGCTTAAAAATATTCTAGGTAGGCTTCCCTGGTGGCGCAGTGGTTGAGAGTCCGCCTGCTGATGCAGGGGACACGGGTTCGTGCCCCGGTCCGGGAGGATCCCACATGCCGTGGAGTGGCTGGGCCCGTGAGCCATGGCTGCTGAGCCTGCACGTCCGGAGCCTGTGCAAAAAAAAAAAAAAAAAAAAAAAAAATTCTAGGTATTGTTTTGGTGCTAGAACATGTTATATCCAAATAGTGTTGTCTTGACATGGTTACCTGATTTACTCCCCCTCCAGGTGTTCTGTTGTTTATTTGCTTGTAGAATGTGTATGATGCTACCATCATCTGGAGGCAACAGAGCGACACATGCAGAGTTGGGCAGGCTGAAATCTGTCTGTGGGGTGTAGCTGACTGTAGCTGTGCAATGCTGTGTTTCTTTATTGTTTTTTTTTTGCTTATAAAATGAGTAATTGATGTTTATTATCAAAAATTTAAAAAAAACAGAAAAAAATTAAATTCTCATAGTCCACCACCTGGCAACAAACTCTAAATTTTATTTTATTTTATTTTACAAACTCTAAATTTTAAATGTATTTTTAAAGAAAGATATATATATATATATGTGTGTGTGTATTATGTTGAAAAAAATTTTACTTAAAATTATTGCCTAAGCGTGTTGGAGTATAATTAATATTCTTGTAATCACTTTATTTAATATATTGTCCAGCAAATGGGTGAGTCAGAATTAGCTTAACTGTTTTCTTATTGTTAGATATTTAACATCTGTGTTGTTTACAGGTTTTCATTATTTTTATGAACATATTTAGACATGTTACTTACCATGCTTTTGACCTCTGTATATTGGGAATTATTTCTCTCTTACAGGTTATTGATAATAATGAATAAGGTAATATATGACAAATAGTAGGTTCTTATTAAATATGGGCCCCCATTTTCTTTACCTTTGGCCTGAATAGGACTGTCTTAAGATCTTTGAGTTGATGTTTATAAACATTAACTGACTGATATTTTGAAAATGATAATTACAAAAATGTAAAATTCCTAACTTTATACAAGAGAGAAAAGTTGCTTTAGGTTCAGTTTTGCAAACTGAATATTTTTAAATCACTAGGGCAGTGGTTCCCAAGCCACTGGGAAGCTTTTTCCCTAACTTTCTATAGGAATTTAAAATCTACCCAAAGGAAGGGAGAGCTAGTACCAAGTCCTCTTGTACCCAGCATCTGTTTTGAATAATTTTTCTTTCCATTCTCTTCCTTCTGTTCTATCCTGCCATTTTTTTTGCTTTGTTTTAATTTTGTTTTGTATTTTTTGTTATTGTTTGAATATTTTAAAGTAAATCCCAGGCACCATAGTATCTTACCTACAGATACTTCCTCTAAAAGATACAGATTTTAAAAACCCACATAACCATAATGCCATTATCACACTCAGCAGTATTAACAATAATTTCTTAATATTATCTAATTTCCATATTCCCTCATTTCCTCCCAAGTATCGTTTTTACAGTTGGTTTGTTTGAATAATCAAAACAAGATCATCACATTGCACTTTGTTGAAATTTCTCTTAGGTCTCTTTTAATCTATAACTGTTGAATAGTTGTGGAGCTTTTTTTTTTTCTTTTCTTTTATGAGAGTTCTTGAGTCTTCCCCTCTAACCTATTGAATCAGGATCATCAGGGAGGTAGTCTGACGGTCTGCGTTTCGTAGAAGCTCTAGCAGTGATTCTGATGGAGAAACAGAGAATCTCTATCAATGAGCATACTTAAGACACCTTTGGAGTGAATTTTTTAGTAGAGGAGTAAACTTTTTGAAATACTAAAATAATCACCCCCTAATTCCCTGCTTTATTTATTTTATAAATGTGAACCCTTTATTTATTGGATTTTCCCAAAATGAGAATTACTTCTTGTATGGGTGATGATTGAGGTGATTTATGGTTTCTTTTCACAATAACTTCTTTTTCTCTTGATGATTGTTCCCCCTGATAGGTGTTTTTACTGTTTCCTGTTAAGAAATCAGTACTAAAATTTCTCAGTCTATTTGTATCATATATGTAGTTATCTATCTTTGTAAAAAATTTTTAAAATGAGGATATGTAGGGAAATAAGAAAAAAATAAAAATTATCTATACTCTCTGTTTAGAGGTAATCACTGATAGTATTTTCTCTGTATTTCATTCTAGTCTTTTCCTATGGCAGTCAACTTTTTAAAAAAATAAAGTTTTAAGTTCTATTATGAGCATTTTGGTAACTTTCTAACATGATATATTGTAAATGTTTTTTTTCAGCGACTAAACATTCTTTACTATAAATTTAATGGCTGCCTAGTATCCCAGCATATGGGTATGGTCTAATGTTGGGTATTTGTCTTGTTAATTTTTTTTCCCTGGTATGGATAATACTCTAATAGAATCAGTATAGATTTTTTTACATATGTATGATTGTTTTCCTGGTTTAACTTTTTATATTTCTAAGCTAAAATGTTTTTACACTTTAAAGGCTTTTAATCTTGCCTAATTTGCCTTCGGAAGGGTTGTATCAGTTTACATTCTTCTGAGTGGATGAGAAACTATTTATTTCCCTGACCCCATATCTACATTGTGCTCTTTTTCTATTATAAACCAGTTATTTGTCATTCCCTCTTTCATATTAGTGGTTTTAAATATAGGATCTCACTTACACTCAGTTATGCTTTCTGAAGCACATGATACCTGATGATTCAGTATTTGATCTTTTTGACTCTTGGAGTATTAGGAGACACACTTCGGAGGTCAGGGATTCCACCTGTGGTCAGTTCAAAGCCCTCAGCTCTCATTACAGGGATAAAGGATGGTAGAATCATGTAGCTGCTATTGAGTTTTTTTGTGTAGTTTGATCATTTTAAATATTGCATTGTGGCATAGATAATGAAATGTCCTAGTTCTAGAGGTAGCTGCATTTTGTGGATAAGCAAAATGAATCCAAAATAAATGAACTTTGTCAATTATCTTTAGTAGAGGCCAAATTTGCAGACAAAATATTTTACAGTTGGTTGTATAGTTTCCATTTTTATTGCCCTTCATTCTTTTTGACATTTATACTGATGCCATAATAGGCATATGTTTTCTCTCTCCTCCCATGCAAACTCTGATACCACTCTGATACAGTTTGAAACTTTAACCCTGGGTGACATAGACCCTTAATGTACCTGATTTCTTATCTAGCTTTTCTGGCTCCCCTTTAGTCCAGTCTCTTGTGTCAGATGGGAGCTCTAAGGGCTGTCATTACAGGGTGACTGAAAAAGGAACACCATGGAAAGACAGCTAAGGTTTGGATGGGGAAAGGGAGACCTGGGGTTTTTGAATATTTTTTAAAAACTGTTGAAAACCATGGTTTGGAGTAGATGACAGTCCTTAAACAAAGCTCATCAGAGTGGAATGAGCAAAGTCAGGGAAGACAGGATCCCTTGTAAGTTTCAACTTGGCCCAGGGTGGGCCAACCTTGGAGCCTGACCAGACAGGCTGAGCTGCTGTTACTTTTGTGTTGAAGTCAAGTTGGTTGTGCATCTCTGTTGTGTGCGGCAACTGTCCTGAGCAACCACACCAAAATACTTTGCGTTTGTGACTTTTTATGCAGCACAACAGGAAGAGTCAATCTGGTGATTTTCTGAATAATTATTTCAGTCTAGATGGCTAGCAGGATAACTGAGACTCCAATGGAAATGATTTTATCTTATATTGTCCAGTGTCGCCACTCACATTGGTACAATGAATGTTGCCAAATTTTAGCTTACTTTCGTGCTGTTTATACACACTTCATATGGTGCTTTGTTTTAAAAGACCTCAAAGTATTTTTATGGAAGTATTTACAGGAAGTTTGGTTCTCAAGGGCTAAGGCAAAAATATTATTACTTCATTGGTAAATGTATTTATCCACATCTGCTTTTTAAGACAATAGCCTAACATAGAGCTGGCATTAAATGGAATGATTCTGGTCTTTCAAAGATACAGTGTCTAATTCAGAAACTCTGCTGTTGTTGGCAATCACACTGCCTTGATTTAGGTGGGACAGGGATCAGGGAATAAAATGACTCCACCCAGGAGCAAAGTGGACAAGTTTGACAGCAGTGAAAACTAAGACATTGCCACATCCGGAATACTTATGGTTAAGACCAGGGACGTCTGGAAAGTTAGACAGCTCTGTCATTTATTAATTTATTAGCCTTTGCATCATGCTTTACTTTAGAAGACTGATCTGGGCCTCTGAAAGGATATGTCTTCTACCTCTGTATTTTTTCTCTTCATATAAAATAAAGATACTCTACTTACAGTTTTCTAAAAAAGTAAAATAAAGGAAAAAACCATCCATGCTTTTGCATCCAGATCTGTGAAAAAACTGCTTTCTCTGTAGTCACATATTGTGTACCCCAAAGATTTGATGCTAGAAACTCATCATTACAGATATTTCCCTGGAGACGTAGTGTGGGCAACTTATAAAACATTTTTTTTTGAAACCTTGTGTTGCGTTTTCCTGAAAACTCTCCCAGTACCCTGCTCAGTGCACATAAACACACACACACGGACTCTTCAGCTGTGGGTGCCTTTCGTGCTGCTAACCCAGCTAGGCTTGTAGTACATTTTAAGTCTGGTGACTCACAGTCTGTTTGGTTTTATTTTTGCCTCATTTAAATTGCGGTATCATAAATAACTCCATTTTTTAAAAATCATTTGAGTAGCAGACACCCCAAAGCATTAAAATTAAACAATGTTAATGGGGATTTACTTTGGCTGCTATTGTTTTAATATGACAAATGGCCATGCATCAAGCTGCGTAGCACAGTTTATTTATGCAGACATAATTGGGCCTTTGAAATGAAATATGCAGTGAGCCACTTGCCAGAAATTCAAAGTCGACTTGACGTGGTCCCTCCTCCAATCTTACTCCTTCTGTGTGCTTGATAAGTTTACAGCAAAATGTAAGCTAGATGAATACTCTTGGGTGGGGGACATTGTAATTAGGCTTAGGAAAGAAGCTACCTAATATTCAAAATGGAACACTTCCTCCTGCATTTCTTTGGCGTTTTTTGGTGACTTCTAGTGGGAGAGACTTGAAAGTTAGAAAAAAATATATTTTTGGTTTCAGATGTCTGAAAAAGAGGCAGTTTCCCAAAGTGTTCTCACTGAAGAGTCTTGTGGTCTGAAGGACACTGAGCCCTAACATGCAGGCTTTTGGAGAGAAACCATAGAATGTCCTTTCTCAGAGATCATGGGGAACAGTGTACACGCCATTTCCAAGTCCTTGTCAAGCCCATCTAGGGTCCTGTCCTTCTCTCTCTACGTTCATTCTGTTGTGCTTATGTGAATGGAGGGAGGGATAGAGATATAGTCGTTGATTTACGGCTGGACAGATGTTACTTTAAGGTTGTAATTACTTCCTTTTTAACAGTTAGGAAGTAGGGACTAAGTTGGCACAGCAGATAAGTTCTGGGAATGAGAAACCAACCTGCCAGGAATTCTCCCCAATTCATTTCAGCTTCTCACTCTTGTTCATGCGTAACTAGGCCCAATCCCTCATTAATCTGAGAGGGTATTGGGTCGTATCAATAAAGGCAAAGAGAAGGGAGCAGGAGTCCATGAGTTATGTCACATTCGTGACAATCACTATATCTCATGCTTGGAATGAAATGTCAAAGGACACCTCCTTTGTCCTTAGGTGACTGCTTTGAAGTCTGAAAGAGGGATTGTTTTTTTTTGTTAACATCTTTATTGGAGTATAATTGCTTTACAATTGTGTGTTTGTTTCTGCTTTATAACAAAGTGAATCAGCTATACATATACTATATTCTCATTTCTCCTCCTTCTTGCATCTCCCTCCCACCGTCCCTATCCCACCCCTCTAGGTGGTCAAAGCACCTGGTGATCTCCCTGTGCTGTGTAGCTGCTTCCCACTAGCTATCTATTTTACATTTGGTAGTGTGTATATGTCAGTGTTACTCTCTCACTTCGTCCCAGCTTACCCTTCCCCCCCGCCCCGTGTCCTCAAGTCCATTCTCTACCTCTGCGTCTTTATTCCTGTCCTGCCCCTACGTTCTTCAGAACCTTTTTTTTTTTAGATTCCATATATATGTGTTAGCATACGGTATTTGTTTTCTCTTTCTGACTTACTTCACTCTGTATGACAGACTCTAGGTCCAGCAGGGATTGTTGACTATAATTGATGATGATTTTCGTAGTGAAGTTTTGAATGTAGCTTCTCTATAGTGGATCTCTGTAGATCTGAGACCCCTGGCAGTGACCAGTGAACTAGTTCTGTTTGGGAAGAGCATTTTCTCTGGGCTTAGCTAATTAGTTATGGAAATGGTCTCATACCAGCCACCACCATACCCGGGTTCTGAAACATTCTCAGAACCGGTCCAGTTCTTTTTAAGGCATTACCGATTTCTTAGATTCTGTTTTAACAAAGTTTTGTTTGTTTAAGCAAGATATATTTCCTAGACAACAGGTCATATATATTCCTACATTTTCTTAGAATGTAGGAGATAAGATTAATTTTAAGGAGAATATTCCTTGCCAATGACAGGAATATCCAAAGGTTTTACACAAAAGAAACCTTCCAGATACTCACCTGATCCTAGTCTCCAAAGATTTTTTTATCATCATCATAATTATTAATAAGATTTTTTGTCTTATAATGTGATACAAAGTGGTTTCTTTTGTTGGTGTAAGGAAAGTTGATAAATGTTTATTGTTTTTGTTGTTTTGATACAAACGACTTAGCAGTAAATTTAACTGAAAAGCCAGACTCGCAAAACTTAGACAAAGACGGCACCCCACTCCCAACACTTACTTACTTTTACTCCTATTAATCAGAAGCACTGGGAAAATCTGACAGTTGAGGTGGAAGGGAAAAAAAATCAAGAGGTTGGGAAAAAGTTCTTATTTCTAATCCTTAGAATTTTAAGTTTGAGGGTAAAAGATGTGGTCTCTGTATGCAGCACCATTGAGAGAAGTAAATGGAGAAGTGACTACATATTTGGGATTGAAAAAGATGAAAACACTGTTAGTAATGAGTCTTAACCCTTTTCAAGGTTTGTTAACTTTTAAATCCATGCCTTGGAAAGATCTGTGGATGAAAATAAAGCAAAGGATTTTGATCCTAAAACAGAACTTTTAGAGGAATGATATTCTAAGGGATTTCTTGATAATATGTTAGTATTTTGAAGTCATTTAAGATTATATGGAATTCAGGACTTAGTGTATGGATTATTATTAACAAACAACATCTCCAAAATCTAAGCATAGTAAGAAACTCCTGAGGTGTTTATTAAGCTTTAGTTCTACCCTGAATATACTAATTCAAAGTGTCTGAAAAACACTTTGCATTGTAAACAAGCACAACACCACTTGAGGATGTTAAGTAAAGGTTGTTGTGTGATCTTCCCAAGCATCTTCCTTCCTTCCAGTGCTGTATGAAGAATGAGCCTTTATGTGAAAGGAGCTACGTGGGGTGATGTAACGAATAAGGCCTTGGTAATTATGCAGGTTGTTCAAACCCTGACTCCACTTCATGTGATTTGGGACAAGTCACTTTTAACTTTTCCTAGCCTCAGGTTTCTCATTTGTCAAATGAGGAATACCAGTCTCATCTAACTTTGATAAGAATTAAATACAACTAAGTTATATAAATGAAGCATGCTGCTTGTCACATAGTCAGTTCTCAGTAAATGTTTCCTTCCCTTCACTGCATTTTCAAAAAAAATCTAGAGTATGAAGTTCTGCTCCATTTAACATCTAAGCCAGAGAGAATCAGCAAATCTACTATGTCAGACCTAAGCAATTCCTGTTTATAAAAATAGCGTCTGAAAGGGCTAGCACCCTTTCTTCCTCCCTCCCTCCCTCCTTCCCTCTTTCCTTCCTCCCTCCCTTTCTCCCTCCCTCCTTCCTTTCTTCCCTTCCTTCCCTTCTCGTCCTTCTCGTCCCTTCTCTTTTTATCTTTTTCTCCACAGTGGTTAGCCCTGAAACACATCTTGAAGAATCAGGAAATCTTCAACCATGGGGAATAACTCATTTCTTAATACATGCAACAATGCATGTATATCTTTGGATTAGAATCAGGCACAGAAGATCTCTTTTGTAATGACTTTATTTAAATACTCTCATTTATTTAGGGATTTTTTTTACATGATAAAGTCCATGCATTCCATTAAAGTGTTTCCAGTATTAAGAGATTAAAAATTGCATTTGAGCCAAATGATAGTCAATAAGCAGTTATGAATTCTCTCAAGAGATGGTCTGAGAAGTTAATACAGCTGCAATTCCACTTGTATTCCTGACAGCACACAGTATTCCAGGCTACTACATTCTGTTCATTATGTTAAAAGTTATCGTTATTACTATTAACAGCATTTACCATGTGCCAGGCATTGTTCTGTGCACTTTGCACACGTTATCCATCTTAATCCTTGAATCATCCCTCTGAGGGTGGTTTAATTATGCCCATTTTATACATCAAGAACTGAGGTCTTGGGAAGCTATATCTATCATAACATCATGGTGCATTGTAGTCATAAAGTTTAATATCTGTATTTCTCAGTAGACTGAATAAAAGTAACTTGAAGTCAAAGGTCATGTCTGACTCAAGTGTCCAGCTGACTCTTGAACATCGCGGGGTGTTAGGGGTGCCAACCCTCTGCCCAGTTGAAAATCCACATATAACTTCCATTCGCTCCTCTGTATCTGTGGTTCCTCCTCATCGCGGTTCTGCACAGAGATTTCAACCAACCTCAGATCTGTGGTACTATAGTATTTACTATCGAACAAATTTGTGTATAATGGAGACCTGCTCAGTTCAAATCAATGTTGTTCAAGGGTCAACTGTATATTTTCAGTTTTGATAAATATTTGGTGGATGAACAATGATGATAAGAGTTATCATTTTGAGTACTTACTCTGTGCCCAGATGTTTTGCATCTAGAATGATCTAGGTTTGTGTCTCAACTTAGTCCTCTAATAGGAGTGTGTCCTTGGGTAGGTTGCTTAGCCTTTCTGTGCCTCAGGTGCATCAAAGGCAAACTGGGCATAATAATAGTATCTTTTCTGTAATGCAGCTTGCGGAGTGAATGAGTTAACATATAAAGCTTTTAGTGCCTGGAACAGAGCAAGCAGCCTGTAAATATTAACGGTCATTATTATTTCTAACCCGGGCATGTCTCATTCCAAAGTATGTGCTCTTTTTATAAAAACACCTGTATTTGTTTTTAAAAAACTAGTTGCATATCTTTAACTAAAAATCATGTATATGTAAGGTGACAGCTTGAGGATTTTGAGATATATATATATATATATATATAGTGAAATGATTACATAGTCAAGCTAATTAACAAATCATCTCGCATAGTTACTGTTTTTTGGTATGTGATCATTCACTTGAAATCTATATTTTAGCATATTTCTACTGTTCAGTATGGTGTTATTAAGTATAGTTATCATGACTGTACATTAGCTTTCTTGCTGTTACGCTTAGAAATGTTCATGTAGAGAGATCCAGACTTCTGTTGTCTATTACTCAAGCTAAATTCCTACATTGTGGTCTTTTCAGCACTGAGAAGCCCATCCATTAACACACAGGATACATAAATGTGGAGAAACACCTCAGGCCTTTCAAAATTAGAATTATTGCTGGCTCAACCTTCACATAAGCGGGATAAACACATTCCTCTGTCCAAGTAACAACGAGTTATGCGGGGTTTTTTGTTTCCTCTTCCTAACTTATCAAAGAGAAGTTTCCAAATCCTGGATGTTCTGTAAGTACTTTCTAATGGGTTTCCTTGTTTAGTTTTCCACAAGAGCAGGTATAACATCCCCATATCTCTGGTGGAGCACTCTTAAAGTGTGTTGACATTTCAGGAAGCTTTGAATGTTTCTAAATGCATCTGTGTTTTGGGCTGAGTGGTTGGCCCAGACCCAGAGAAATGTGCCTACACAAGATAGTTTCCAAGATGATTTCTAACATGGTAGAATTTTGGTTGTACACACATATGTATTATACAGGTTGATATCTCTTCCAGACCACTGCCTTTCTCTTATCGTCATTATTTTAGAGGTTTTAATTATTTATTAAACATTTACTCTCTCAGATGTGTTAGGTTTTGTTAATTTTATTCTATTTTTCCAGCATGTAGATATTTTATCTTTACAGTTGAACTTTGATAAACTCTTACATATTATCTTTGGCAAATATTATCTAGAAGGCTATTTTCTGACGAACAGGACATATTGTCCATCGAATTCTCCAAGCCCTGGAAACGTACAGTATCTCCTAGTGAAGGGCCTTGTAAGGAGAAAGGACACGTTGATATTGATAACACATTTTAAGTTTTGGAAAGAAGATACAGAGTCAGCGACACCTAGTGTGAGATGGCTATAAATATGGAAGTAAAAAGAAAAGAATGACTTGATTGCAGAAATAGTGTTAATTACCTTTGTTATAATCTCCTTTTCCATTTAAAACAAAGTATTCTTATTATCACAGGTTATGCATTTGACAAACTGAGGAGAGAGTAGGAATCTCATATAAATTCTTCCTGTTCAAACATGTATGTTCCTCCTATAACTGAGAGAAATAACCACCTTTGATAGTACTGGTAGTTTTCTCCTTTTGAAGTGGAATCAGAGTCAAAGCTTCCGTCATAGAAAAGAACAACAAAAAAAAGAAAGTTCTGGTAGCTTATTACACCTTCTTAAAAAGAAAAAAAAAAGACAAAAGAACAAAACACAACCAAAATATCTTTTTTCATTAAAAGTCATAATTAGCATTGCAGATACAAGCCAGAACTTCAGCGCTGTCACATAGGGTGAACCTTTTGATAAATTGAATCTTGATATTTACAGAATCTATTAAAACACAACCAATAGTATGTTTGTTTATATGTTGACAAGATGATATACACCCTGAAGGTCAAGGGTGATGTGAACTGTTATGGTGTTCTTGTCAAAGTAGCTAAGAAAGGGGGGCTATTTAAAGAGTTTTGATGGAATAATGGCTTCACCAGAAGTGTGACAGCAAATACAAGGATCATCCTGAAGAAGTTCAATTGATTTGAAACAAAAATCTGTGATTTTATCAATCAAAAAAATAAAAGGGAAAGTTTCTTTTCCTTCTGTAGCATGTTAAAAAATTGGCAGCTCAAATGGAAAAACAAATAGTGAAATTAAACAGAAAAGCATTGATTTAACTTCTTGGGTGGTTTATCAAATGCCACACCGAACTTTTCATTCTGTCTTGTCATTTATTAATTACCCTCTTTTAATCAAACCAGTTAAGGATCACTTTATAAACTTTTGGGTTACTTCTGTATAAATAGTTCCAGCAACTCAGAGTCACTTTGTCTTTTTACAAAGAGCTTTCTCTAATTGTCAGCCAAGTTGTAGTTCTTTTCCCCTTGTAAAAAAACTCAGAATGTATCTGAAAAATAAATGTGAGGTTTACATAATATTTTCCTAGCGTGATTTTACCACTGCATTTGGGTTCCTTGTTTTCTTTTTCTTAACAGTTGTAATGGCTTTAATTATTGGAAACTAACTCTAAAATGTAACACCAAAAAGAATGCGGATGCATTCAAAATCAGTAAGTTTTTAAAGAGATCTTATTTTGGTACTTCAAATGAGCATCTAGAAGAAATGTAGTAAAAATTGTACATGTTAATTTCAAAGTAATAGATTAAGCTAACTTTAATGAAGAGGGTTGGTACAGTCTGTTAACAAAATATGAATCGGTATAAGGAAATAGATTTAGATGTTCTATAACCTCCATCTATTTAGAAAGCTTTTTAATTTGTATGTCTTTTAAATTATTGTAGCACACAGAAAGCTAATTTACGGGCATATTTTAATTTATTTTTGGAAGGACCTGAACTAGTTCATGTGTTTGTCATAAAATGGAGTCATTAAATGAAATTAAGACAGAATAACTGTAAACAGACATATAAAAATTATTAACCTCACATTTCCACCAATCATTTTCAGTTAAGATTTCTGCTAAACAGTCTATGTGGTTTAGCTTGCAGGAATTAGTTCTTTGAGTACATTTCAATAGACTGGTTCATCTCCAGTTACTGCTCAGCATGCAGAGATGTGTAATAGAACGTTAGAGAAGATGTCAGTGTTTTAAGAAACTGATCACTTTGCAGTGCAGGAATGTTTAACCTGCAATGGTTGACACATTCAGCCTCTGCAGGATATGAGGACACCCAGATCATACCAAATAAATGCATAAAAAGAGGCAAAATATTCTTTAAGAAAAGCTTATGGATCCCTGTTCTCCTTAAGTAATTAGAAACTTTTGCTGAAAATCAATCTCCATGGCTGTCTTGATTTAAAAGATCATGGTCATCCCAGAATTAGCAATTATTGGATGGTTTACACACGCTGCAAACTATAGTGAGGTAAAATGTATGAGTGTGTTTTGAGAACACTAAAGTTCTACACAAATGCACCGTGATGTCAGATAAACTTCGATGAAACTATAAGCATTGAAAACGTTTTACTCATCCTAATGGAGGGAGGGTTAGAAGTCAGCAGTTCAGATAAAAGTGTTTGTGGAACATCTTTAAGGTAATGTAGGATTGTGAAACTCACCACACTGAAAAAGGTAAGGCCATTCCCCCAAACAAAACACAACAAACCAGAAAGCCATCCCTGGCTCCAAGAGTGAATGCAGGAGTTCCTCCACTGATGTGGCTCCACACTGTGTTCATGTCTGAAGGCTGTATTTCAGCTTTGTATTAAAGACCTGTGGATTAATAAAACTTGAGGGTGTGTCCTTGAAGGGTCGCTATAGATAAGATGTTGGTAATGCAACATTACCCCAAATCACCCTCATCTTCCTAGCCCAGAGCCCCAGGAACTATATCTAAGCCACTAAACTATTATTAAAGCTGATTAATCACCCCTGACTGCTTTGAAATAAGACAAATGATTTAAGAATTAAAGTTTCTGTAGCCTATTATCAAACTCATTAAGTCATCTCAAACTTCTGGATTTTGGATGAATTTCTGAATTCCTTAGAATCTATTCATGCACCATCACCCCCCAACACACACACACACACACACACACACACGCATATTTATCCATGTTACACAAATATTAAAATAACCAGACCAATCTATTTGGACAGCAGAGTACAACATAATTATTTAAGAATTTCATTAGTTTGTTTTGTTAACTGTCACATTGCCCTGGGATATTTTTTTCAATTTTTTATTACTTTTTCACTCTCACTAAGTGAAGGAACGTATTAAAATTATATTTGCAGATGGTCTAAGATCTTACAATAAAAATGAAACTTTCTTGTTAGGCCAAGTCTCGCTGTTCTGCTGACATTCATGGGTTTTCAGAGGTCTCTGTGACTTGAGAGCGACCAGGTTTCTTATGAGAACTTTTGGGGAAGAGTTAAATTATAAGGCTATATTTTAAGCCTCATCCTACTATGAAGTCAGACCTTTATCTCCTTTTGGAAATTGTTCCATTTAAGTTTCAGGGCTGTGATCATATGACTGCAACTCTGAATGTATTCTGTGGCATGTTGCACGGTGTAATGTGAACTATGTAGGCCTAAGACGAGCCACACTATTTCTATTTTATTTCTGCTCTAATTGTTTTAATGTGTTTATAGGGTACGTGTTGGCCAAGAATGGCAGTGAGATATATGACGTTATTTGCCCAATACAGTAGACTGTTTCACAGACTAAATACCCAAGAGGCCAAAGTGTTTCCAATCGTTATTATTTTCTGCTTTTTTGTAGAAAGAATTAACATGTAAAAAGAAAAAAATAACCTAATAGCAAATTATTTAATCAGCCAGTAAATCTAAGAGACTGCAAGTACATTTTAGGCCACAATTTTTCTTTTTAATATGAATCCTTTTGTGGGGGCGGGGCAGGGAGATGCTGGGTATGGATTATTTGGGTTTTTAATTTTTCAGTTGATTGTAGTGCTATTAAAAGGTTTAATGTTACTGATGGCATTTAAGCTAAATTTAGTCTAAAGAATATATGTTGCAGTGTATTTCTTTTCAGTTTCCTTTTCATTTTCCAGCTGTCATTCGCTTTCCATATTTTTGGTTCTCTCCCTGCCTCTCCTACTGCTCTCCTCACATCCTCAGAGTTGTGTCAGCACAGTGTACATGGGAACCTAAAAGTCCACACTGCCGGCAGGCTTCTGGGGCTCCAGTTCCCAGCTACATCACCTCCTACCTAACCCTATAATCTTGTGCAAGTTCCTTCTCTTCATGCCTCAGTTTCCTATCTGTGAAATAGGCTAAAGAATGGTTGTGAGGATTAAGTGAGATAATATATGGTGCATCCATGGCACCATCCCTGAGACAAGGTAAGCACTAGGTAGATGTTTGCTGTCATTTCCCAATATGCTCATTTCCAAGCCACTTGCAAATTTGTGTGCAAGGTAGGATGAGGATGAAGGAGCACTAAATTGGGAGTCAAGAAACCCGAGGTCTGGATCTAGTTCTGCTCTGGCTTTCTGTGTGCGATGACGGTGCAGATCATTCTAGGAGTCCTGAGATCATCACATTTTAGAATTTAGAAGAGACTTAAGGTTACCCTGACATTACTTATGGCTGAGCAAACCAGGAGATCCACAGAGCCTGTAATTACTCCCTGCGTGCCACATATAACTAGGGCAGAGCTGGACTTGGAAGCCAATGCAGCGTTCTTATTTCTTAAGTCAGTGTTTGCCAAAGTGTGTATGTTGTTGTAGTTAAAATAATTTTAGGTAGCATACAGAAAAATGTTTTCAATACTACCGTATTAGTGGTATTAAAGTAGTATTAAACTTACTACAGGATTAGTAGTATTAAAGTAGTAGCATTAGTAGTATACAGCAAACTCACAATTTTATAAAGTGTTGATTACGTCAAGGCTAATTTATGTGAACAAATTGAATTAAAGTCATTTAAAAAAGGACATTGGGGCCTCCCTGGTGGCGCAGTGGTTGGGAGTCTGCCTGCTGATGCGGGGGACACGGGTTCGAGCCTTGGTCCGGGAGGATCCCGCATGCCGTGGAGCGACTGAGCCCATGAGCCACAGCTGAAGCCCGCGCACCTACAGCCCATGCTTCGCCACCGGGGAGGCCACTGCAGTGGGAGGCCCGTGAACCTCAACGAGGAGCGGCCCCCGCTCGCCGCAACTAGGGAAAGCCCGTGCGCAGCAACGAGGACCCAATGCAGCCAAAAATAAATAAATAAATAAATTTAAAAAAAAAAAAAAAAAAAAAGGACATCAAGTAGGTAATGGTATAGATAGTGTAAAGATAAAGCAAAAATCATTCATGCCGACGCTGAGGTATGGGAAATCCTGCTATTCCAGGTTCACCCCTGTCCCTTCAGATACTGACAGAGGCCAGAACTATGTGACAGCCCGCACGGTTTTCTATGATTTAAGGTCTTTTTTTAATTCATGATTATATGCCCAAAGAGACTTCCTTGGCCCGAGGAGTTTTTCCTGTTCTAGTAACTTAAAAAATGGATAAATGGATATTGGTTAACCGTATGACATCCTGTTCTAGAATCCTAAGTGCAAAGGGAAGCAGTAGTTGTTGGCACTGGCACCGAGCTGAGGGAAGTGTGAGATGCACTTTAGAGGGAAAAGGCAGATATGAAAACCCACATGTCAGGAATGGTTCTGATAGTGGGTTATCTTATCACACGCAGATGCATATTTACCCATTCACGTTCCACAAAGATTGTGAAGCGCCCATATCATCCCTTCTCTGTAGCTGTATGTGCACACACAGGTAAACCCTCTTTCAAACAGTAGCTATATTTTTGAAATGTTATAAATACTTTGAATTTGTTTTATTTGGGTTATCCCTTAGGGTTCTGCAGAAGTCGAATATTCTAAGGAAAACTAGTAAAGCTTTTTGTCAAACAAAATCACCCCTTTACCGTATAAATTTGGATATTTATACATCACATTTTTTTCAAGCAAAGCAGACATAATTAGAATGTTCAAGATTTGAGCATATTAGGTAACAAATACTTGGTTTTGTTTCAGTTATTTGTCCTGTTTGTTGATTGTTTTTGAAGACATGGAGGGAAGCCCTTGGAAATGTCAGCCAGGTTCATGGAGAGGAGTGACAGGGCTCTCACCCACCCTTTTTTTTTTTTTAACTTTTTATTTGACATTGGAGTACAGTTGATTAACAATGTTGTGATAGTTCAGGTGATGTTATACATATATATGTATCTATTCTTTTTCAAATTCTTTTCCCATTTAGGTTGTTACAATATTGAGCAGAGTTCCCTGTGCTATACAGTAGGTCCTGGTTGGTTATCTATTTTAAATATAGCAGTGTGTCTACGTCAATCCCAAACTCCCTAACTATCCCTCTCCCCCTGGTAACCATAAGTGTGTTCTCTAAGTCTGTGAGTCTGTTCATGTTTTATAAATAAGTTCATTTATATAATTTTTTTTAAGATTCTGCATATAAGCCATATCATACGATATTTCTTTCTCTGTCTGACTTACTTTACTCGGTATGACAATTTCTAGCTCCATCCATGTTGTTTCACCCACCCTTGTTAAGCACCATTTCTCTATCTCTCCCTCCGGGAAAGTGCACTAGGTCATTTTTAAAATGAATGAAATTCTAATATTAAATTGGTTGTTCTTTGACAAATAAGAAAAAGGAGAAATTGCTTATTATCCCTCTAACTAGGGAGCTAGCCTGGCTCAAATCAGCTTTAAAGTATAACTTGGAATCTTGGTAGATTCTGAAAGCCAGTTCTTTTTTAGGTGGTTTGTGAACTAATCTCCTCATGTGCATGATTCAGAAGCACAGCTGGTCATTTACAGATAATATTTAGTGAAAGTTAGGTCTTGCTGTTGTGTTAAAATTAGCACCCATTTTTTTGGTAATTTCTTTTGTGTGTAGTTTGGGATAGTGCGCTTGAGAGAGAGGAGGATACAGGACAGTGTGGGCCACAGGGTCTTTGCCATTCTTGAAGGGATCTTTGGAGAGTCATTTCCGTACTGGTATATGCTGAGCCCATTCTTGAGGTCAGTCTTCCCTTGGTGTGTGCAGGCTGTGCTGGACCCTGGTGCCTTATTTCTATAAAGTCACTGCACCTACTGTTTTGATTCCATTGACTGATCCAACCAATGCTTAAAATATGGGAATTTGGGGACTTTGGGTTTATTACAGAGGCGGAGTTGAATTGAAAGAGGGCAGAACTTCTTGCTCATTGAGTTGAACTAAATAGGAGAGAGAGGAGTACGAAGCTTGGGCTGAGTGATGGGGGAGGATGATCAGGAACAGGGAAGGATGGGTGGCAAAAAGGATGCTGCAGGGATGACCTCTATTTGATGCAAATATTTTTGTAATTTGTTTGTTAAAAGATGTTGACATAATTGTATAATTTATTTCAAACCGTAGTAAGCCCGGCATTTGATTTTTTTTAAAAAAAAGAGCTGTGTATTTGATAGTCACAGTTTGTATCAAACCATTCAAAAAATACGCTAAGCACAACTGCAAGGTCATAGATTTTCTAAGTGACATCATCATTTCAGATCATAATTATATCATAATTACCATGCTTATGAGTTACCATGCTAAGTTCTAAGATATAAGAACATCTTTAATCTGAAATTATCCGTGCTTGGCCAAATCAGCTTGCCTGTATTTTCTTTCACAAAACATTTGGTCTCAATTGTAGATTTCTTTCTTTAAAAAAAAAAAGGTCAGAAAAAGTTCAAAATGACATGATGAAATATGTATTTGTTTGGAAAAATGATCTGGTTATTGCCATGGCAGCTATATTAAATTTTTAGGGTTATGTGATATAGTTCTTATATTAATACCATCTTTGAAATTTATTTATATGATGTAACAGCTCCAATGGTCACATTACATCCTTGAAAGCAAAAATGTACAAACTAGTCAAGATTTATGCAGCTTCTTAGCAGGACAAAATTATTCAACTTAAAGGAAAATGTATATTTGTTGGATTTTAATTATGCCATTTAGAATTTGACATGTATTTAATTTATGACAAAAGAAATGTAAAGACAGTTATAGGAAAAAAAGTCGATTAAATAATGACTTGGTAAGACTATATAATTTAACGTATCTTGGTAAGACTATATTATTTTGCTTTCTAATGAAAGCAGAGGTCTGAGAAATAGGTGTTATGAATGAGAGAATCTTTGTATTCAGTCTTCCCTCTGGTGTGTGAAATTGTTATACATATTTACTCTTGCTGCTGGTTTCTAAATGGTTTACTGATCAAGAGAAGGTAAGTTGTTAATTCTTAAATAAATTATAGGTATTATTGTTTTTAACTATTTTTATTGACCTGTATTTCATCAGCCATGTCCTCCCATTTAAATTGAACCTCAGGTTCTAAGGTAAAAAATTTTTTTTAATGAAGTCAGTTATTTTTTAGGGTTAAATTATGGTAGTTGTTGCAAGGGTGATAGTAGAAACTAAATATTTCTATTGAGATAGAGAAAAATACAATTTTTTAAAAAATTAATTTTTATTGGAGTATAGTTGTTTTACAATGTTGTGTTAGTTTCTACCATACAACAAAGTGAATCAGCTATACGTACAAATATATCCCCTCTCTTTTGGATTTCCTTCCCATTTAGTTCACCACAGAGAAATATAAATTCTATGAAGCTTCTTGTGATTATACTTCCTTGGTTTTATAACCCAGTTTTGAGTAATTATATCCCAAGCTCAGAATTGTTCTGTAAAATAAATATATCAAGTTCTGATTCTTTTGAGGACATACAAGTAGTATTATTTTCCCCCTCTAAACTATTATTTTAACCTAAAAAGAAATACGATGTGTTACAATGAAATGAGATAAAACTGAAATGACGTGGAAATTTATTTTCAAGTTGGAATGTGCCTCAGTTAATATTTTAAACACTGAGTACCATGGCATTTATGTTTTTAATTAAAAATAATTGTATAGAGTTTTTTTCAGAATTTGTTATTATTTGGCTCTCTTAGTATTTAAGATAATGGGGCCACTGAACTACAGAAAAAATTTTTAATTTTTCTAGTAATTCTTTTTTGTAGCTGTGTGTCTGCCACTATTCTCAGCCTTTGTTATGTGCCTTATTTTTCTCAATCCTAGCACAGCCTATTATTCTCTTTTTACACATGAAAAAATGAACTTGGAAATATTAAGCAATTTGCTCAAAGTCACCCACAACTCAAATTCACACAGCTGAGATTTGATTCCTATTCTGCCCAATTCCATTGAACACACAACACCCAAGGGATGAAAATTCTCTGTCATTTTCTTCTGTACTTAGTTTTTCAGAAATATTGAAGTAAAGAGAAATTTGTTTTGGAAAGGAAAACTCAAACCCACCAGTAAAAAGCAAGGATAATTGGTGCTATTTATTGAGCACTTACTATGTATCAGGCACTTATATGGATCATCTCATTCAGCCTAACAAAACCCTTTTGAAGTTGCACTATCATCTTCCTCATCTTACAAATGAGATAAGTGTTTTGCCCAAAATGACACAGCTCCTAATTGCTGAATCCAAGATTCAGACTCAGGCTGTCTGATTCTATTCCATGACTGTGTCTACTTTTCACTGAAATCTGAATGTATCCATTACATATTTGCATAATTGAATTCACTTTCAATTACATGGAATTTAAAAATATATAACTGTTGAAGAGTTTATTTTTGACTTAGGTATACTCTACAGCTTGGAAGGTGTGAATTATAATTAAATTGGCACAGATCTAATGAAAAAGTATGTGACTTAAGGTTGTTATTCTACCCCCCCTTACTGGACATCAAAATATTTTTATATGTACTTGAAATGGTTGTTATAGCCTTTATCCTTCTGAGTTCCAGCAACCAAGTACTTATATTTAAGACATATTTACATAGTTATCAACTCACAGGATCATGGAAGTTGAGCTGGAGGATCCCGAAAGTCATCTAATTTAACATCCATACTTCACATTGGAGGACTTGAAAAGTCAGGTTAAGTGACTTTCTACATCACAGAGTTACTACTGGCCAAGTCAGAATTAGAACCCAAGATTCCTATTTTGTAGCTCATCTACCAATGAATTAATTAGGAAATATAAAGGCATAACGCTGAAGAAGGTAAATAATGCCTTAATTTAGAAAAACTTTACAATTTACAAAGCAAGTGGTTCTATTGGGTGGGCTGATATAGTGTGACTATATACTTTCTTTTTAGTAGGAAAAAATGGTGGCATCAAAGGGTTTGATCAAAGCTGAAAGGGAATGCTTTGGAGTATTAATAACCATTGACTCACTAAATCCAGAATGCTTAATGTCCACCGAGCTGAAACACTGAGCCATCCAGTGTAATCTGGCCCACTCACATGATCTCTAAGCTGAAGATATGTCTTATGAAATAAACCAACCAAAGGTTTACTATTCCAGTTTACTTTTCTAATGGTCATGAAAATGTGGTCAGAGTTTTAGGCAAAACCAGTACAACAAAACACAATTGTAATCAAATACAAAATGATCCAGTAAAGGGATCACGGAAAGCTCAGGGTCCCTAGCTTCAGAGAAGAGGAAATGAGAATGAGATCAGATAATTCAGAGGCCCAAAGAAGCTTATCAGTCCTTAAAGAGAACCTCACCAAAAGTACATAAAACACTTCAAGGATTCTAGCTCATCCACAGATGGTTTCATTTCCATTTCTTCATTCAGTACTTTCTCCTATCTGAATGTGTAGAATCTGGCAGTAGTTTCGTGTGTGTGTGTGTGTGTGTGTGTGTGTGTGTGTGTGTAAACACACCCCCTTTGAGAATCCACTAACTCTACAGAACTTCTTCCCAGAAGATTACCTATATGCACAGATGTCATTTTCTTGAGATTCAAGGTATTTGTAGCCTTACCTGAAACCTCGCTATGGACCCCGGTGTGAGAGATTTCTTTCCATTCTTTCCTTTCAGCCCACAGATGCTTCCTGTGGAAAGAAAGGAATCCTAAGTCTTGTCTAAAAGTTAGGAAGCATGCATGTTCTAACAATGTGATAACTAGGTGTTGGTTTTCTTTGGGTGTTGACATTAGTCACACCTCCGCTAGCCAGAGATTTGCAAACCTTGTGCCTCAGACGTTCAGGTTTACTACTTTTTTTTTATTATTATTAGTTTCTGCTTTATAACAAAGTGAATCAGTCATACATATACTTTTCTTGGTTGGATTTCTAAGGAATCATGCCTTGAGGACTTGACTGTGGATCCAGGAACACAGGACTGTCTCTCTGTGGGAAAATATCATGTCGGCTACACACTGGCCAGCCCTCTGGCCTGACTGTGTAAAAGGAGCTTTATTAACAAGCCCTAACCAGGGCTGTTTAGAGACCTGGGCAGCTTCCATTTTTTGAGGTCCTTGATATATGGAGAAATGAAAAACTGCCGAAACAGGGTTACAAAAACAGTGGTATACTTTAAATGTTTATCTTTAACAACTTAATGCTTTTAATACCAGAAACATATAATTGTGCTATTCATAAGTTAATTACAGGATTTATAAAAATGTTAATTTATGGTTTACTTCAGGCAGTGTGGTCTGGTCAAAGGACCCAAGTTCAGAGTTTGCAAAGGCTGCCTTCTTTTAATCCTGTCTGTCTGTCTCCTGATTGTATGTATAACCTCATTTGGAAATGACTTCAAAGGTCTAAATTTGAGGCTCTTTATGTAAGTGAGGCTGAGTGGCACTGCCGGCACACCCTGGAGAGGATCTGCAGAAAACGCTTCTGCAGGAGGAGCTGGGGTTGCCCAGAGTCCCTGACCTTCTCCTCCAGGCCTCCCACTCTTCCGAAGCTACCTGTGCCCTTGACCTGGAGCTGTAGCAGCACAGTCAGCGGTCTCACCCTGCATCTCTACTGAGGACCAAAATGGACCATCTATCTGTGCAATAGAAGGGTCCCAGGGATGGTCATTTTGTCCTCCCCAGGATGACTTCAACCCTTATTATGGTACTTCAAATTCCTTTCAAAAGGCAGACCCCCTTTCAAGCCTCACTTGAAGATAAAGCTCTAAATGCAAATATTCTTTCCAGGAGCAGCATGTTGACCTACACTCAAAACTGGGTGTAAGTCTCAGTTACTGGGAGCCTGATGAGGGCAAGCACTGGGCCCAGAAGAGAGGGCTGGAAGGATGATGGAAGGTAGAAAATGAGCCACCTAAAGAGAAGACTAGGGATAGTAACAGTGACCCACAGCAGGGGGCAAATTTGGCGGGGCAGTGGTGGGGGGGCATGAGAGGGGACAACTGCAGAGAGGCAGGTATGTGCCAGGCTCTGGCCTTGCCGTTGACTGAAGTCTCCATCCAGCTGCTTTGCAGTGACCTCTGCTCTGCAGAGACAACTGAACATTTTTAAAGGAACTTAAATATTCGTACCAAAAAAAAAAAAAAAAAAACAGATAAGTCTGTAAAGTGATGGATGTGTTAAGTAACTAGAAGGGGAGGAAATCCTTTTACAGTGTATATCAAATTACCACCATGTACACTTTAAATGTCTTACAATTTTATTTGTCAGTTATACTTCAGTAAAACTGAAATTTAAAAAAGAAACAAAGAACTAGGGGAAAAATAATAAAAGTACTGTTAATTTTAATTAGTAAGGAAAAGTACACTTTTTCGGCAATGTTGCATTCCTTAAAATTTTCCCAGTTCGATATTCAATTCTGCCTTAGATGTGTTGGCCTGCCCAAAGGGCAGAGAGACATGGTCCAGCCTTTAGTGCTTGGGTACCTAGAAAGCACCTTATCCTATCACCTGTATCCTTCTGACTCTCCATTCATTCATCTGTGTACTCAGCCACCCTCCCACCCACCCACCCACCCATCCATCCATCCATCCATCCACCCTCCCACCCACCCACCCACCCACCCACCCATCCACCCATCCACCCTTCCATCCACCCACCCACCCATCCACCCTCCCATCCACCCACCCACCCTCCCATCCTCCTACCCATCCACCCACCCACCCATCCATCCACCCTCCCACCCTCCCAACCACCCACCCACCCATCCACCCTCCCAACCACCCATCCACCCATCCACCCTCCCATCCACCCATCCACCCTCCCATCCACCCTCCCACCCTCCCATCCACCCTCCCATCCACCCATCCACCCTCGGATCCACCCCCCATCCACCCACCTCCCATCCACCCACCCACCCTCCCATCCACCCACCCACCCTTCCACCCTCTCATCCACCCATCCACCCTCCCATCCACCCTCCGACCCAACCCCATCCACCCATCCACCCACCCTTCTATCCACCCGCCCGCCCACCCTCCCATCCATCCACCTATCCACCCTCCCATCCACCCACCCATCCACCCACCCCCGCATCCACCCACCCATCCACCCATCCACCCTCCCATCCACCCTCCCATCCATCCATCCACACATCCACCCATCCATCCTCCCATCCACCCATCCACCCTCCCATCCTCCCATCCACTCATCCACCCATCCACCCTCCCATCCACCCATCCACCCATCCATCCATCCTCCCATCCTCCCATCCTCCCATCCACCCATCCACTCATCCACCCTCCCATCCACCCATTCACCCATCCACTCATCCACCCACTAAACCAACTAACCAACAGATATTTATTGAACACCAAGCACTATAGTATGCTGAGCTCTCTGTTAACCGTTAGGGAAACTATAGCAAACAAGACATTTTATCTTTGCCCTCATTGAGGTTATAGTCTGGCAGATTTTAATTAAATGTTTGTTTAATGCTGCCTTCACAGTCTACAATTTGTTTAAATAGCTAGCTTTAACTCTTTAAATCCTGATGTTCTTTTTACAGAATTGTAATGGATTACCCTTCCTACACCTAGGAACCCCATTCTAGACAAATGTTCAAAGATTGGATGGGAAAATCTACAGATGGTCATGCCAGAATAAATGTCTTCTGATTTGTTTAAGTGTGTATCTCTCCTGTTGAACTGTAAATTGCTTGAGGGTAGGGACCAGGTCTTAAGTTTTGCATGCCCTGCACTAAGCACAGTGGCTGGCACATAGTAGCTGCTTTCTAAATGTTTGTTGAAAGAATGCTGTCTGGGAAGTCAGAAGTCTCCATTCAGGGCTCACCATTACTGCCATGACCTTCTGTCCTTGCTGCCTCATCTCCTGGATCTTGATGGGGAGGAGACCTATGGCAAACCAATGTGTTCATTCAGTCCTCTGCACAACTGTGCAAACCTTCCTTCAAGAAGAATGGTTCTGAGAAGCCAAATTTCATCCCTCTCCCATGTTTCTTGCTCCAGGACAAACTTGGAATTTCACTTGGTTTTGCCTGTAAGCAGTTATCTTGGGAGGACAGCAAGCTCAGGGGGCTCTCCCTTGAGACCACCTGGTTTAGGCCTGCTTTAGCCTCCACACTCTCACTTTCTTGAGCACCCTGAATCTAGGATTTATTTTGTTTCTTCCATTCTCCTGTGATCCAGGGCATGATGGTGTAAATTGGGAATTGAGGGCATGCTTGGTACTGTCCCAACTTGACGTAAGGAATGTCTCCTAAATTATTTAAGGTCTGAAAATATGTTTTCTACGCTCGACAGATGGTCACTTTCCCCTTAATAAAGCGTGTCTGACAATCACACTTTATTGGTGTGGTTAGGAAAAGAATGTTGTAGACTTGAGAAAACATAATAATTTAGAGAGTGACACACTGCAGTGAAGAAATAAAGCTGAAAAGAAGTAAACCATAGGAAACCATGATTTCATTGGAACAAACGTTCTGTGTCTTCAGAAAGTTCTTACTAAAAAAAGGAGGGTGACCTCTAGGGCATGGTGTGTGTGTGTCTACACGTACATGGAAGTAGCCTCGCTCTGATTTTTTAGGGACATTCTCTTTGCAAACATTCCCCACTTAGTACCTTGTAAGTTTTTTAATATTATCACTAACATAGCAGTTTGCACCTAGGCTTTGGTCCAAGCTGCTTCTTGGAAATCATAGCTATCATGCTGAAGTATAAAATCACTTATCATTTTCATCAAGGTCTAAAGGTCTGTATAGTATCATACCCCATGGAATTTATAAACAAGTAATTTCCACTACAGTAAGGGTTAAATAGTACCCCATGAGATACAGTGCATGAACCATATGGAGAATTCAAGTGCTTACCACAATGCACTCACTTTTGTGTTCTTTTGTGGCTTTCAAGTGTAGAACTGTTTGGTACACTGTCATAGATAATGTGCAAATCCCAGCAGTTCACACTGGTAATATTTCTAGGATTATTTTAACAAAATAATGGTCCCCTTTCCTATTTGGTAGAAAACTAAGGCTTTGTTTTTCCAACTGTAGGAGTATGTTCATTCAAATTTCCCTGTGGTTTAATTTTCCAAAATTGATGCTTTCTCACAAGGAGCACGTTGTTTATTTTTTTCAAAACCCACCTCTCACTGATTTGAGAAAGGATGGAGAGTAGCTGTGCGTGTTCACTAGTCAGAGTCTGAGATCAGTCATAAGGCAGGATTCTCTGATGCTCAGTGCTGAGATCTGGTTCCATGGATCCCTTTGCACCTCAGCAAAAGTGAAAATGAGAAGATCAAGAAGGGCCAGAATGGGAGGGTAGCTGGAAGCTGTGGTGTTTTGCTCGTTCATCTCAGTAGATAGAGAAAAACGTGGTAATACTGTGAGTTGTCCTTTGTTTATAATACATACAGTTCGTGGCAGCAGTCTTTATAAGCCCCAGTGGCATTTAACAAATATGAGAAGATACAGGCTTCCTTGATTACTTAGATCTGAATGTTTATTCAAGCTTTCGTGAGAGTTTTTCTTCATTTACACAGAGCTCTCTCCACTGAACAAATGTCCATTTTTAAGTGTGGACCCAGTACATATGAAACAAGTTTTTCACAGGATTCAAATTCATTTCATTTGGTCAGGACTTCTTGCTGGTTACTTTAATTAAAACTGGATTTTTTAAAAAAAGAGTAAAAGCAATCTTTAAATGGGTGGCTTACATCAAAGATTTTACAGTTTGTGAAAAACATTAGTGCTGACACAAAAAAAAGAAAAAAAGGAAAGAAATGAAAGATAAATTGCTGCATGAAAATATTTCCAAGGCTGTTCTTAGCAATATAGGATTAGCGGTATTTTCCTTTTCAGTGTAGATGTTGTATGGATACTGGAGACAGTTGTGCACTGTGGGTATTACTGCTGTGACAGAGGAGAGGGGAAAAGATAGGTTTGCAGCCGAGCCTGCGGATGGCACCAAGCCAGTGCCCTGAAAAATGGCAAACGTGTCACAGCTAACAGCTGGATGCAGAAATATTTCTCTTTAATTTGGATGGATAAAACTTTTTTCACAGCAGGGCGCTCTCAAAAGAGGACAACATCAAAGAGGGTGGGTCTCCCCAGTCAGACATCAGTGGGCTCCAGGATGGAGCAAAATGAATGAACTGTCAGGACTTTTCCAGCATATATGCTTCTGCCAAGTGAAAAGTTAAAGGTTCAGTGGCTTGTTCGGATCACAGACAAAGTCTTGATAATGCAAGCCTGATCCCCAAAGTCTTCCCTCTGATCAACAGACAGAGGATATCTGAGGAAGAATCTGGATTGATGGATGGCAGGCTTTGTATGGATGACCACCGCCATCCTCGGAGATAAAGGGATTCACTAAATGCTCAGAGGCTCTCGGGAGCTCCCGATCTCCATGCTGGAATCCTCAGTCACCCACTCTCCTCTTCCAGCCTGCAGCCTAACAGCTGCTACCCCACAGTGTGACCAAAACACCCATCTCATCTCTTCCCACGCCTGGCTCTCTGAGGCAGGCTTCACGGATACCACCACCGGTGTTTTACGGTTTATTGACACTTTTCAACTGGTTTTCTGATTACCATATTTCAGTCTTGACTCATGTGTTAGTATTATCTGCAAAGTCAACATAAACCTCTAAAGATTTTCTAATATTTCTGGAACTTGATGAATGTGAATTGACAAAGTACAGTATATAGCTTTATATCAGCATTACTGAAAATACGGTAACGGTGTATATAACCATTACTCATTTCTTGACCTTTGAAGCCTCAACTCAAAACCTTGGCATTCCAGATATTCCAAAATACTCCAAACCAAAATAAGAGGGAAGAGTTTTCTTATGAAAAAAAACAACAAAATAAGTTAATTCTAATGGAGAAATTTTTGAAATGAAAAAACATGTATTATATATTTGAGAAAAAAGTGGAAAACCTGAACACAAATAAATCTGGCCACACTAACGAGTATTTGCTTCAATGAAGAAACTTTCATTTTAGAATATGCATCTTCATCCACAGACTTATGCTTTGGCCATTTTTTTTGGTGGTCCTGGTCATTATGACACATTGCCAGTGGAAGGAGAGTGGGTTTTACAGAGTGGGGGAGTGGTGGCTTTGTCCATTGCTTGGCTGCTTTGTGTAAATTTGACTAACAGGTTAAGTAATTCTCACTAAATTGACGGTTGCTCTGAAAATAGGAATTTGATAATGACATTATTAATCATTATGGACATTTTCATGGCCCTCATTCCTTCCTTTGAAGAGTTTCAGGTGCTTCTAATGAAAAAGCTCGGCTAGTTCTCCCTCATAAGACAAATGGGATGTCATAAAAACAACAGTCACATGGTGGGCCATGATTCAGGAGGGTTTCATCCTTATCACACTCACAGACCCACTATATGACTGTGGACAAGTCATTTCACCTTTCTCAGCCCGAAGTTTCTGATCTGTAAAATGGAATAAATGTTCCAGCCTACCTTCTAGGTCAGTTGTAAGGATCAATTAAGCTTGGGAAAGTATTTTATAAACTAAAATCCCGCTCAAATGTGTATGACCTGGTTATTAGCTGCTGTTTTTTCTTTGTGTTAAGGTGGAGGCAGATGCTTCACTCATTTTTTTTTTTGGTGGAGCCACACAGCTTGCAGGATCTTAGTTCCCTGACCAGGGATCAGACCCGTACCCTTGGCAGTGAAAGCACAGAGTCCTAACCACTGGACCACCAGGGAATTCCTGCTTGACTCATTTCTAAAGTATTGTTTTGTGGTCTGTCTTCTCAAGGTTTGACTTAGCTTGAGTTGAAAGTTTACAAGTAAAGCTTTTAGGAGACCGCAGTGGTGTGGTTCTTGCTGTCTTCCTCTCTAGATTGGGAAGCAGTGCCCAGAAGCCATGGCTGACAGTGCTCCCTGTTGATCTGATGCTCAAGGCTGCCATCCACAAATGTCCCCTGCTCCTCATCCAGGTACATTTGCCTGCACAGACAGCTCACCTACCTTGACCATGTTCAGTGCTCATGTAGACATGAGGCACTGTGAGTTGGAGCCTCCTCTAGCCAGAAATGTCAGTGTCTTCAGAGGTCAAGCAGTCCTACATGGTAGAGGATGTTCAGTAAGAGGGCTGAAGCCACAATTAATTAAAATACTTGTAACAACCTGTTAGTTACAGAGATACTCCAGCAATGCTCTTAAAGGTGTGGTGGGTGCCTGTGTCTTTCGGATTACATGTTTGTAACACTGTGTTAACTTTAAGAAATGGAAAATGTAGAACTGAAGAAATGCTTCCTTACTGTTTTCTAGATAGTATTCACATTCATCCAGCATTTTTTATATTTTGTTTTATCTTTGGATAGACTCATTGGGGGGGCAAAAACATAAACTAGAACGACTGGTTTATTTCTACACCCCCTTTATGTTATTCCCAATTTTTCCTTCTCTCACTTTGAACAAAAGTTGATTTCCCGGTATGTACAAAGCTTTGTGTAAGGTACCGATGGTTAAAATCTTAAAATATTTAAAATGCATTCCTACCCTCAATGAGCTTGTAATGTTCCAGTCTTGTAATCTTAGCAGTAATGAGTTTGCAAATGCCACATGAATTATCTTGTGGTCAGTGTCCACGAGCAGGTTAGTAGATGAAGTCCAGGCTGACATTTCCCATCTAATTATAGTGATGGCCTAAGGATAGCTAATGCTTTCTGGACTCTTACCATGTGCCCAGCGCTGATTTAAGTCCTTTACATATACTAGCTCATTTGATTTTCATATCAGCCCTTTGACTGGGACTGTCATTAACACCCTTTTTTTCAAAGAAGGTCTCAGCTTCCTCAAGAGGTTAAGTAACTGCCCAAAGTCACTTGGCCATCCGAGGTGAAGCTATGATTGTAACTCACACACATTGGAGCTGACACCCACACGCGTGCTCTTAACCTCTGCCCTCTACCCTCTCCAGTTCCTCCTGACTGGGGTGGCTCCTGTTGCACGTTTTCATTGGTAATACTTTAGAAATTCTCCTCTAACAACCATACTATTAAAAGTAAAATCTTTTATTGAGCAACAAAGGTAGTGTGTTTTTTAACTTTTCAGTCCAAACAGTCAAGAATTATTCTTTTGTGTAAATAGTTGTATAACAAAATATTGCGCCTCTATCTTCTGATACAAAGGAATCTCACAGTAAAACATTTTTATCCATCTTGCCAAACAGTATAGTTTCAATTCAGTTTCTCAAATTACTAATACACTTGATTATTGAAGCCCTTGTTTTCTGAATTTTACAGAAAGACGGGGTTGTCTAAAAGTAGTGTGTAGAGAATAGGTGGAGGAGATCTGAGAAACCCTCTTTGTATCCGTTCTTCCCTGGATCTTCCATGTGCTGTGAAGGGACTTAAAACAGTGCTGGGTTCTCAGGTCTAAACTGGAAAACTCCCCAAGACCTCTTCTTGACCCTTTTCTATGTTTAATTGTTTATTACATTTTAATCATCATATGAAAATCACCTTTGCATTTCATAGAATTGAAAGAAGGTTCAAAAAGTATGTAATATTTTCTTTAAAAAGCCCTGGTTGTTAGTGCTTAGAATGAAGTTTTAATTGCATTTAGTGGCGATTTCTTCTCAAACTTTGAATAAAATCTGAGATCTTTAAGAAGCTATAGAATTATTGTGAGAATTTAATTCAGTTCACTTCAGCATGTTTTGAGTTCCGCCAATATGTTAGGCCTTGTATTAGATGTTTGGACATAAAATATGCACCCTCACCTCAAATTTTGGGGGAAAACTGAAGGAGACTGGTGTTTCAGCACATGACCAAATGCTGCTGCTTGGGCCTAGGCACGGGGACATGCCACAGTGTGGAATCGTAGGAGAGGGAGCCTGAGATGTCTCCCTACTCTCTGAAAATTGGCTAATACTTCCAAATAAAACCTTTGGACATTTTCTGTTTCCTTTTGTCCATGCCAAAATTCAGAGACCCCAGTTCTTGGAGGAGCAGATTAATGTTTAAGTTATAATTCAAGTTCCTTTTGTTTAAGGTCCGTGGCTCTCTTTAGAGTATCTGTAGGATTAAATGAGGTGTGAGGAGGCCTCATTCTGCCATTGACTAGAGTCTCAGTTTGTCTAAGTCACTAACTTTTGAAGACCCCTTTTCGTTACGTATATAGTTGTCCCTTGGTATCTGTAGGGGATCAGTTCCAGGACCCACCACGGATACCCCATTCTGTGGATGCTCAAGTCCTCTATATCAGGAGTCCCCAACCCCTGGGCCACGGACCGGCACTGGTCTGTGGCCTGTTAGGAACCGGGCCGCACAGCAGGAGGTGAGGGGTGGGTGAGCGAGCGAAGCTTCATCCGTATTTACAGCCGCTCCCCATCGCTCGCATTACCGCCTGAGCTCCGCCTCCTGTCAGATCAGTGTTGGCATTAGATTCTCACAGGAGCGCAAACCCTACTGTGAACTGCGCATGCGAGGGATCTAGGTTGCACGCTCCTTATGAGAATCTAATGCCTGATGATCTGAGGTAGAGCTGAGACTGGGCGCTGGGGAGCAGCTGCAAATACAGATTATCATTAGCAGAGAGGTTTGACTGCACGGAGACCGTAATAAATCAATTGCTTGCAGACTCATATCAAAACTCTATCAGTGAGTGGCAAGTGAAAACAAGCTCAGGTCTCCCACTGATTCTGCATTATGGTGAGCTGTATAATTATTTCATTATATATTACAATGTAATAATAATAGAAATAAAGTGTACAATAAATGTAATGCACTCGAATCATCCCGAAACCATTCCCACCCCCTACCCCGGTCCGTGGAAAAATTGTCTTCTAGGAAACTGGTCCCGGTGCCAGAAAGGTTGGGGACCACTGCCCTGTATAAGCCAGCATGGTGCATTCAGCCTTTTGCCCTCGTGTCTGTGCGCCCTCCGCGAATGGCTGAATATGCGGATGTGGAACTTGTGCGAGAACCAAGGGCTGACTGCAAACTGATCAGGTTAGAGCAGGGCATCTCTGAGATTTCTTCCAAATCTCATTTCCCTGGCCTCTAAACTTAGCCGAGGTACTCAGCTGTCTAGCAGAGTTGTTGACTGAAGCCTATCTAGTGGAGGAAGTGCTCTGCCTGTGATTTTTCAAACAGGGTGCCCGCTCCACTGTGGGCCCTTGTGTTCTTATAGTAGACCACAGCAACTTTTATCTGTTTTTATAGTGTAATTACATTTATGACTTCTTTGAATTAAAACGGACCCCTTGCTTAAAAAGATTATTGAAAGCCTCTTCTGGTAAAAATAAAAGAAATGAACTCTCTTCTCTGTACTCCCACTCCCTGGAAAACTACAGCACAGATGCTTGGATCTTGGTCAGATGATGGTTTCCGGGCAGCACCCAAGTCATCAATGTTTGCAGTGTTTCCAGGCTATCAGTTCAAACAGGTTTTCTGGAAAGTGCCCCCCAGTGGTAGCAGACTGATTTTCACGGGGTAGCAGTAATTCCTTTACAGCTGGAATTACCAACTTAAGTGCTTTATGAGGCCAAGCAGCTAAGTAAATGAGTGAAGTAAGGAACACTTAAGGATAGGGAGTAGTAGGGAGTATGGGGAAGGAGAAAAGCCTATGGCTAATCTAAAGAGGCCACTTTGAAGGGGCCTCAGTTTCCGTGGATTAGTGCCAGAGATTGGGGACCCATCTTCTGATTTTTTTCTCTCAAGAAAAATTAGAAATTAGATAAAATTTCCAAAATTTTAAAACACCGGAGAGAAAACAAAATTGGTCAATTACGTGAATTCAGCCGGAGGGCCACCAGTTTGCAAATCTTGCTTTAGAGAAACAGATTGCTCAGAGCTACCAATATACACAAATTCTTATCCTTCAGAAGATGGTTTTCTTGCTATTATGTTAAAATGGGCCCGTCAGTCACTGGCTTACATTATTTCTATGGTTATTATTATTGTTAATGTTAGTTGGCAGCATTCATAAATGACAAAGCTGTGGACAAGCCACTCATGACCAGTGTTTTTAGGACACAACACTGGTGCTGTTTTTACTCATGTTGTTCTCATTTAAATTAGATTCTTATTCTAGGAAAATAAGATCGTAGGAGAGAATGCAGTTTCCTGATCTTCAGGATTGCATGAAATGCCTTTCACATGGTGGTTTTCAGTTAATCTATGCATGGTTTATAATGAGCGACAATTTGTGTGATCATTATCTCAACCACATGTGTGGCATTTCAGTAAATATTATTGGGTTGAAAACTATAAAAATTTCCTTAAAAAGGTAAGAATGAGCTCTCCCCCTTACTTATCTTTCTACTCCCACTGATACAGGATAAAAGAAAAAGTACAGACCAAAACCAGTGGTTTTAAAATAGCAACAAAACAATCAGGAAGGAAATCAGTGGCTGATAATGTAGTGATACATATTACCAAGAGTTTCCCAGGAAGATAACACAGATACAGTTTTTAACCTTGGGTAAGATAGTAGGCTTCTCTATTTTAACAACACATGCAAAAATTGAAGTACAGAGAAATAAATGGCTAGGCTTTCTTTTCATTTATTTTTCTCTCTTTGATTTAAAAAAAAATCAGAAAAGTCCAAAGTATAATATAAAATGCCATATACAAGCCACCAAAAAAGTGAGTGTTAACACTTTTCCATATTTGCTTCAGAATCTTTTTTTTTTTAAAGAAAAATGAAGCATTTCAGATACATGTGAGTTCCCTTTGTTTTCCTTCCATCCCCTTCTTTCCAAAGCCATGACTCTGATGAAGTTATCATGAATCCTTCCTGTGTGTGTGTTCAGAATTGTACTCTATGTATAGATACATATAAATAGGCATATTGCTATATGTATATTACAATATACACTATTATAAAAGATACTCTTGGGTGTTATTTTGTATATTTTGAAATGTTGACAAATGATATCATACACTTTAATCTGCAACCTGATTTTCTCAATCAACATTATGTTTTTGATGTTTATATCAACTAGATCTTAATGCACACAGATCTAGTTCATTCATTTTAAGTGTTTTATACTTTTTTGTTGAATAAATAAACCACAATGAATTTATTCTTCTGATGATGGATATTTCTCTTATTTCTAATTATTTACTGTTATAAGCTGTGCTACAGTGAATGCCCTTGAACTCATCTCCTTAGGCACATGTATCAGAGTTTCACTGGAGTAATTTCCTAGAAGTGAAATTGCTGAGTCACAGGAAATATGCATTGTCAACTTTATTTCAGTATTGCCAAAATGTTCTCCAGTGTGACTGTGCCATTTTATATTCCCTCTCAGCAATGCTAGGACTAGCTTTGTAAAACAAATATACTTTCTACAGCTTTGAGGGGTTTCCATTACAAAATTTAACCCTTTTCCTACCAAGTGTCCTGTGTATTTCTTTACATGTGTTTCCCCTACCTCCAGAGGGTCATTTGTTCAGCTTCTTTAGAAAAAACAGAGCAAGTATTAAAACTTTGGTGGTTCATATTCTTTCAGGATAAAGTGCACAGTTTCCAGCAAAACTATGCTTGATTCAAGGGTTCTTTCAAGGAATTTTTTTCCTAATCTAAATTTAACTCTTACCTTCATTCTCTCTATTTGAATGAATACAATTTCTGACCTTTTCGACATTTTCATCAGTCCTGAGGAGATTGTCTAAACACTTTATGCATGATTTTTGATATTTTTCTGCTTATTTTAAATCTTTTGAAAGGTAATGAAAACAAAATAACTCTTGGTCTTGGCATTAATACATCTCCTTAGATTCCTTAAATTTTTTAGACCTATTAGGTATCTAGCTTAAAATTACATTTTAGCGTCACACAAATGTAGATGTTAATGCGGCTTCCAAGAACAACTCCTGACCTTGAAATTGTTGCAGCTGCTCTAGACCAAAATCTGCTGAAACATTTCTCCACTCGTGGTTCCTTCTCTCCTAGAAGGAATAATGTCAGTCCGTCTGGATACAGGGACAGTGTCCTTGTATAGTTCAGATACATGCAGAATTTTATCACCCTCTTTAAAAAAATTTTTTTTAACTAAGCTCTTAAATGGAAGCAAACTTGAGCTAATGATGGAGAGTAATAATAATGCTCAAATTAGGACCCAGAGCTTTTCTGAGAAGTCGTCTTTAGTTCCTCTTTAACGTGCACATGTGGGTATCTTGGTTTTCCCAATTTTATTCTACTTCTATTAGGAAAATGAACAGAAATAGTCATCACCGCCTTCTGGCCCATTGTTTCTCTTTCAAGAAACACAGTTTGTTAACTCCTAACAGCAGAAGCCAGAAAGGGCTCCAGGATGGTCTTGAGGAACTGCAAAGGCACGTGTTTTCGACCCACCTCCCTAAGTAACTTAGGTTGGAGGTGCTGCCCGTATTAGCGTGATGGGCCCCCTTGAGGAAATTTCACATGCTGTGAATATATGTTGTTATGATTTGACATTTTATGACATTTATGAAGCTTTTATTTTGGGGGAGGGGTTGAAAAGCATATCAGATTCGTGTTTTGAAAGATCACTCTGGCTATACTTTAGAGACTAGGTTGGAAGGGCCTGAAGAAGGTGCAGGAAGATCAGTTAAGGGACTTTTATAGTCCTTCAGGCAAGAGAGGAAACTGGTTTGGGCAGGATGGTGATGGTGGAGAGGGAGAGATGTTTAGGAGGCAGATTCAGCTGGATCTGGTGATAGCTGGGCTCTGGGGGGTTGAGGGAAAGAACAGTGTCAAGGTTGAATGAGATTCCTCAACTCTGGATGCACACTTGTGCGATCCAACTAGGTACATGGGATTTTCATCAGTTTCATGTGAAATCATGTGATATCGGTATCAGGCTGAAGCCAGGGAGGCTCAACCTCGTGCTCCATGCTCATTGTGTGATATTTGGGGGAAGCCTGACAAATAGCCATCTACTTTCCTCAAGGCGAGAGGAGTTTCACTAGGTAGGCAAAAACTGTAGGATTCCTGTAATCACAATATACTTAGTTTAAGGAGACTATTGTTGAAACAGTGTGGGAGGAAACACTTTCTTTTTTTTTTTATTAATTCTTTTATTTTTGGCTGCGTTGGGTCTTCGTTGCTGCACGTGGGCTTTCTCTAGTTGCGGCGAGAGGGAGCTACTCTTCGTTGTGGTGTGCAGCCTTTTCATTGTGGTGGCTTCTCTTGTTGTGGAGCACAGGCTCTAGGCACACGAGCTTCAGTAGTTGTGGCACGTAGGCTCAGTAGTTGTGGCTCACAGCCTCTAGAGCGCAGGCTCAGTAGTTGTGGCACACGGGCTTAGTTGCTCCGTGGCATGTGGGATCTTCCTGGACCAGGGCCCGAACCCACATCCCCTGCACTGGAAGACGGATTCTTAACCACTGTGCCACCAGGGAAGTCCAAAAACACTTTTTTTTTTTTAACATCTTTATTGGAGTACAATTGTTTACAATGGTGTGTTAGTTTCTGCTTTATAACAAAGTGAATCAGCTATACATATACATGAATGGATAAAGAAGGAAACACTTTCTTATATTCATTTTCAAGACTGACTGGCTAGTGTCTGGTGTTCAAATGAGCTAACCCTCAAGGCAACACCCACGACTACATATAAACGTTAGAGAGTTTTACTTGCTGTTGAGGACATTAGCTACAAGCACAAAGGAGAACTGCGCTTCTCCAAATGTGTCATTATTTTCACTAGCAGCTGTCATGGGTGGTTTGTTCATGGGGGAAGGACAGGGCAGGGGGCTGGATCATCAACATTTTGGGCTCCATTATAGATAAACAGTGGCATTCAAAGAACTGATGGCTGTGTTCAGTGTCGCACAGGTTGTCAACAGCAGACTCAGGGTTGAGACTTTGAGCCTTTGAACCAGTTTCCTAAAACGAAAACAAAGACAACAACAACAAAATAAGTACAGTGTAATAACCTAACCTAAATATGCAATCTGTAATTAGGTTGCTCGAAGAGCAGATGTATCCACTGCATGAAATGTTTCCATTCTCTGCCATCATCCCCGAACTAGGAATTTAAAGTCATTAATCTTAAATATAATATAATCCAGGAATCTCTTCATTCTTCTCAGGCTACATTGATTATCAGCTGTGATCACTCTGGCCTGCTACCCAGTTATAACTTCTCCAACAATTGTATTGATTAGATTGGTGTCTCTCTTCTGTTTCTGGGGGTTAGTGGAAAGATTGGGGGTGAAGACAAATGAGTTCAAGAAAAGCCAAAAAAAGAAAAAAATCAGCTATTTAAAAATGACTGGTGATGATAAAAAGAACTGTCATCACTAAGCCCTTTGGCCTCCAGAATAGAAATACTGAGCTAAATTAATATGAATGACCCTACTAATTTTAGGGCTGAAATGTAACCAGTGAGGCTCTCTGTGAAACTTATCTCTGTGTCTATTTGGAAAGGAAAAGTGGAAAGGCTGATTAGCAAAGGTAAAAAATATTTTCTCAGGATGCTCTGGGGAACAGAATCTTACTGCTGATTTTATTTGAAAAGGTCCAGTTTTGCCATGGTCTTTCTGAGAACTGTACCCCTTGCTTCCTGGCTGCCCCTAGGGCTGAGGATGACCTTTGAGAATTGCTGTACATATATAACCCCGGATCTCCCACTCCTCTAGATACCACAGCCTTCAAGGTACCCAGGGCTGACCTGGTTTCTGGAAATGAGAGCCAATTGTCTCTGCTGTCAGCACTGACTCCACATGTCCTAGGCTGGCTAGTTGTTTCACAGAAGACTTTTTGTCCCACACTTATTGCCTGGTTTGAAGCAGATTTCATTTCCTTGAATGTGGTCTTGAAAGAAAATCTGCTTGAGGTGGCCTAAGGCAATAATTATTAGGCCAACCTTAGTTAAGACATTAAAAATCCATAGGAAACAGTTATTATTATTTTTTCTTTCCCTTTGTGAGGGTCTCTCTTTTTTCATGACTCCTCTCCTAATAGTTTCAGGTCCTGACAGCTGAAGTCCTACATCTTCTGCGAGGTGAGAGTCCGTTTATTTCATCTGAATCAGAGTCTGCTTTATCAGTGTGATACAGCTCCATAACGCTCCAACCTCTGCTAGGTGTCACGCAGCTTGTTAAGCAGACGGTCCCTGCCTCCCGAATGCCTTCGAGCAGTTATGTGTTTGAGAGGAGGGCCTCTCATGTTGATGTTCCAGCCATGTCAGCGTGGCCTCGCCTCTCAGCTTGCTTTGTTTACCCAGCAGCTCATTACTTAAGAGTAGCCTGTCAAAAGAGGTTAAATATTCTTTGGGAAACATGGTCACTCACATCCTTGAGATGCCACAAATATATTTAATAAAGGGAAGATTGGCTTGATAAGAAAAACGTGATTAACTTGTATCACCAGAAAATGTTTTTCTTCTGTTATTCCAGTTGAGTTTCCACAAGCATTCATAAGCACTAGCAAACCTACGGGCAATAAATTGCTGCAGCCGACACATAAAGACACCAAGGGAAGCAGGGAAAATGATTGCTGATGATTCGTTCTAACTACTTGACCTTCTGACCTCTTCTCTAGATATATGACCAAGATGGGACACTACAGCACTTTATTGATGGTGGGGAACCTAGTAAGTCGAGCTGGATGAGGTATATCCGATGTGCAAGGCACTGCGGAGAACAGAATCTAACAGTAGTTCAGTACAGGTAAAGTATACCTTGATTTACCACTTACAAAGCCAAAGCCCTTTGCCTTGCATATATAAATTCAGGCTTGCTGCTAGTTTTGAAAAAATCCTGCAGAGTCCTGAAGAACTGTGCAAGGACTGGCAGGAATTTTTTTGCTAGGTTTGTGATATCTCCTTAGTTCTTGTAACAGTAATTTCTTGAGAATTCAGGAAGAAAGATGCTAGGAGAAGGCTTTTTTCACTCACTGCATGTGATAAAGTTACTTCCACATCATTACCTGAACTTTCATAACGGCCTGAGTGAGCCCAGCGAACTCACTGACTCGGAGTGATTTCCGCCCCAGCAGACGTGTCCACACGTAAACAGGAGTTTATAGAGATTCAGTCCCGGGTCGTTTGCCTTCAGTCCCCTTCAGTGTGGCTGTCTCCTAGAGAGAACAGTTTGATTTGTACAAAGGCATGGGAAATCAAGAACTCTCAACCCTCCCAAAGCTGCTTTTCTAAAACCATTATGCTCGGCAGCCTTGGCGGAGTCAGAGCAACCTCTTCTGATCCCTTGAAAGGTGCCAAAGCATTTGGCTTTGGTCCTGCGACAATTCAGAGTACCTTTCAGGGGATGAGGTAGTTCCGGAGCATAGAGAAGGCCCTGGTCTCCTGAGATGTTTGGGCAAAGCCCAAAGGGTAACAAAGATGAGGTGAGCCACCCCCATTGCCCAGAGTCTCATCGGGAGGCCTGGGGTGGGGTGGGGGCATAGAAGCAGGGTGGATTCCCAGAGCCTAAGCCACACCTGCCCAGTGTACCTGTTGGTCATGCATTTCCATTTAATGCTAAAAGCTGGAGTGGAGACAAAAAGGCAAAGACAGATCCCATAGGAAAAAAGCCCTGCCACTAAGCCTTCTTTTCTCAGAATCCCTCGAAAACATGCGCCCTGTAAATATATGACCTCAGTTATAAACAGCCGTGTTTCCTTTCGGATCAGAAGCAACTGTTTAGCTTTACCAGGCACCACAGACACATCAAAGCAGAAGAGCCCTTGCTCGGCAACTTGGAGTCCTGCCTATGACGATTTATTTTCTTTCTCATTTTTTTTTAAATGAAGACTTAAAAAAAAAAAAAAAGCTTTATTCCCCTTATAGGTTAAAGGCTGCACAAATCTGGCTTGCTCTCCAAAGGCCTCCAAATTCAAAAGGAACATATTTGGGCAGCATGTGACTCACTGCCTTGGTTTCCTAGGCAGTTATCTTTCATTACATAAGGGTTTAAACGAACTTGTGCACAACGGGATCTGGTTACAGTCTGTATATGGGCTTCACCCACCTTCCCTGCAGCTGCATCTCTGTCATGAAGTTTTTGTAAAACTTGGAGCTAGCTAGAAAATTAGTAAAGGTTGTGCTTCTCCATTCGGCAAGAGATAGATTGGCTGGTTCTGTCATGGGCACCCAGGGAGCTCTTGAGACAAATTCTGACTTTGGGAAAATAAGAAACCCCTACGAGGAAGGTGGGTATGAGCAAGTCATTACCTTTCTGTCAATATTAAGTGGATTTTATTGCTCCCTTTCCTGATGGCACTTACACATCAAGTTCTCTCTGCCAATCTGTTTTCGATTACTTCAGATCTTTATAAAATGAACTACAAAAACACAATTTAAAAACTGGCATCCATCACCAGTGACCACGTCCAAGAGTAAGAAAATAGAAAAGTTGGACCCCGAAGAGCCAGCCTAATTTTTATTGTACATGAATGTCCTCTTCACAAAAAGTCAGCTGGTTTAGATTCATTCTGTTATGATTTGTAATATCTAAATGGAATTTTCTTCAAAGCACCCTTGATTGATTGACCCTTAGCTGAACGTTTTGTTTTTATTTTGAGGCTGACAATAATGTTTGTTGGCGTGTGTTCTGCTTCAGCTGCGTTGGGACGCCATGAAGCTATCTTTATGAGTCATCCAACCACAATACTAAATACATGTCAGCAAAGGAAATATTATCTGAAAAGGGAAAAATCCCTTTGATGTGCTTCAACATGCAGAGATTTCTGCGAGTTTTGGAAGCTCTGCCCGCTTGTAAGGAACGGTGTACGCTTACACATTTTTTTCCCCCTTTCGGCCTACTCTGTGCCTCAAAAGACCACCCATTGCTCGAAAACAGTTCTGCTCTTTCAGCGGCAAAGTGTGTCATTTGGTTTTAGCACATTCATTTGCCGGGCGCTGTGTTTATATTAAGGGAAGCCAAACGGAGAGATGAAATGTTACAAGGGTGAAGTACAAAGTCGACTCAATTTTTCTCAAGTTAGGAGATGCCAGTGATTTATAGCCCGGCTCCAATTTTGATTTTTTTATGTAGCAGTGGAAAGAATTAATAAAATGCACAGCTCTTGGAGGTGCGGAGGGAGGAAGGGGAGTGAGGTCCGGACAGCTGGCTGGAGTTTTTGTCAGATATTCATAGAATGTTGGGAAAAAACACTCTGCTTAGCTAGCAGTGCCCTCGTGAGACAGAATGGCAGCAAGTAAGGAAAATAACAAGATAAATGAAATTTTTGCAGCTGCAAGTAAAATATTGAGAATCTGCACTTTTTTTTATTGATCTTTATGATCCTATTGCCAAGAGCCACTTTGTGGTGACAAAATATGTTGACAAGTGCATATCTCACTGCCATGAAAAATGTGGTGAAGGCTTCGCATTATGTCTGCAGTGTTATACAAGGAACAAATTGCCCTGCTATGGCCAATTCCTTTCAGAAAGGCTAAATTTAAGGTCCACCAACCCTAAACACTTTTATCTTGGACTTGAGGCTAATATTTGTAGCAATTCTTCATTGAGAAAACCGGTCGCAGGCTCCTCTTTCTTCTAATCTGTAGATTTTTCTTTGCAGTGCCACAGCTGTTATAAAAAATGGTTATTTCTTGGTACCTTCACTCCCTCATTTCAGAGTGTAATCTTTCAGCCAGAGTAAAGTGCTCCTCTTGTATTTACTGAATTTCCATCCATTTCACTTAAGAGGGTTTTTCTCTTCTCCTGTATCAAACTTTAGAAAAAAGGCGATGGGGAAGATTTTTATTTCTCTCAGTCCTTATATCACAAAGCTGCTTAATTTTAGTACACATTTGAGAACTCCCAATGCCAAGTTGTAAGAATATACACAATGCTTTCCCTTCAAATAAGAAATCAATAGTATTAATTTATATGTGAGGTTGAGGCACCAGAGTCTGCAATTTGCCAATAGAGAGACTCTTCTCATTAGTATGAGATGGAATTTTTTTTTTTTTTAATGAACTCTTCCTTTCTGCTGTCTCCCGGGCCAAATATCTTGTCTCTTCAGCCAAGAGGTTCTGTGGAGGGACACTGTGGAAATAAACTGTGAGCTATTTATCGTACCAGGTTACAGGCTCTAATTGGTTGTTGGGAACGATAAGGTGGGTGCAGATTTTATTACAAACAGAAACTGTTTAGGTGGAAAGCTGGGCAGAACTTTTTCGGGGCAATAAAAGTGTGGATGGGGCACATGAGTCCTACCGATTACTAAGCTGGGTTTTCTTTTGTTTTGAATAGGTCGAATATATTCTACCGAGCCTGTATAGATATTCCCAGGGGTACCGAGCTTCTGGTGTGGTACAATGACAGCTATACGTCTTTCTTTGGGATCCCTTTACAATGCATTGCCCAGGATGAAAACTGTAAGAATTTATTTTAGCTCTGAATTCACATTTCCAAATACCTATTTCAAAGCTAACTTTTTAAGAGTGTTGTTTGAAACTCCTGAAATGCAGTTCACTCTGCTGTGTAACACAAATGTGCACAAGTCTGTTCCATCATTTTCTTTTCCTTGTATGTCCTTTGCTTTTTCACAGGGAGTCTTGACTTGCACAGGCCAATTTTTCTTCGCCTGCTTATGATTTTAAAACCTTTGTCCTGGTTTTAAATCATTGCCAGCAGAAATGTTAAGGCAGTTGGTATTTACTGAGCACCTACTATGTGTCTGTTTACAAGAGCAGCATAAGATACAATTTCTCTGAAGGGATGCACAGTCTTGCTGGAGTCGCATTATTTGCAATAATGAAATAATGAGAAAATACTGTTGTTTAATCAGGAGTAACACCCCTCCAGTCGATTGGCTTTGTTTCCTCTTAAGTAGTCATTGGAATGAGAAATGGTAGGAAAAATCATAGACGTATGATTGAGGAATTTGTCTCTCTCTAAAGAACTTAGTCTAAAGTGAACCATGTAATTTTCTTCTATCTTTCTTACCATGGCAATCATTATGTTTAAAAAATAATCTAATGTCTAGGCAGATGCAAACTTTTGCAGCAATTTTCACCTAAACTTTATATATTTGTTTTTATCAATTCTTTGGGAAAATGTTATAAAGTGATTTCCAGTATTTGGAACAGAATTAAGTGATTCTGATGTGCTTCAGTGAGAAACACTGGTTTTAATGACACTGTTTTTTCTTGTCATCAAATTGACTAATCTGTGAACTGATAATTTGGGATTATACAGTAGAAAAAGAAGCAGAGAGAACAGATCTATTTAAGAAACTTCATTTTGGAAAAAAAATGTGTTATTTTAATTTTTCCTTCTCTACTTACTTTCTCTCACACACATATAAACTCCAAAAAAAAGTTTATAATACTACTGATTGAAATGCTGATCAGGTATTTCTTTTCCATGTTATCTTTATTTTCTTTGTAAAAAATAGAATCCTCAAAAAGCGTATGACTCTCAACTTTCCTTTTCTACTTTACCCTAACCTCAAACCAATCTCAAATCAAAAAATGAATCTTTGGACTTGTAAGTACAGTCTTCTTACTTCCCAAGTTTCCATTGGAAAGTTTCTTTTCTGCAGTCATACTCCTGTTTGAGGGAGTGTCTGTTTCATAGGAGAAAATCTCAGTGTTGGACATGAGTGTGTGGCTGGTATTACAGGCAGAAATGGCCATGGCAGCCAGTGTGCTTTGTCTTCCCACAATGGCTTCATTCCCAGCTCCCCTAAAACTAGATGTAGATACACACACGGAAAAGCACCAGTATCAACTCCCTTGATCTGCTGACATGGGCCTGTCCATACATTAGAACCTTGGTGGAACTTCGCCTTCTAAAGGATGGAATCTGATCCAAAAAGATTCCAGAAATCTTATAAGGCCTTCTGTTTCCTCCTTTAGTACAGCCTGCTCCAGACTCTGAAAATATTGCGGTATGTGTGTCAAGGAATGTCTGGGAGTAAACATATCAAAGTCTAGAGTTGTAAAGTACATAGCACACAGTCCAAAAATAAATTCATTCATTCATTCATTCATTCATTGATATTAGTTGAATACTTACTAAGGACCAGCATCATTGCTGGGTGCTACAAATACAGCAGTGAACAAAACAGACAAGAATTCCTGTCCTCCTAGAGCATAGAGTCTAGTAGAGGGAGACAGATTATCAACCTGTATATGAGTAAATAAATAGTTTGTCAGGTGATGATAAGTGTCATAGAGTTAACAAAGCAGAGAAGGGGTGAGGAGTGCCAGGAGTTGGGAGTTGCAATTTTAGAGATGATCGGGGTGGGCCCTACTAGAAAGGTGGCCTTTGGGCAAAGACTTAAGGAGATGAAGGAACAAGCCATGTGTTCTTTGGGAGCAGAGTGTTGCAGGCAGCTGGACTCCAAGTGTAAAGACCCAAGATGGAAATGCTACTGGCCTGTCAGAAGAGCATCACAAAGATTGACATAGGTGTGTCAGTTGGAGTGTATTGGTTGAAGTGGGGAGGAGTTACCTTAGATTTGGGGGCAGGAATCTTGTAGGGCCCAGGAGGTCACTGTCAGGACCCTGCCTTTTACTCTGTGTGCATTGGACAAAGGGGGTATTGCAGAGTTTTGGGCAGAAGAGTGATATGATCTGACTGAAGTTGTAACAGGATTACTCTGGCTACTGAGTGGGGACCTGACAGTGAGGGTGAGGATGGAGCAGGACCCAGTTAGAGGCTCTTGCTGGAATCCAGTGGGGGGAGGTAATGGTGGTTTGGACCAGCGTAAAAGTGGTGGAGGTGGTGAGAAGTGGTTGGATTCTTGATATATTTTGAAAGTAAAGTCAACAGCATTTGCTGACACATTGGATGCTGAGTGAGAGAAAGGAGTCAAAGATAACTCCAGGGCTTTGGTCTGAGGAGCTGGATGGATAGAATGGCCATTTACTGAGTTATGAGTCAGACATGGGAACTGTGGAATGACTGCTCAGGGAATGTGTTTCTTCCCCTTGATGTGGATCTGTGGGGTGGAAGTCTCACATCTACGACATTGCTTCCACCTCGTGATGCTGTTACATGGACGAGAGGCATTTAGGGGCTGAGCTGGAGGATTGGGGGTTGTATGTGCCATTCACAGCCACCTGACGATGGTGTCTAAGAGTGTACCAGCTGGTCTCCAGTTTCAGTGTGATAGTGCCATCAAAAATGTACTTTCTGGCAACACCAAGTGCTTTGCTTCTGAGGCCTTCTTTCTCCCATTGTCCAACCTGTGTGAAGCATTCTTGAGGTTGCTGATTAGAGTATTGAATAAACTCTCCCGGGGCACATGTTATGTATCATTTAGCACCTGAAATCCTTGGAAGAAAATTCACAAAGCTAACACACCTCGAAGTATTGTGGATTCATTAGGTAAACTATGCAGCTCTTTTAGGTTGAGTTCAGAGCTCTAAGTAAGGGTGGAGGGAAGTTTAAAGGGAATTAAGTCATTGACTAAAATGCTCAGCAGTGACCATCTCTCTCCCCCCTAAGGGTATTACAGGAATTTTATTTCAGTCCTTGTCTCAAAGTCATATATCTATCATGTGATTGGCCACCCAGGAAACCAGCAGAAAGCTTCATCAGATGGTGTGGGGGTAGATATATGACTTTGACTCTAACTCGAAGATGGATTGTCATTCCATATGATTCACGGAGAGACCTAGGGATGCTTTATAATGAGGGATCCTTATTCTGTACTGAGAAAATACTCTGTGTGATTTAAAAGCACAAATGTGTGAAAGGGCATGGACAGATAATTTAACAGATAGCCTTCTGCAACCCTGAGTAATTGAAATCATCTCAATGGGATTAGCAGTTTGAAGACAATTTTTATCCTACCCAGTTAGCCACAAAATAAATCAGGTACCCTAAAAAGAAGCTTCTTGAGATCAAAGACTTGTTTGACAAAATGCTTCCACAGAGCCTCCTTCTAGTGCTATGCACACAGTAAACAATTAATACATGCTCACTGGATACATATGGAGAATTTTGTTGCCATTACTAGAAGGGGTACATAGTTCAGCTAGATTTTTTTCTTGGTTAATGAAATTGATACATGGTCCAAGACATTCAAGGAAAATATGATTTTACTTAGTGAATAATACTTATTAAGCGCTTTCATTTATAAAAATATCATTTTCTTCTCATGGTTCTTTCAACGGCGAAAGTACACATTTCCTATTGAGCATGTGGGCGGGTTCAGGCTTCAGTCACTGGCCCCTCTGGCAGCGGCCACGAAGCAGTGGGACACACTCACTGCCTGGAGGAGCCATTGAAAGCAGCCTTGCCTCAAAGAGAAGGCAGCGTTTCACACAGGCACTTGGGTTCTGGAAGCAATTCCTATGTTATTTTCTTAAAAAAAAAACAAAAACAACCCATAGTTATAAGTGTAATAGAGCTCCAAAGAGAGCGCAGCTCTGTCCACTATGGGCCTTTCAGAAGAGCCTGAAGGAACGCCTGTGTCGACAGATTGTATCCGCAAGAAGGAATGAGGTTCCCCAAAGCTTCCAGTGGGGGATTAGCTCCTGCAGAGTGTAAAGACCATAGTGTATTCATATTCATTTCAGAGGAAATTGAAAAAAGAAACCTGGGAATAAATGTTAAACACGTCTTCCTGCTGCTTTTTCTGTCTTGGCATGTGAAGCTGAGGTAGCAGAATGTGACACTTGATGGCAGCGCAGAGGTTCGCTGCACTGGAGTAAACTCTGCCCGCAAGAGGCCTGCCTTTTTTCTTTGATTTTAATGAGAAGAAAATAAAAATTGGCACCTCTGCATGGCGCCCTGACCCCACCATCCCACCAACAATAAGGAACTAGGCCCTGGATAGAAAGGCCCCGCTCAAGCCTTCTATGTATGAACATTGAGGCGATTACAGTATAGTTCAGTCCAATGAGAACATCTGTGTGCAAGGCCCTGTGGGAAGCATTATGATGGGGTACAAAACCTCAGACCCTGTCCTCAAGGAACTCCATGTAGGAGAAGGCACGTAGCAAAAGCTACAACACCAAATCTAACGCAGGTGCCATGTGAGACGGCCGTAGCTGCGAGCCTGGGCTAGGCGGGTGTTAGGCTCAGTCTTACTGCAGTTGGGAGGGGCCCGGATCTAGGCTTCTTGTGCACAGTGAGCAGCTGGGACTGGATCCTCACGTAAATCCAAGAACCAGAAGTCACTGTTTTGTCCCTTAACTGGACTAGAAAAGTGCTACCCTCAAGCCAATAGGCCATTGGTGAAAAAAACAGTATGTCATGCTCCAAAAAACCAGCCCCAGCTATGGGAGGATACAGGGTTGGATTTTGCATTACCTGCCAGTTGTGGAAACCCTGGGCCAAGAAGTAATATAAAACTTGGCTCAGAACTGGAGGAACCTGTAGGGTCCTAGAACAAACAGAGGAGAAGTCACCCCAGAGGGATGTCTTGATATCTGCACAGGACTCTTAACAGAAAGCAACAGCCACTGAAAACACCTTCACAGAAGGAAGTGGCAAAAGACACAAGGAAACCCATTGTCATGAGAGATTTGACCTCTTGGGCTCCTTGATCCCAGCCATGCTTTAGGATTGAGGCCCTCATTCCCCCATTTCTGGGGGTGTAGAGGGCTGAAAGGTGCTCCCAGATTTATACTGCCAACCCAGACCTCTCACCGGAGCCCCAGGATCTTGTCCACCTGTCGAATCCCCACCTGCACTTGCCTGTCTCACAGGCGTCTCAAACTAAACGTGGTAAAGTGAAACCACCCTACTCTGTCCTGCAAGCTGCCTCTCCCCCAGTTCAGTACCTCTCACTCCCATTCATCCAATTGTTCTTTCTAGAAACCTTGACACCTTGTTCTTTCTCACCCCTTCTATCCAGTCATTCATAAATCCCTGTTGATTGTGTATTCTTAAATGAGTTTCTTTTCATTTCTGCTGCCACCTCCCGATCAGCCTCACCATCAGCTTTGGCCTGGACCCCTGCGGTAGCCACCTGCATGTCACATTTTCCCTTTTAGTATCACAGCAGCCAAAGTGAAAATTCACTGATTTGTTTCAGCTTATTCACTTGTTTTGTTAATAGGTAGTTTGGTTCCAAAGATCAAAATACAGAAAGTAATATGGGCATAGTAATTCTTCTTCCAAAAGGCAATCAGTTGAAACATTCTTAGGTGTCCTTCCAGATGTATTTTTTGCCCGTTCTCTCACTTGAGCATATTCTCCCTCTCTTTCTCTGGCTCTCACTCTACCCCTCCCCTTGTATGCAAATAGCAGCATACTATATATTCTTTGTTCGGCACCTCGCTTTCTCATTTAATGATACAGAGTGATGATGCATTTAAAGCATAAATCTAATAACCTTATACCCTAGCTTAAAACCCTTTATTGGCTAGCCATTACTCTTAAAATCAATCCCTCGTTCTTTCATATGGTAGCCCATGGGCTACATATAGTTTCCAGAAATGTTTTGTATGGCTCACATAGTGTTTTGCAAAATTCGAATTCAAACATCTTTACGCTGGCCATGCCCTATTTAGTTTGCTGAAGACCCCACCATCCTCTGTTGTATTAACCTGCTTCCCAGCACTTATTTCTGCTATGTGCCCTGCCGCCACGGGCGTTGGGAATTGTGCTGCCTTCTTCTCCAGCCTCAGCTACAGCCCATCTCTGCCTCGTTCTCTGGCCACATGAGTCTGCTTTCCATTCCTTCCATGCCCTGAGCTCCTCACCTCAGCGTGCCATGCAGACTCAGTGGCACAGCTGCCACCGTGTCATCTCCTCTCATCCCCTTTTTCCTCCCTTTGCACCTGTCTGATGCTGTGTACCCTTCAGGACTCATGTTCAAGGTCACTGCCTCAGGGAAGCCATCATTCCCACCCGAAGTTTAGCCATCCCTGTTAGACATTTTCTTGACCTCCTTTCTTCTCTGTCATAGCACTTATTACACTTGTAGCAACTGTATATCGTCAATTCTAAAATTCATATGTTTTTCACATTTTAATCTTTCTGAACCTGGTAAGTGTGTTATAATGATCAGTGACTTACAATTAACGGTGTGGCTTGCAATTAATGGAATTTTAGATTTGATGAAACTGAGTAAATATTTACCTGTAAGGACATTTGTATAATATCTGTGTCTGTCACTACAGTTTACGTGGCCTGAGAGCTGGGGCTGTGGCTCTCTTGTTCCCCTGTATCCTCAGTGCCAGCAATGTCAGGCTTGTCACTGATGCTCTGTATGCATTTGTGGACTGAATGAATGGATGAGGGTGTAAAGTAGGACTTTGTTGTATAGATCCTGCATTGCATTCTCTCAGGGGTTTAATTTTGCAGGATTTGATGAGTTCATGTTCTTTCCTGACTAAATCCTTTAGGGCTTTGAAAGTTTGCCCTCTTTCCCTTAACCTTTGTCTTATAGACTGAAGAGATTTTACTTGCTCACTATGTCTTCATGTAGAAACCCCTTCATCCTTTTGGGGAATTGCCTTAGTCGTTTCTGGGCCTTTTGCAGTGGTCTGGACTGTCATGGCTTGGGATAACATAGTGTTTTCCGATTCATTTCTTGTCCTCTTATAATTCCCTGTGTTTTGTTAATACTTTTGTTTGTTGGGCCAGTCAGACTGGTATTAGGAAGAATGATCCTCTGTGTCCTTTTAAGTCCTGCTTAAAAAAGTGTGCTTTGTATCTAGACCTCTACAGTCCTGTGGAAGTACACAGGAGCTCTGCAAGACAGCTTCGAGAGCAAATATGGTTGCTTTCATGAAACTTATCCATTCTTAGCCTTACTTTTTTTTTTTTCGCTCTAAATTATATGCTCATTTCATTCAGCAGGATTGAATTTATTCACAAGTACAAGAAAAGATCATGCCAAAAGCAGAATATAGAGTGCAGGTGTCGCTGCTATATCTTGAAAACATAGTATGTTTGTTTTGAAGTGTCCCATAGGAGGAAATAAGACAGAGGATAACCATCCCAACTCTTATTACCTAAATGCTATTATTATCATTAACTCAGATCCCGTTTATCCCAAATCATTATACAAACTGGTATATACGTTTCTTTATTACTATTTTGACATTGATTATTAAACTTAGAAAAATCCATTGACCCACACATTCTTTTGTTTAATAGAAAGGTGGTGTGACCATAACAGTTTTTGAAAATGAATTTATTGGGTTACTTTCCAGGAGCTTAAGTGAGAAGTCAGCATTTATAATCTATACTTAGAGTATTATTTGTATGGTTTCCCCCAGAGGCATCATATTCCTCTTTCCAGCAGTGAGCTTCTGGCTGGTTTTCCTGCTCTCTTGCATGTTGATGACATCTTCATTCCACAGTCTCCCCACCCCGCCTTCCTTCCTGCTAGTCTGGCCTTACCAATCCGCAAGAGCTTAGTGTTGCCTGAAGACTTGTGGGTTTCCCTGTGCTTTGTCTCTTCCAGATTAGTTATAAACAGGCTAAATAAGATGAATTTTACCCTAATCTCTGACAATGCTGCTGTTTTTTTTTTTTTGATTAAGAAAGAGCCAAAACATAAAACGTTTCTTCTTTTCTCTCAATATGTATTTTAAAAGTCACAGTCTGTGTACAATCAAAGATTTTTTGAGAGTCTGAAATGTGTGCACACATTTCATATTGGTTATACACTTTGCCCCAGAAGTTGAAATTATACATAAATTTTATATGTGAAATATATACATAAATATGTCTATACATGTGTATATAGGTGCATATATAACATATGTTTATGCATGGGTATATATATATACACACACACAGAACTCTGTACTAGCTGTAAAATGTCCTTTTTATTTTTGCAACACAGCTATTGAGCAGACACAGAATAGGAGTGTGGTCAGAAAAAAGTGCCTTGGAAATCAGAAAGCTAAAGCTTCCAGCTTAGCTGTATCCTTAACCGAATGTATGACCATGGGCAAATTATTAGACCTGCTTGGTCTTTAGCATTTTTTTTCCTTCTTTCTTTTTTTGGTAATAAGAGAGGGTAGGATTAGATCAGTGGTTCTCATCTCTGATTGTATATTAGAAGTACTTGGGGAATTTTTAAAAATGCAGATGCCCAGGCCCTACCAAGAGATTCTGGTATTTAAAAAAAAATCTCCCCTGTGAGTCTAATATGCATTCAGGGTAAAGAACTGCCAACTAGACAAACTCTAGGCTCTCCCCTGGTCTGTGAGTCTCTTGTTTTATTTCTCCTTCCTAAGATAGGATGGGCGAGGCCAACAGAACCCTGTAGGATGAGCTATCCCTTTTGTTGGGTTCACCAAATACATGTGATTATATAGAACACTCAGAGTTGAAGAGTCCTTAGTAGCAGCCCATTAACCTCCACACGTGGTGTCTACCTGTCCACTCAAGCGTGGAGCCTCCTGGTGGTCACGGTCCCCTACCACTCTCTTTTTATAGTTGAGGACACCTGAGTCTTCATGCTTCATAGGACTCTCAGAGATGGTCCATGTCAGGGAAGAATGAGAGCTCCCAGTTCATGTATTTCCTCCACGTGGCCTTGAACTAGTGGCCAACAGCCATATTTTACTTCCCATCACTAACCTTTTTGCCAGTCATCCTTTTTAAACTTTTTGGTCTCTAATTTCCCTCTCTTGACCACCCTGTAACCTTTAATCTCTATGATCTCTGAAATACCAAGAAATACATTTTATTGACAGAGTGGTTACTTAAAAAAATAATAACAGTTTTTAAGCATATTAGATTCTAATTACCTCTGAACCTGTGGGTTGACCAGTGAATACATGATATATATTATTAACACAATGACAACTTAAAAAAAAGAAAGAAAAATTTCAAGTATATTAGGGTTCCCTCTTCAAAAATGTTTCTTTTAATTCTTTCCCCACTCCCACTGCCACCACCCGTACTTGAATCCATCTCCCTTCATTCCAAGCTCTTCTTCTAGAATAAGAATGATGGCTGTTGTTGATGGTAGGCCCTGTGATGAGTACTTTCAGTATCTCATTTAAACCTCATAAAAGGGGGTTTAAAGATAAGGAAGCCAGGGCTCCTAGAGCTCAACATCTACCGAGTGGCAACCATAGCATTTACTAGCTGCTGTCTATGCATTATCGCACCCAATCCTTCCAGTAACCACTTTACATTTTACCAAGGACTAAATTGTGGATTCAGATGTTCTGTATTTTCACACAGTCACAAAGGTATTACAGTCAGCCTTCTGTATCCAAGGGTCTGCATCCGCAGATTCAACCAACCACAGATGGAAAATATTTGGGAAAAAATTTCCAGAAAGTGCCACAAAGCAAAACTTGAATTTGCTGCATGCTGGCGACTATTTACATAGCATTTACGTGGTATTAGATATTGTAACTAATCTAGAGGTGATTTAAAGTATCCGGCAGGATTTGAGTAGATTATGTGCAAATACTGTGCCATTTTATATACGGGACTTGAGCCTCTACAGATTTTGGTATCTGCGAGGGTTCTGGAACCAACCCACGTTGGATACCAAGGGACAGTTGTGAATAGTGGAGTTTAAATTTAGGCCATCTCAACCTCTAAGCCATAATGCTATTACGGTTAGGATGATTACTTCCATTGTCCTCATCTGTAAAATGAAGCAGAAGCACAGGGAGATTGCGTAACTTGCCTAAGGTCACCAAGCTGATAAAAGGCAGAGTCAGGATTTGAACATAGATCTTTCTGATTCCAAAGCCCGAGTGTCAAGTCCAAGATTGCGTACTCTTTCGCCTCCCCCTGTTACCTTACACACCGCACCCTGTCTGTGCATCGTGCCTCACTCAGGCCCTTCCTGAACACTGATTCTTTTCTTGCTGTTCCTGTGGTCAGAAACAGTCAGTGTCTATTTCTTAGGCCTGAAGTCTTCTGTTTATTTATTTGGACATTAAAGGCCCTCTGAGATCTGCCCCCCGAAAGCCCACGCTGTGCTCGGTCAGCTCAATTCCCGTGCCATCCCACCAGCGTGCCAGACTTCTGTCTCCAGGCGTCTTTCATAGGGTTGCCTTCATCTCTTCAGCCAGTTTTTCTTGAAAACCTGTTTTGTGCTGGCAGGGTTGGATGGAAGGCCTGAAATCCTGAAGGCTTGAATCTACCTTCTCTGCTCAAGGCCACCCTCTCAGGGGAGCTCCACCTTTATCTCCCTGTCTCTTGCTGTACCTCCCATCTGAGAACCCCCAAATCTAGGCTGCAGTGTGGAGCCTCGTTATGGAGTCTTTTTATCTCAAGTCATAAGTGAGCTCTGTGAGGGCAAAGACCATGTATGAAAAATCTCGAGCAGAAAATAGGTGCTTAATAAATATAGGCATTGAATGAGTTCATTTGTGGTAATTGTGCTTGCCCCCTTAAATCAAATTGTCTGCTCTATGTCCATTCTGAGTCCAGAAAAACCAATTTTTAAACTGTTGACTTATAGGAATTTTTTAGAAGTGTGTGTTATCATGCTTATTTGAAGGGCTAATAAAACTGATCTTTTCAACCCCTTGCTGTTCTCCCAGTAAATGTCCCCTCGACGGTCATGGAAGCCATGTGCAGACAGGACCCCCTGCAGCCCTTCAACAAGAGCAGCAAACTCTCCCCTGCCGTCCAGCAGCGCTCCGTCGTCTTCCCACAGACTCCGTGTGGCAGGAACTTCTCCCTCCTGGATAAGTCTGGGCCCATGGAATCAGGATTTAATCAAATCAACGTGAAAAACCAGCGAGTCCTTGCAAGCCCAACCTCCACCAGCCAGCTCCACTCGGAGTTCAGTGACTGGCATCTTTGGAAGTGCGGGCAGTGCTTTAAGACTTTCACACAGAGGATCCTGTTACAGATGCACGTGTGCACACAGAACCCCGACAGGTAACCCCACCTCTCGTTGCTCACCGGCTGTGTTTGCTTCTGAGACTCACTGCTTGCCTTCCTGTCGCCTCCTCCAGTCACACCTCGGGGAGAACTCTGTGATCAGAGCTCTGCATTCTGGAAGGTCAGAGAGTAATGCTGGGCCCCTCTTTGGCTTTATTGTGTAGAAGGGCTGCATGAACAGTGGCTGCAGAAAGGAATCTGCTGTCGCTTTCCAAACAGCTCTGCCCAGGTCTAACGGGAGGCAAAATAGAAGGCACATTGATAAATATCATAGATGGAAAAATGAGGTCAGGATAATTAGAATCCTCTCTGTCTTCCAAAGATAATATAGCTGGCTGCTCTGCTGCTGTCCAGTCGTCTCAGGGTTCACCTCCAGTGTGCCGTGGGTATGAACTTAATTAAGTACTAAGAGGTAATGAATTGGAATTTTTTGCTTAGTACTATTTTTCTTCAGAGCATGCAAACCCATAAATCCTGCAAAGCTGTCAAAAGGAAATACCTACTCTGCTAGTGATGTGGAGGAAAACAGATGCCACTTATTCAATAAACTAATATCCACACAGAAGAAAAATGTTGACTAGATACCTCAGAGTCAAAGTTGCTTTGAAAGTTTGTCAATAAAGAATTTTATGGCCATGAACTGAGGATGGAATTTAGCTGAACAAGTGAATTAAAATTTCAGGTACTCTGACGAGTGGCACAGTAGATATAATGGAACTATTATTTATGAGTCAAAACTGGTTTATTCGACAGTCTTGATAGCTGGGAGTGCAAAAGACAAAAATCAAATTAATTCAATAAGAAAGGACAGTGTTTTATCTCCCCTTCACATCCTATGAAAAGTTGATTAAACCCCAAATATCTAAGAATATTTTGAATATAAAAGCAGAAAGTAAATTTTGGAAGAAGGATAGGAGACTCGAAAGCAGGACTCCGGAATTATTTTCTTAATTTGGCCACTGATTAACCTTAACCCACTCAGCTCTCCTTGCCTTATGCTATACACCCAACTCTCCCCTCCCAGCTCTGCAGGATACGACAGTGTACTCGAACCCAAGCAGGCAGGGAGGACAGAAGTGGGGTGGAGAGGGGGTGAATCTTTTCAGAAAAAATAATGATCCATTTTAGGGTACATGTGCACATTTACATGTGTATATATTTTTATTTGTGCCATTCTAGAAACCACTTGCTTGGCATCAAGCATTGCTGTGACTGATTGATGTTGAAGCATTTGTATTACAGATGTTAAGGCGGTTGTGTCTTTATAATCTTTTACCTTCAATAGGAGAGCCCCCTGGTGAAAATATCCACAGACGTCTGCATATCTTAGTACTACGGGCTTTAGAGGGGACACAGAAGTTTTGAAAATGTTTTCCTTACTCCAACAGGGTTTTTTTTTTTTAAGTCTGCCTTCCTTGCAAGTATACAGATAGCCTCAAGATATATCTATTCAGAGTTTGCAAAGCATTTTATTTTTTTAAATATAAAAATGCATTAAAGTCTTGTTATTATAAACTTGCTTTTTGAATTGAATGAGTTTAGGTGTATGGGTCTGTTATTTGCACAGGTTCATTGTGGTCATCGTAACTGAACATACAAGGTAAGATGAAATGATAGTTGAAAGTTTCTGGATACAGGAACTGAAAGCTTAGCTTTGGGTATGATACAGTTTCATGCTGAATGTCATATAAAACAGTGAAAATATGTCTTGGTAAATGGAAAGTTAGCAAAACAGACTGTTTTGTCTGACCCCCAGTTACACTTTGAAAACCGTATGTGGATTAGTCCCTTCATAGGGATAAGTCCCTATGAAGTCTGTTCTGTCAAATAATAATGTCAGAATTTGTAAAGCATCTATGTAATCTGTCAGAAAAGTACCCTACAAAATTAGAAAACTTACAGGTACAAAATAGACTTCCACGAGAGACTGTTAGGTCATCGCTGATTCCAAGCTAATCTAGAGTTACTGGCAAAAATCCAAGTGGCTTGAGACTCCCATCCAGTGCGAGACCCTGATGGGCTTATTTGGTGCAGATGCCCAGGTGTCGTTTGGCCAGGTTCCCAGATGAGGTGAAGTAATGTGCTTGATATTCAGGTAGATCACCAGGGTGGAATCAAATTATTAAAGCAGTGGGTTCCTACTTCTCTCTTCCCTGTGCTTTGTTGGTGAAGACTTGAGAGGTGATATGATTCACCGTCATTCATGAATAAGTTAAAACTAAGAATTAGGAGTTCAAAGAATTAGTCCCTTTATAGGCAAAGTAAGAAAGTACAATGTTTCTTACTAGTAATGGGGAGATGCTTGAATTACTCCATTACATCTGAGTTGATTATTGGAGATAAGGGAAATAGAGATGCCCAGTCTCTTTGACCCACTAGTTTCATTGAGATACATAATTTCATTGAGTTACATAATTTGCTTTTAGCATATAGGTTCTGTATGGTGTTCTAGAACCTAGCATGCTCTCCTGGTACCGGCAAGTTTTGAAGTAGAAGATACTTTCCCTAATTCTTAACCACACAGGTGAATTGCTAAAGAGGAGAAATATGCAGAACTAAAATGGAACATCAATTTGTGCACGGTTGTGAAATTTGGAGTCTTTCCTCTTATTATCCATGTGGAGACTTACAACTGCTGAATACACATATTTTCTTTAGTGATTGACTCCATAAATTAGGTGACTTTTAGTCTTTGGCAGTTTGTGCCCATTCAGCCATATACAGTGAAAAAGCTTAGAACCTGCCAGTCAGAAACCATTTCCCTTTTATTTGAAAAACTCAAACGTTTTATTTTGATAGGAAAATCTTGCTAGAACTAGAGGCAAGAAAGGGAGACACAGAAGACAAAGTCAGAAAGTAAACAGGTTAGAGTTTCAAACACGTCCAAATTTGAAACAGGCCCCCAAATCTTAGGTCCAAAAGATTTTTCACTCAGCACACTGAACATTTGGCCATGAAACCCAAGACATTTGAACCTTCATGAAAGAGACTGTGTGTGTCTTTATTTGTGAGCTTTTTCTTGTGAGGGACCATCAGTAAGTCTATGCCTTGATATAAAGGAAGGAGATCCGAGGATACTCAGGGTTGTCAGCATTACCATTTTTCACTACCGTGTTATTTACATTGAACGCAGAAAAAAATTCCGTTTGACCTTTCAAAGTAGGAATTAGCATTAAAGATAAAAATACACCCGTATGAGGGCCCAGGAGCCACAGAATTGTTATTTCTTGATTTTATTCTGTTAATATTAAACATACAAAACCAAAAGTCTCTTCTTTTTTCTCAAGCTACTGACTTTTTCTTTCCTGAGTGAATTCAAAGGGAAGAAGCTGTTGGAATCTAGATCAACCTAGATCTAGACTAAGGACTAGGGACTTAGGGACCTCATAAACATTTGAGTTTTGGCATAAGCTTATTACCTGGGCCAGGGCAGCTTGACTGACTTGTGCCTGAAACAGGAATTAGAAATCCCTTTTCTCTTCTGTTTTTCTGCTACAGAAACTCTTCAACAGTCCCATTTGGGGGCGGGGGCAGTCCAGAAAGGGGTAAGCAATGCCTTCAATCCTAGTGGATTATTTTCTGATGAATATGTTCTCTTTTATTTTCTGCAGAATATCTTTTTAGTGCTTATCTTTATTTTGCATCCTTTTCCTTTCCTTTCTGATTGTGCTACCTGGGGATAGTTTGCCTTTAGCCTCCTGGGCATACTGTCAGCCGTTTCACATTTATGTTTTGAGTATCCTTGTTTATAATTGGGTGTGGTGGTACCAGAGGGGAAGATAACTCTAGAAGGAGCTGTTTGGTGGGAGGAGCCTGGAGATAATCCATCACCATAATAGTTTCTTTGGAATGTGTCAGTGTTCTGGAGTTCCGTTGTTTCCCCCTCCCCCAAGTGTGAAGGTTACCTTCTTTCCATGTTCTCCCAGTGTTTCGGCTGCATACTTGAGCCACTTTGCTGAAATCTTTTTCTCCTTACATAGAGCTTAGTTCTTTTCTCACTCCACACAGCTAGCAGTGGACCTAAGTAGCGCCCTGTATGAAGTCTCAGGAGATGTGCACTTGGGCTTGACTGATGGGGAGCAAGGAGACATTCCTTGCTTGTTGTTCAGTTGTGGGCCCAACTGAACAACTTTTGTCCTGGAGGCTTTCATGCCATGAAAGAAAAATCAAAGAAGGATTAATAATATTTTTAACCGAACCACACTTAATTTTGTTCAATGTTTCTTCCTTTTCCTATGTGTACAACAAACCAATTACAGACTCAAAGTAAATGAATTGCACATTTTACTGGAGTCATCTTTAGCAGAGGAGCCACCAGTTACAGAGAATGCCAGGGGACATACAAAATTGTCTTGCTGCTTTCTTTTTGCTTAAAAATCTACCGGCATTGATATACACTAACTAAATCGACCCAGGCTTTGTCTGTTTTTTAGATATTTCGTTGTTGAGGACAGAGCACATTCTAGTTTTTCGTGAAGCTTGATATTTCTGTGTTGGAACAAGCCACACGAGGCTATTTAAATTTAAATTAATCAAAGTTAAGTAAAATAATACTTCAGTTTCTCAGTCACCCTAGCCGCATTTCCAGTGCTCAGTAGCTGCTTGTGGCTAGTGGTTCCCATATTGGATAGTGTAGATATAGAACACTTCCGTCATTGACAGAACTGCTAGATGTCTCAAGTAGTGTTAAAAAAAAAAAAAAACCCGCCAAAAGCTTTTACTGGTTATGAAATGTTATCTCTTTGTGAAGAATGCTCATTGCATTTGTTTTGAGAATAATAAAATGCTGTATGTGTATGATGACTTGGAAAGAATCAAAGTGCTTTAGAAGGGAGAGTCCCATTTAGCTGCTGAATGACATGAGATCCTACAAAGAGTGAAGCTGAACACAGCACTTGACTATGCCAGTCCTCCTGGCCTGCTTCTGGTATGACACATCAAAGGGAGCAGAACTTGAGATTTGAAATTGATTGTATCCAAAAGTTTAATAAATTAAGGCTTACTTTTTAATTTTTTTTGGCTGATGATGATATTTTCTTTTCTTTTTTCACTTTTTTATCCCTTTAGTATCTGTAGAACTTTTCAAACCCCACCCTTTATTCTATGAGTCTTTTTTTTAAATATCCAGTTTTTAAAGGTTACACTCCATTTACTGTTATTACAAAGCATTGGCTCTATTCCCCATGTTGTACAATGCATCCTGGAGCCTGTCTCACACCCAGTAGTTCATACCTGCCACTCCCCCACCACAGTATTGCCCCTTTGACCAGACCTTGAAAAGTTAATGGGAATGTTAGTCATCACAATAAAAAGCTGAGTAATGGCAACTGATTCTGTGCCCCCAAAGCCCTTTAGCTGTAACCTGAGAGGTGAGGAGTCAGGGTGTGCTACTAAAAACATCCATACGGAGTCTTAAATCCTGTGGTCAGTTGTCCCAAAAGAAGTTGTGATGTCTGAGATTCTATGGTGATGATGATGTTTTCTAAGTAAGCCTTGCTCTTGCGCTTGAAGATTTCATTCTGTCTTGAATGTATTCCTATGCCCTTAGATGAACTCTAGGATACAATTAATGTTAAAGTTACTTTTTGATCATTTCCTTTTATTCATTTTTAGGCAATATTGAAAACCTAGGAAAAGAAGTATCTTGTCTGTATTTTCTGAGGCCTAACTTTCCATATATTTCTAGGCTGAGAGAGAGAATCTGTTAACACAGTGGCAAATAGAGTACACATTTTAGTTCTAAATTCTACATGAAATCAGTTTCTGCCACGGTGAATATGACCATATGCTCTAAAATCTTACTCTTTAAGGTACCAGAATTAAAGGGATATCACTTTGTTTTTTGAGATCAACTAAAGTTGGGTCCTGTATTTTGGTACTAGATTTTCTTCTTGCTCTGAATTCTCAACTGTTTACCAAGTAAGTTTAAATGGTCTGTATTCTAGTTAGCATGACTAGACACACAAAACCGTGGAAAGCTCTCCCTGCAGGTCACTGGCTGGTACACACGATGGAGGATGGAGGTCACATTGTCCATGCTGTCTACTGTGAGGCCATGTCTTGGACAGATCCTTAGGTGGCACATGCTTGTTGATTATCTGAAAGCAGGAGCAGAACATGATGGGGTGCGAGAGGGCATCTAGTTCAGTCCATCCTGCTTACCAGAGAGATGAGGAGGTGGAGAGTCAGGGACGTTGGGCGACTTGTCAAGTCCCACAGCTGATTGGGGTCGGAGGCTGAAGCAGGACTCACCTTTCACATCTCGCCCGTTCGAGGCTGTTCCATTCTGTCAGCTGAATTCTGCAGAGTTTTAAAAGCTGTGCCGTAGGTCACGGAATACCTAGCAAATACCGCTCAGGCTGGTACTGGCCAAGGTGATGTTTTATAATCTGATTTGCCTTTCATTGGTGTTACCTTGATATAAGAATTCAGCATAAGCCTCTCTGTGGTCATCTCTTCTGTGTGTAAATCTTTGCCACCTTGACTATTAGCATAAAAAGGATGGAATGACTTCTGACTATAGGAAATAAATCACCCCAACTTTTGACAGCAGAGTCAGAAAAAAAAAGATTAATTGGTTTTATTTAGTGGCTAATTGTTTATTGTGATAGCTATTAAAAATAGATAACCAGAGGCTAATAAATGTTAATGGTCCTTCACTATTAGAAAAATCAATTGTCAGTGGATATAGCATATATTAATATATTATTTTGTTTATAATCTTCAATACATTTTAAAAATTCACCCCTGAGAGAATGATTTCTTGAGGACCCCTTTAAGGTTAATGGTTACTACAAAGAATAAATTTGACAAAAGTATATTTTCATCTACGTATGATTTTAATGGCTTCAAAGCTTTATTTCATGATTGTAGTAAAATGCATGTGCAATTTGTCAAGTTTGATAAACCCCTTACCAAGGACTCTTATATATTTCTTTGAAACTTGTTTGAGAGCAGTTAGATAGATTTCTAAATGTAAGTAATTAAAATTGTATAGTATTGAGTTATTGACCAATCCCAGACTATTAATCAAGCTAAAAAATTCTACAATCAGTGCTCAGTGCGCTGAAGCCTGGTAAAATAATCGTATTTGTGTTCAGTGAGGCAAGTAGCCACAATTAAGCACTTCACTTGACAAATGAGAGGGTACACTTTATTTTGCATGTAATTGAATTGTTGTACATGCTCGGTCACCATTGTTTCCTAGCCCTTCATTTTGTTTTCTGGTCATTGGAGCTTATGCATTTGCTAAAGGTAGAGCAATTAAGTCTGCTTTTGCCATTGGCTTTCTAAATGCAGCCAGAAATGTCTGAGCCACAAACCAAGGCTTCCTGAGCTCTGTTGATATTGCTCATGACAGATTATTAATTTTCTCAAGAAAAATTTTGATAAACAAATTAGAGCCCTGTCAAGGAATGATATGAAATAGCCTCAAATAGGGAAAACTCCCCAGGTTTTATATCACTCACCAGATTCTGCTTAAGTAAGCAGAAGAACTTCTGTAGAGAAGACAGAATTTTAATTTATTTTATGAAAACCAAAAATTGATTTCCTTCTCATGAGCTGAAAAGAATGCGCTCTGATAATCTTGCTAATTATCAGGTATTTGTCACAACTTCCTTCCATTTGTTTTTGCATCCCAGTCCTCCTCCTGCAAACATAGTGACATCCTGTCATTTCTGTGCTGCTATAAGTCATTGCTTGCTACCAGATTAAACTGGGGAGCCGAAGTTCACAAAAAAAGACCCAGTGGATAAATATGAGTTTAGGTTGGGGCGGGGAGAGAGTAAGTAGAAGTCAGGATTTCTTTTACAAAGAAACAAATCTGGGTGCACGCCCGTGTTGGTCTGTGCACTATCAGACAACCCCAAGTTGGGGATGTGCTATAGACAGACCCCAGGACAGTCTAGTATCTATTAAAACACGCATGCAGCTTGCTGACTTGCCTGCATCTTTACCTGGGACTTAGAATAAGGTCCAGTCACCCTAGAGTAACCTTGGCATCAAGAGCTTATTTCCTTTGAGGACAGTTTATCCTCACTTTTCTGAACTGACAGAGATCATAACATCTGCTTTCCCTGAGAGGATTATTGTAAAGATTAAACTAGATAATTGATGTTAAAGCACTTTGAAAAGTTAAAGTGCCCCAGAATTATGAGAGACAATTACATATCTTCTCTTGTACTCTTGTGCTTCATCAATACTCTCAAAGCTCCAATATTTGCCTGGGGGTGGGGCTCAAAACAAGAAATAGGAGTTCTTGAAATGGTATGGCTAATACTGGAAAGGAATATTCTTTGGGAAATGAACGGGTCTCATCAGCTCTGTTAATTTTGTTCGTGTGGCAGCAAGTATAGTCATGAGAACCTAGCGGCCCCAGCGCTATGCTTTGTTACAGAAACTGAGAGAACGTCACCAGAACGTTTTGGCCCTTGCCTCATGATGCTAACGTCTGCTGACTGACATAGAACGTAATGACCAGGCAGTGTCTTCATGTGTTTCAGACCATACCAGTGCGGCCACTGCTCCCAGTCCTTTTCCCAGCCTTCAGAACTGAGGAACCACGTGGTCACTCACTCCAGTGACCGGCCTTTCAAATGTGGCTACTGTGGTCGTGCCTTTGCTGGGGCCACCACGCTCAACAACCACATCCGAACCCACACTGGAGAAAAGCCCTTCAAGTAAGTAGCGGCTCGCACTGTATCCCTTCTTTCTCTGAGCCTTTCCTGAGAGCCGGCAGACAAGGTGGCCCAGCACTGCCTGGCTCAGCCAACTGGTGGAGAAAGCTGTTTAGAAAGTCAGCGTCCAGGCTGCAAATGGCCCCACTTGTTTAGTGGTCGATACTGGGAAAATGAAGTCAGGAAATTTATACACTGATCCTGGGTTGAGCTATGCAACCTTGGACGTGAGATGTTCTTCGTGGTCTGTTTTCTCACCAGTAAAATCAGGAAGTAGGAATAAGTAATTTTAAGACTCTTTCTGGTTTCTGAGGGTCTGTGCTTCTAGAATTTGAGCTAGGAGGCATGCAGAATGCCATCTCTGGCCATCAGCATGCAAGTCCCCTGACCATCAGCAAGGTGGCCACAATCGAGGACAGCTGAATGAATCGTCTCTTGGGAAATCTGAACCCTTTAGGATTCTGATGAACAATTTCCTCTTTTATATTTGTTAAGGGGGTTTGAATCTATTATAGCAGCCAATTGGTAGCTTTTCAGCGTGCCCTTTGGATCTCAGACTTAACATGTTAATGCAAAAAAAGAAAAACCAAACCAAACATAGGGCATGTCTGAGTCCTTGAGGATTCAGGGAATGTGGAAAGAGAACGGAATTCTAAGGGCTTTGGCAAGGTAAGGGCACCTGAGTGAGAGACTATGTTTCTAGATATAGCACAGTCATGAAAACGGTGGACATCTGAATCTTGCAAGATGGTCTATTCATTCACTCGCTCACTCATTCATTCATTCATGTATATATGTGTTCATTCATTCAGCAAATATTTATTGAACACCTTCTTTTGTACTAGGCACAAGAGATATAAAGGTGAATGAAACTCAGCCCCCTAGTCTTTGAAGACCTCATAGTTTATGGGGAAGCCCAATTAATAAGCAAGTGTTACCACCTAGGGTGAAGGGTGCAAAAGTGAAAAACAGTAAGGCATGTATATACAGTGTTTCAGGGTAGCACGAAAGTGGAGTAATCAATGCTATATGGAGAAGATATGTTTAAGATGTGTTTTGAATGATGAGTTTCCAGACATACAAAGGAAAGGAGGCTTTCTGGTAACCCATGTGGGACATGGAAAGGCTTGGGAGGGTGAGCCAGCTTGTGTGAGTGGTTGGTCATCTCAGAGCAGATTTTACTGTCTGTGTGATAGACTCTTTTTTGTTCAACCCTCTTATATCTCTCTTTCCTCATTTGCCATGATGACTTTCCTTGATTAAGGAGGAACATGAAAAGGGCATGGTTGAACAGCCTATTTACCTTCTGTAGGACAAGATCAAGCAAGAAAGGAAATGATTCAGGCAGTAGGAGGTGAATCCCCTTTCTTGGTCTCAGCCAAGGAGTCTTCCCAGAGTCTCATTACCCATGCTTTTCCCTCTGGACCTGCTGGCGTAGCATGCAGTTGCCATGGTGCTCGGCCTGAGGCCGGGCTCAGCTTGGGGTGGCAGAGTCCTGCTGGTCTGGGTCCTGCCTGCCTTGGTGTCTGCCAGGAGAGGGAGAGGCTCATAAAAGGCTGTCATCTTTACCCACCTCCCCATGAATTAGTTACCTTTATTCATTATTCTTAACTGTTTTCCATTGTGGTTTAATTTATGATATTAATTAATAATGAAAAGTTTTAATTTTTGTCTGTACACAGGTGGGGCTTATTTACTGCATAAAGGCATCTGGCTGAGGGCACTGGATGGGGTCTAAAAATCCACCCTACACTATGCCAGCCAAGCTGTGCCCTCTGGGGCTGCCATAGCCCCAAGGGGCCCTTTTTTAAAATTTACCCTTAAGGGCCTGGTAGGTTAGCACAGTCCTTGAGTTCCCTATGGCAGGTGTCTGTGTCTGCACAGTGGGCTTTGTCATTTCCCCCAGGCCCTCGGGGGTTCACAGATTCTGGTTTCACCACTGTTCTAGATGTAGAAGTTGACAATGACACATTCCCCATGCCTTTGAGCAAGAGAGCTCTTCAAAAGCAGAGATGCAGGAGGACTGACAATCCTCCTGGCCCCTTATATTAGAGAGGGTAGCCAGATGGATACAGTGCCAGGAATCAGATTGATTTTTATCTTGTTGCTGTGTAAATAGATTTTAGTAATTAATTGAAGAGGTTTCAGGGTCAGAATGGGAAATAGATTTCTATTAATGTTAAGGTGTTACTTAAGTATAACCTCGTTGACTCCAGTCAGTTTTTTTTCCTTAACATACTGTTTTCGTCCTGTTTCCAATAGAGGTGCCATTTTAACTTAATTTTAATTCATCAGATTAATATTTGAAGGGCTTTAGTACTTGTATGTTTTTCCTTTCTCGAAGTATTTTTGGGGACCATAACCTGATTTCATCTGGAAAAACAAACAAGGAAACACCAGAGTTGGTTGGATTAGATTCACTGTGCCTGTTTGAGTTCCTCCTGCTTCTTATATTAAGAAAACCATATGCTGTAGAGTTTGTTTTTTTTTTAATTTATCAAATGTTAAACATATTGCCGGGGGAGAACTGAGTGTACGCTTATTTTATAAGTGCAAGATTTAAACGTCTTCTAGGAAATGGAAAGCTAAATCCTTCAGTGTATACAACCAGATCATTCAGGATTGAACTACCCCAAGGGAATTTTGGGAATCTTCCAACCATAGCTCATGGAGATCCATCCCATGGACATTTGTAAATATTATGAGGATATCCTTTTACAAGCCTATAAAACAAACATTCAAAAAAAGTTTGTTGCAGATTAGTCAATAAAATGGATTTTGCCACAGTGGTTAATTTTACTACTTCAACTAATGGGTATTGGCTGAAACAGTGTTGCAAAGAAAGAGAATCTTGTAAAGATACGCAACCCATGCCCCAAATGGCTCAGTCCCCAAATTGTCCTACCCACCCAGGGCCTGGGAGGCCTTCACAAGATTCTTAGGGGCCAGGCCACAACAGGGGAAAGCCTTTTCTAGCTTCTAAAATCTTCTGCTGAAAAATGATTTTTCAAGGCAGATCAAGATTATTGCCATACAAGAAGCCTTGGAGAAGATTTGGCAGTAAGAGATGAGAGTTTCACTCCAGGCTTTGTCTCACAATCTGATTGGCTGAAATGCCACTGAAAGACTCCATCCCCCATGCTCTAGGTAGATCATGGGCTTGTCAGCAGCTAACCTAGGCTGTGGATGCAGAATTTTTAAGGTGAAGGAGATCATAGGAAAAGCACATATCAAAGGATCATATTGAAGTTTGTACTTTCCGTTTGTACTGTGAGACTGGAAGTCGTGGAGAACAAGGAACAAAATCAAGACATTTCATCTCACAGCAATTGCCAAGCACTTTATCGAAAAGAGGAAAGAAGGAAGGAGGGAAGGAAGGAAGTTGTCAGTCTCAAACTTACTCTTTACAGTGAGAACCCCTTCTCCTTCTCTGTTACTAAACATAATCTCTCAAGATCTCAGAGAGACCGCTCTGCCCAGGATCCATGTGAGCTGCTTGATGCCTGGCTTTTGCGCCTGGGAAGACCAGGACTTTCCATAGGAGAGTTTCTTTTCTTCCTCTTCATTAGAAGCAGGGGAAAACCCACTAAGTTTAAGTGAAGACAGTTTGGCTTAGTATAAAAAATAATCAAAGGATATTCCAAAGAGCATCTGATATTTTAGCAAGATCTAGTCAAAATCAAAGCAGACCAAAAAAACACATCAGTAGAATGCATTAAGCACATCATATGTATGAAGCAATTTGGTTTAATTCAGGAAATATTTGGTGACAGGCCATAGAGGACCAGAAAGAAAGCTTCCTGTAGGTTTTCTGTGAACAGAACTTGACATCGTTTTGGACATCTGTCAGTTTCAGATGACAATTGTTAAGCTCCCTCTGTACCTATAAGCCAGTCAACTATCACATTAAGTAAAGAATGATCGCAATCTAAAAGGAACTCAAGTCTAATTAAGATGCCCACACTGGCAGAAAGTTGGGGAATTTCTCTTTGCTGAAATATTTGGATGGCTTTCCACTTCACTGTTCCTGCAGTGTTTCCTTAAAGGCTGTGACGTCAGCACTGAGAGGAAGACCCTGTGTGCCAGAGCAGTTTTAGTCTCCTGGATCATTACCCGCATCTTTCTTTCTTTCTTTCTTATTCTGCTAAACCGCATGAAATCCAGGCTTGGAGGTGCCCATGGCCAGTCACTTGGCTGAGATTGTAGTTCAGGGTTAATTCAGTGCCAACACAGCTGAAGTCCAACTCTGACCTGCCAGAACCTAAGCATTTGCATTGAGTCTGTCCTTCTGATGTGTTCCATTAAGCCATGAAAATGATTTGTGAAGGGATTTTTGTTCTAAAATTAAAGATGATGAACATAAAACTGAGGCTCTCCCCTTATTTAAAACTATTTTTATGTCAAGTTCTCTTTACATCCTTAATTATACAAATTACATTCTTATAATTACCAACACACATAGGTATTATTTCTAGTAGCCCACTTTCCTCAAGAAGGGGAAATTCCTAGAAAAAGGATCTAAGTTAAGGTAATTTTCTACACATCTGCATGTGTTTTTACTCACACTTGGTGAGCAGATGGCCCTAGAGATGATTTTTCAGTAATGATCTCAGGAGAGCCCTATAGACTTAGTAAATTTCCTGACTATGACAACAAATGGTTCCATGAGTGTAAATATCTGTGAGGCAGTTAGGCAAACACAGGAGAAAAATGTTAACTCCCCTCTTACTGTCTGTGCCCAATATGGGTGTTTAATATTACATATAGACATACACATTTGCTGTATGTGAAGCACTACACCTCCCACTTCTGAATTCTTTATATTCTGATACACAAGATCAAAGGTGCAAAAACATGACCTAGGTAACTAGTCATAACTTATAATTTTTGAAACTATTCTGCTCTCTTTGAAATTGATTCTAGAGCTTCAAAATTTTTAAAAAGGAATATAATAATTCGAAAGTTTGTCAGGCAGTGAAAGGTAGTATATTTTGACACACTAATCTAAGTAACTAATCAGTTTTCTAATAAACAATCAGCAATTCACTAGCATGTCATCAGCACTTCAGGAGCTCTGGAGAGGGGATGAGCTGCCCATGGATGTTAATGAATACACCAAAAATCATTAGCTGATCAATACTTCTGAGTTATTTTCATTGAGCTGATAGGTCTGATACATTAAAGCTGACATTATACATTTGTCAAGATCACAGTGCAGTTTTTAACAGTGGAACAGGCTGCTAAAAATATCCCCCAAAAGACAATCGAAGAAACACAACTTCCTCATGCTGACACATTCAGCTGGTGCAGGAGCCCTGAAAAATCCAAGCGTGATAGTCAAGCTCCAGCCTCCCAACGATAAAACATATGCAAGACTCCCTAGTAGGGATAGATGTGTTTTATTTTTTTTTTAGGTAATTATTTCCCTGGCAAGGCACTTTGTATAATTTACTCAAAAGGAAAAAGACAGGGCTGCCTATCGGGTAGGGGGGGCATGTGGCAAGTGATTGGGCATGTGCGGATTTTCTTCTGATGGCTTTACCACAGCCCTACTAGTGCAGGGACCTGAGACCAAAGGTTGCATTATTTAAAAGAAGAACAACTGTCTGCAGCTCTCCTGAATATCTCTTCCTTTTAAGGTTTCAGGAGAGGGCATTAGGGGGAGCGCTGAGGGGGCTGCTGTGCCCCAATGGGTGCTCGGCCAGTGCTCCAGGCAGCCCAGACAAGTGGAATAGTGACAGGGAAGCCACTGTCTGTGCCCAGCTTGCTGCAGCAGTGTGCGTGTGTGTGTGTGTGTGTTTTGAAGATTGTGTAGCTAGTCGGTGTGTGTTGCAGGGAAGATGGCTTAGGCCCAGGGTCTCTAGGTTAGCATTTTTTTTAAGTTAAGGAGAAGAGGAGATATTCCTGAAGTGCGATGCCAGTTTTCTCCTTATCAGACACACCAACCCTTACTTACGGCCCACGTGTACATTCTTCCTGCTGTACCTTGTAGAGGTGAATTTGAAGCACACAAACATTGGTTGATTTTGGGTTTTTCTGAGTCCCCTATCCCAGTGCAAACATTTTTTAACCCTGACTTTGGTAGAGCTGTGATACTCTAGCTTTTGCCCAAAAGCGATCACCCACACCCACCCATCACAGTCACTGAAAACTAATGCACTGCTTCTTCCAGTTTCCGAATTCAAAGATGATGGCTCTCTGGCTGCTGTGCTGAGGGGAGTAGAATTCCAGATTTTAAATTAGCAGCAGGTGAAATTCTATTTGTCATCAATTTCTCTTTGGGGTTACCGAGCAGAAAACTACAGACAAGCTGCTGCTTTGATGGCTCACTCCTAAAAATCTCTTTTTGTTCTTTATCTATTTGAAATGACAGTGTCAGAGCTGCAGCAGGACAGGGCTCTCTGGAGAAATCACCTTCCCTCTGCCTATTGACAGATCCCTCTGTTCTGCATCAGCCGGGCTTTGTCCCATCACAGGCATCCAGGCCGTGGAAGGAGCCACCAATTAAACCTCTTGAGCCGGTAAAATCTGAAGCCACTTTGGAGTGTCTGTTCTGATTAGGCAGGATGAGAGGAAGTCCATCAACCTGCAGGCCCTGCTCCCTGGTCTCAATTTTCTCTCTTGCCTCCACCAGGTGCGAGAGGTGTGAGAGGAGCTTCACGCAGGCCACCCAGCTGAGCCGACACCAGCGGATGCCCAATGAGTGCAAGCCAATAACCGAGAGCCCAGAATCAATTGAAGTGGATTAACTGATTGACTGGTTGGAATTAAACTTCAAGGAAAGTCATGATTAAATGTCACGGACACTTAAGCAAAACCAAAGATTTCCTCTGAGCAACTTTCAATCAGTCCCTAAAACCAAAAGCAGTAATAAAATAAGTAAGATGTTAAGAGATATTGATCCTGGCGTGGAAGTCAGACCAGGAGAAAGATTATTTATTTATGACTAGGGATGAGACTCATTTCAGTGGACAACTAACCTGGGATGGCTCACATTTCCAGTCCCACCGTGTATTTGCTTTGTTTCTAAAAAGCTTTTTTAAACTGTTATTTAATACCAAAGGGAGGAATCGGATGGGTTCTTCTGCCCACAGTTGTGACTAAGAATGCACAGGGACTTGTTTCTCGTTGCACCTTTTTTAGTAGCATGATTCAAGGGGACCCATTGTACAGCGCTCTTCCTGCTGTTTCAGTTTGGCCTGGCCTGCCTCAGGCTGCCCAGCAGGGACCACAGATTCGGGAGCCAGAGCCTTCGCTGAGTCCAGGCCATCTTCAGCCCCACGGGTGCTCCATTTCTGTGTTTTCCACACTTATTATTTCTCATGCACTTTTCTCACGGCTCCTTCCATCCAGCAGCCTGGTCTTGATGCAGAAGAGCCTGGAAGTGGAAGAAGATTGTTCAAAATTCAAAATTCAAGGGGAAAAAAATGGGGACTTAACGGTGTCTTGTCAAGATTTCAAAAACATTTAAAATGTACGGAGGTTCATAATACAGTATATTGTTCTGAAGCAGCTAGTGAGAAAATTTTGTTTTCAATAACATTTTAGCTTAAAAAAGAAAACACGAAAATAAAGTTCTTCAGTATGAGGCTGAATATAAGGTATTAGGCTTCCAGTAATTTTTTGTTGTGTCTATGAAAGTGTTGAATATGTGAGCAAAAACAGTGCCAAGCCCCACTGTCAAGACCATTCTAGGCACTTTCATCTTCCTTCCTCGTACCTCTAGGGGAAGCCTGGGAGGCCCTCCTGAGTGTGGGGCATTTCTGCAAAAATACGTGAAAATAGCCCAGACAAGGAAACCTTGAGAGGAGGAGCCACGGAGAGGGTTGTGGTTAGAAAAGACCGCCCTGAACAGCTAATTTTTTCAAGAGGAGTTCCCTTCTCATCCCCTCTGGCCCTTGATAATATTCTTCTTTCAACACTGATCCACTGAAAGAGAAAGGAGTATGTACACAGTTTCACTGATCTTTGATTGAGTGCCAGGAAAATGGGTGTCACTTCAGCCACCCTTTGGGCAATTTAGCAATGGTGCTCAATCAAATTGTGTTGCATTCCACACAATAATCCCACATCAGGAAGAACTGACGGCTCTTGCATATTAGCCGTTAACTCCCAGCAGCATCACGAAGACCGAGTCTACCTTGATGGCTGGTGTAAATCTGAACAGTTTAGAGTACTTACCAGCAGCCATCTCTTGTTTGTAGATTTCTTGGTCACCTGATAGCAGGACACAGCCCGTTAAGGAACTCCTTGTCTTTTTAGCCTTGCCATTGTCTTCTCTTAGCAAAAATGTGAGACACATAACTGAACTGGCCACTGAAAGACGAGGATAGCTGTGGTTTGGTTTAATCTACCATCATGTATTTTGTCCTCAGAAATCTTCCTCTTCTTTTCATTTCACTTCCTCGTCCCTTAGCACTCATCTGCCACATTTAAAATGGAGTGAAACGGGGCCTCACTAATTGTGTTTGTAACTTATTTATATATGTCTCAAAATAATGTCTCACAGAGGAATTTGGCGAATTCTGACCTCCGTTGCCCAATCTGAAGTCATTCAGATTTTCCCCCATTTCTTGCTGTCTCCTTGTCATGGAAGTAGTAAGCAATCTGTGCTGCTATGTAACTGTTTCTGATGGAAAATATTTTCTTTGGTAGATTGGAATGTGTTGTGCTTTTATAGTTTCTTGCCCTAAGTGATAGAGACGTTTGACAAAAGTGTGAGCCATTGGGAAGGGTGGAGAGAATATGTAGCCATATTAACCCAAAATCGGCAAGAAAGTGACAGACTGGCTATACAGATGAGCAAGCTGCTCCATTTATTCAAGTTGAAACATTTGGTTGTACTTTTTCAAAATGATAAGGGACTCATCTGTATGTTTCTAATACTGTTTTCAGTGAGAAAAACCAGTTCTGCCTTTTGCCTCATTTCACAGTTTTACACAGTGCATCCCACCCTGTGCTCATGAGCTCCCATGCGAGTATGAGAAGCCTTCACTCCAACCTTGATACCCCGCCTGGGCAGAGTCTCCATAACAATAGTCTCTACCACTCTAGTGGCTTTGCCAGCTGATCCCAAAGTCCCACTTAATATGGCGGTAGCCCCTATACTGAAAGATTCTTCTAGCCTTCTGCTCATTTAAGTCTCTTTTTCTCCTTTATTAGTAAGGGCAACTTTCAGCCTGTCTTTTCTACCAAATTTGGTCTGAAAATATTTGCTACTGAACAAATAGAAAATTGGGGACATTCAAAATTTTCACATTGCTGAGCCATTGCTGACTTCTAGCAGACTGGCCTTGGCCATCAGTCTACTGGTAAGATAGGCCTATACCTGCCAATTGACTTGGAGCCCTGAAGCGGGTACCGCCATCGCTTGGGTCCCAAATGCTCTTAATTGAAGCTGGGAGTCGGGGGCAGTTCTCCTTAAAACCTCCCAACAATTGCTTTAGCCTTTTCTATTTAAAATTGACAGATATTTCCTATGGACACTGCAAATGGGTGGTAAACACTGCAGTCATCAAGATCTGTCAGTTTTCTTTATTAGCAACTTCCTAATTAATCATGGTATAAAAAGAAAAAAAGAAAAACTCTTGAGTCATTGAGGAGAGGGGAGGATATCTAAGATGAGAAAGGGAGACTGTAGGAGCTGAATCAGTGTTTGGCTTTTGGAGCAATCCTTTTTTGCCCCTTTCTATCAATGAGGACTGAATTTTTTTTTTTTTTTCCAGAATGAGACATGCCATCCTAGCACATGCCAGTTTGTCTAGCTAAGAGCCTAAGCTAATGGGGGTGATTCCAGGTGGGTATGCAGACATCACATTTCTAGAAAAATCTCAGTAACTTTAGGTAAAGCTGAATATTTTCCCCAGGAAATGTGCGTAAATTTTTTTAAGATAAGCTTTGCGTTTTGGTTGTCTTTGTCTTTAAAAATGACTTTTTTTGGAAGAGATAATGCTTTTATAGAGTTGTGTGGATATTTAAAACTATAAAACTCAATCTTGTGTAATTTATATAATTTGATTCAATTAGTAAATATTTATTGAACGTCCATTCAAGTATAGCATTATGGGGGAAAACTGTGTATAATAGAGAAGGTTTATGGTACACTAGTGTCCTCACAGGGTTTACAATTTATTGGATTGTACTTTGGGAAAAGTTCATTCTAGTCGAGATAAACAAAGATTTACTAACATTTACCAACTCATCAAATTTTTCTCGTCAATTGATTGCTTCATTGTTTCATTCATTTATTCATCAAGTATTTATTGAACTCTTATTTTGTATAAAGACCCCATTTTAGGTGTTCACTGTAAGGAGTTTTACTTAATTGAATATTGGTGAGAAAATAATATTCTCCTCCTAAGCATCTGGCTAATAGCATGGGCCTTTTAGGCCTTTAGACCGTTGTCTCAGTGAAGTTACAGAGATTGCTACTACTGGGAGAATCAGAGAGATGTAAACTCAGCTGGGGACCAGAAGGTAGCAAATTTCAAAACAAATTAAGATACACAACTTGGATGTCTTTGGCTGATCAGCCCCACTGTTGGTTCTTAGCAACAACCTCAAGATACCAGGATTAGGGTCTGGGTCTTAAGATTTTTATGACCCTATTCCAGTGATAAGGTAACAAATGGGGACAGGGCCGGAGTTACTCAGGGCAGGAGCTCTGCAGACCCGGTGTGGGTCTGAGTGGTCTTGTGAGTGTCAAGCCTTGGCAGTGCAGCCCTTGTCCCCAGCGTGTGGGCTGTGGTGCTCTGAGAGGTTTCAGAGAGCACCATCAGGGTGGATATTCACTGCTGGTTGAAAGGTAGCAGTTGTTTGGTTAAGTTTGTTTTTGAACCTCACTGTCAAGCTCTTTATGCAGTAAAGCTGGAGGATCTTCCTCTTCAGTGGCGCCGCCTCCAAGGCCCCAGGTACCTGGCACATCATTGCAGAACTAATTGCTAATAATTGGCTCTGAGTTGTGCATTTAAGAAACTGATGTTTCATTGCTTTTCATAGTAGAAGTAGCATCATTACTGTTATTTGTTTTGCACCGATTTTAAAAATCAAATGCAAGTGGCTGTTGAGTCGTTTAAAATGGGAAACGTGGCACATCTCACAAAGAAGGGCATTTCCAGAACAGCATGGGGTCATGGGTCCTCGGAGCAGGCCTAGGAGCCTGAGTTGAGAAGCAAATCCATCATTCTCATATTAAGGCTACATATATCTACAGAAACCAGGCCAGGAACAACAAATAAACTAAATAAACACATTTTCAAAAAAGTTGGTTTCAATTTCCCTTCCTTGACGTGAATTTAATTTTATTTCCCGTAGCCTTTACCAATTCCTGACACCAAATCCTGAAAGATACTAAGAGATATGCTTCTTTAAGTGATAACAGTAGGTTTCAGAAATGTCACTCCTTTGTCAAGTTCCTTTCAAGGTGAAGAGGTTTGGGGACATTTTATGAAGTGACAAGATGTTTAGGTCCTTATCCACCCAAGAGTTTGAGGCTTTCCCCATCACTAGCACTTATCTGAACTACCACAAAATAACAACAGAGTCCCAGGAAAAGCCACATATTTCAAGCCTTCTCAAGATTAAATTCTACAAACCCAACAATCACCTGTCACATACAACTGGCCAAAGAGAGCCAAACTGAAAAGAATATTGCTTTATCTATGGAAGCCTTGCCACAGATGTTTAGCCTGTAATCCACAGTTGTGTTTAACAGTTAAAATATTTATTTGATTTATTCTTTTAAGTAATGTATGTCAGATGTTTCATCAAATCAATATGAAAAATGATAAAAAAACAAAAATATGCTATAAAACAGGGCAAAGACATAAAACCATTGAATTGTCTGCCCTGTATACTGAGATGCTACCATTGTACTTAGGATTACAAAAGAATCTGCTGAGTATATTTTAATGGAAAAATAAAATCTAAGCTTATTCCCTCAGATGTCGATGGGAATAATAATAATACTGAGAGCAATTTATATTGTGCAATCACTGTCAGGCACTGTTCTAACTGTTCAACATGGATTATCTAATTTAATCCTTGTAACATAGATACTATCATTATCCTTTTCTCCTACATACTTAATCTTATCTTAGCAACTTTACATTTTCACCCTCCAAAACCACACAACAGTAATTTTTTAAAAGGGAAAATATCTCTTTATTCAAACTCTTTTTAAGCATATGAGCTTTTTAAAGTAAACACAAGTATAGTTTATTTATCAAATGAATTTGTGGAAACAATACTAAAATACTCTCAAAATATGCATTATTATAGTTGCTGATTTTGTATCTCTAAATCTGTGCCTCTGGACAGCAGAATTTCAAATATCCCACGGCTGGCAGGTATTGTTTTATTTTTCTAAACATGCAACTAAAATTCCACAGTAAAAGAAAAAAAATCCTCTCAAGTGTGTGATACACATTAGGACAAATGGCAACAGGCAGGAAGGCAGGTTATGTTGGACACTGGCCAAAAAAGAACTAGGCTTGAACGCTATTGACAAGTGAAAACACATCCTGAACGGGGCTAAGTGAAATCTAGTTTTCTTTCTTTGTTCCGACTGAATGCCAAGTGAGTTATTTTCAGGCATCAGTGGAGTAATTATGCAGTTGTGTCCATTAAGAATATGAGCTTCTGTGGTTAGGCTGTTGATTTAAAGCACTGAGGTAGAAAGACTGGAGTCATTACAGGTTTGGTTTGTCAAAGGCACAGATAATGTAGTTCTGTGCATGAGGTACTCAAGGAACCAGTTCAAGTTCTTAGAAACCATCTAGATGAGACTATTTGTGAGAGGTATTCAAGAAGAAAGTTAACAGAACTTCTTCATGAACTGACTTAATTACAGCGCAGTTCTTTACCATGGTCCTGAAATTACAATCTATGTTACTTTTTTCCAAATATGGATTCTAACAGGCGCAGTGGTTGTCAAAACGATGAACGTGTTTTCCCCGTCAGTCAAACACGGTGCGCTCCAGTTGGTATTTCCTGTTTCCTGCCTTGCAAAACATCCCTGTTGCTGCTTTTCTCCCAAAAGCTTGGCACATCACTCCTGACTGAAAACAATCTTGATATAGACTTCAACAACTTGGAGATATTTTTCTATAGCATGACTCATTCATGTTTTTAAAAGCGCCTATCACCACAGATGATAGGTGATCACCGCATGTTGGAGAGAACGGCCATTTTAGACCAAGTGTCCGGCAGCTTACTGTCCCTGTTGATCCCCATTCAAGCGTTGTCTAACGCTAAAAATCAACCCTGGTAGACTCACTTTCTCTGAACAATTTAGTACACATACTCAAAGCTTCTCCCAACTTGGAGAGAATAAAATAGCAAAAAACAGGCAAAATTTCTCTCCTGGGAAGTTCTAAGTACTCTGTGAAAGAGGTTTCCCCTGGTCCGAATGCAAATGCCAAGTTGGTGACTCAGATATCGAGGAAAACTTTGGCTTAGATCAGCAAAATTAGTTTGGAAACCTGATGTCCCCTTAATTTATTTTGTTATATCAAGGGGAGGGCATCCAGCTTTGTAATATGCTAATAGAAATGTGATGTTTAGATGCTATCAAGGCACAGTATAAATTTCCCTCATATGCTAATTTAAAATTTACTGTAAATGTTCCCCATTGAAATAGAAATATGTCTCTCTTCAACTTCCCCACAAAGAAAATAGCTAGAGTTAGGGCTCAGTTTCTTTTCTTGATTTTTGAGGTTCGGAAAGTTTAAATAAGTCAGTCAAGAGAATGAGGAGAAGCTCACCATGGGTAGTGAGGATCCCTTGCTATAAAGACCACTGATGTGACAAGAACAAGTATTCTGCAGTTAGAATGGTAAACAACTTGCTTATGTTTTTTTAGCTTATTAAACTCACATCTTAAAAAAAACACAAAGAACCAATGCGATGATGCATGCAGCTGTACTCTTATGATAGAATCTACCAGGATTCGATTGTGTTTAAGTGAAAAACAGGCCCACATTTAGAGATAATTGGCCAAGAAGTGTAAATATATTTGATTAATAAAACATCCCTATGATGACTTGATCTGCCCTTGGTTTCTTTCTAGTCCCACATTGGTCCTCTTCCCAAGTGCAAACTGTTCAATTCTAGCATGCAGCTTAGGGACCTAGTAGGCAGTCAACAAACTCTTTGGGGGAAAGTATTAGCTAGAAAATGGAATGAGAAAACTTGTAGAACTTGCTAGCAGAAAGATTGTTAAAATTCATGCCTGTGGTTTATTAGATATATTCAAGATTGCTCTTTTCCTCACTCATGTGCTCTCATGCCCATTTGCTAAACCAAGTTGGGACCCCTCTCAACGAAACTCATACACAGAGGCCCAGCCACAATTCTGTGGCAGGATGGATTTGATATTTGATCTCTGGCCTTCATAAAACTTCAAGAAGTTTACTTGCTCTGTGAGTAACCTGGATCTGTGACTCTTCTTAATGTCCAAGGCCGTGGGGCTCTCAGTCAGAAGGCTAAAGTCAGCTGTTTTTCTCTTATTCTGTTAGGAAATAAAATTCCACTTGTATCTGAGAAAGAAATATATGAACTTCAAGGATTAGCAAGGACACTGAGGCTGGAGTGGATGGAAAGAGGCAGAGATTGTAGGAGGTGAGGTTGGAGAGGTAAAGTGGGGTGGACCATTTAGAGCCTGGAGTGGATGGAAAGAGGCAGAGATTGTAGGAGGTGAGGTTGGAGAGGTAAAGTGGGGTGGACCATTTAGAGCCTGGGTGGCCATTGTGAGAACTTGGCTGTTTCCTTTGAGTGAGGTGGGGAAAAACTGGCTCTGATCAGAGATGGGGCATGGGCTGATTGAAAAGGATCATTCTGGCTGATTTGTTGAGAATAGACTGTAGGAGAATGTGGGCTGAAGATGGGAGATGGTTAGGAGGGTATCTCAATACAGATGGAGATGATAATGTCTTCTGCTAGGGTGGAAGTGGTCAAGGTGGCCCGAAGTGGTTAACTTCTGGGCATAGTTTGAAGATTGTCAGGATTTGCTAATGGGTCAGATGCAGGCTGTTAGATAAAGAGAGGAGTCGAGGATGACTCCAAGGTATTTTGGTCTAAGCAACTGGAAGATGCACTGTTTCTGTTTGGGAGTCTACACTCCATTTTTCGGTTGCTTGTCCTTTCCATAAGCACCAGGATGATTCCAGTATAATAAATGTGAAAACGATCCTGCCAACAGGCAGCTGCTTGACAAGGTTGTTGACTCTCCTGAGTGGCCAAGCTCAGCAGCGAACCCCAACCTGGAAACAAGGAGTTTTCAGGTTGCTTCTTCTGTCATACCAAATGGATTTCCCATTGTCCAGGAACAACATGCAAAAATTTCTCAAGTAAAAGATTACATCAGAAGTGAGGATCTACTTTCAAAATAGTAGTACTCAGCAGCCACCAGGCACCTGCGTTTCATTCTGGAGATTCTTTAAGGAAAGGGTGCTCTGGGAATACACATGAGACTGTTTTCCTGTGTAGCTTGTTTCTCTGGTCAGGCTCCATGCTTGGTGGAGGGAAGGCAGGGCCAGCCAGAAGGGTGTTTGTGGTTTTCAGCCTCCTGGTTGGTACACTTCTAAGCAGGTTTAATGAGGCTTCTAGTCCTTAGACAACTCGTGTTTGTCATTCATCCATTCATTCATACATCCACTTAACAAATATTTTTTTAAAATTTATGTGCTAAGATTCCATTTTGCTTAATACAAAAATCACTAGGACATGGTGGGTGATGAAATTTGGAAGAGAGAGAAAGACATGTAATCAAGTAAAATATAGAGGTTGTAGGAGACTGTACAAGAAGCAGTGGGGACAGATTTGAGAGAATGGTCAGTTCTCCCTGCAGGCAGAGTTCAGGCAAGTCCACAGAGTTGCCTTCTGAGATGTGAGTTGAAATGAACAGAGACAAGTGTTTGTATTCCCTACTAAATAGCTACCACAGTGAACTGTCCATGTGGGTTCTTTTGGAAGAATTTGCCACCTACGTTGAAGGCCACCCAGTGTGCCCTTCACTAGGACATTTGTATTATATTTGAGTCAAAGTTTTTTTTGTTTTATTGAAATTTTATCATTGCTGTCATCCCCATGTGGATAATAAGTTTGCACATGGAAACTAAAGAACTTACCAAAGGTCAATAACCAACTCATGGTTCATAGCATTGAGTCAACCTGTGGATATTCTTACCTTTTGGGGGTGATGGACTTCTTTGAGAATGTGACTGCTCCACAGAAAAATTTACAAACACACCCAACTTTACGTTGATCTTCAGTGCGGGATCCTGGAACTCAACTTAAGAACCCCTGATTCAAGAGTCATGTACCACAATGTTAATTGCAGCTCTATTTACAATAGCCAGGACATGGAAGCAACCTAAGTGTCCATCAACAGATGAATGGATAAAGAAGATGTGGCACATATATACAATGGAATATTACTCAGCCATAAAAAGAAATGAAATTGAGTTATTTGTAGTGAGGTGGATGGACCTAGAGCCTGTCATACAGAGTGAAGTAAGTCAGAAAGAGAAAAACAAATACCGTATGCTAACACATATATATGGAATCTAAAAAAAAAAAACAAACCCATGGTTCTGAAGAACCTATGGGCAGGACAGGAATAAAGACACAGACATAGAGAATGGACTTGACACAGGGAGGGGGAAGGATAAGCTGGGATAAAGTGAGAGAGAGGCATGGACATATATACACTACCAAATGTAAAATAGATAGCTAGTGGGAAGCAGCTGCATAGCACAGGGAGATCAGCTCGATGCTTTGTGACCACCTAGAGGGGTGGGATAGGGAGGGTGGGAGGGAGATGCAAGAGGGAGGGGATATGAGGATATATGTATACGTATAGCTGATTCACTTTGTTATACAGCAGAAACTAACACACCATTGTAAAGCAATTGTACTCCAATAAAGATGTTAAAAAAAAAAAATAAAAGAACCCTGACTCTAAGGTCTTGCATTTCGAATGGTGCCCTTCAGTTGTCAGAGCTTCAAAAGTTTGAATGGAAATAATAGGTAATAGTAGATATAGTAGCTAACCAAGAGATGTGCATTTCTTCATTCTCTACATGAAGTTTCTAAGTAATGAGGAAGAACAAGCAAGGTGGATTGGCTCCCTCTTCTAGCAAGAGTGACAAGAGGCCTGGGTGCCTGCTTCTGAGACCAAGAACTTCTCTCCCTGTTTATGATGCAGTATGAGGCCCACAGAGACCCAGAAAGGAAGCCAGGTCAAATCAACAAGTCACAGAGGTCATTTTCTTATTCATTTAAAGGGGAACTCACAGCCAGGCAGAGATTTTTCCCACCTGTTATGCCAGATTATTCCCCTTTCTGATCCCCAAATTGAAAGCAAATCTGAGTGTACAGAAATTATGCACGACATGCATACAATTGTGAGGGAATACTAATTATTTAGAATCCCAGTCACAACCAAAATCAATTCTTTAGTACCTATCAGAGCAGGTAAAATTGAACTTTTAGTCCCAAACTCACCATATAATAAAATGGGGAGTGATCTTACAGGGCATTTCTGTCAATTTTCCTTGCTTTCAGGTAACTAGTACACTCACATACATACACACACATTTTATAAGAGATAACAATCCATTTTATCTTTAACATCCTTAACAAGACTTTCAAGCTTCCATTTGTATTCTCTTCTGAGTTTTACCATCCTCTTTCCTATTTGTAGCAGGTTGAATGGTAGCCCCCACAACCACACACACACAAAGATATGTCTACCCAGAACATATCTTTCTGGGTAGACATATCCACCCAGATATGCAAGAATATTTTGCATATCTGGGTAGCTATGTCTTATTTTGCAAAACGGTCATTGCAGATATAATTAAGCTAAGGATCTTGAGATGATCCTGGATTATCCAGGTGGGTCCTAAATCCAGTGATGTGTCTTTATAAGAGACAAAAGAAGAGAAGACACACAGAGGAGAAGGCCATGTGAAGATGGAGACAGAGATTGGAGTGCTACAGCCACAAGCCAAGGAATGCCTGGAGCCACCAGAAATGGAAAGAGGAAAAGACTTTCCCCTAGAGCCATTGGAGGGAACATGGCCCTGCTGACACCATGATTTCAGACCCCTAGAGACTCCAGATTTGCGAGAGAATAAACTTCTGTTGTTTTAAGCCTCCAAGTTTGTGGTAATTTGTTATAGCAGCTATAGGAAACTAATGCACCATTGTAGTTCATAACCCAACATCTTGCAACTAGTGAGTGGCAGTCAAATTCACTTTTGGGAAATTTTCTCCATTAAGGTAATTTCATTTGTGCTTTTCCTCATTGGTCAGTGAGGCTTACCGTGTCACTTTTGCAATGCAGAATGACAACATTCTCTAATGATAAGTATTCTCGAATCTAACTCCAAGTGCCTGCATCTATACAGAATCTATTCTGCTGATTCTCAGGGTTGGCAAGCTCTTTTTTATAATTTGCTGACCATTGTTTGTTTTTCAAACTTTTATTGTCTACAGAACATATAATGGCAAAGAGCATATATGTAGTCCACCAATTTTAGGTGTAAAGAGTTGTCATAAGTTTTTAAATAATAAAACATTTAAAAATAAATCATAATCTTTTTCATGTAAACAGTAGGAATGATAGCGTCCGTTATCTTTCCCCAAATTGTCTTCCTGAAAGGTAATCTGGTCTGGTTCCATGAGGGACAGCTTGAGCCATAGGTCTGTTTCCATGGCTTGGCAGTTTCTTTTCTTTTTCTTTATTTCTTTTAATTTAGAAACACTTAATTCCCAATTATATTATTGGCAATGGCAGCAGGTATTTGATGGTTCATTCAGAGTCATCAACATTCAGGTTAGCCACAAGCCCAGGAATTAAGGAGAATTGTATCACTGAAAATTACTTTCAGCTGTGTGTCAGAGTCTACCCTGAAGAACATACACTGTTTCAAAGCTGGAAATTTGAAATTTCAACCTGAGAGTTAAAGGCAAATGGTTTCCTAATCCACTGTGGTTGTATATGGCTGTAGAAAGTATTTCTTCCAGTTCTGTTGTAGTATTTGTTTATGGTTTTAAAAAGTGTCCAAAATCACTGATTTCTTTCCAACAAATAATAAAAATAATCAAGTATCAAAAAGCCCTTAGCAGTTAGACATTTGTATTCCAGTTTGGTCTTATAAGAAAGTACAATTTTAACTTAAAATCATGATATCTTAAGGCTGATTGTAGAATCAGCGTGCTCTCAAACTGTAGAGCACATTGTGAGCAGTTCATAGACACAGCCCACCAATTTTAGGTAAAATTTTAAAATACATCAACTGAAAAATAAATCTTGAGGAGAGAACATTTTGAATCATTGAAATGGTCTTTCCCTTTGCTTCTGTGGATTCATTCCCTTTGCCAAGTTGAGCTTGTAGTTTTGGTTACCAAAGAGGTGGAGTCTATTTCCCTACACCTCAAATAGGGGCTGGCTTTTAGCTTCTTGGTCAGTAGTGTGTGTAGAAGTGACTGTGGCTAGGTCTGAGCCTAGCCCTCAAGAGGTTTTGTGTGTCTCTGCTTGCGCTCTTGTATTTCTTCGTTACCAAGAGAACATGTCTGGTGTTGTCTGCTGGAGGATGCCAGGCCCTTGGAACTAAGCCTCGTTGCCCCAGTAGCCCCAAGCTGAGAGCCAGCCAACCCCTGAATGTGTGTGAGCCCCACCAAATTCAATTGCACTGCCAAGCGAATTCCCAAATGATTCTGACTACATGAGCAATACCGTTGCATGCCACAAAGATCTGGTGATTCTTAGTTATATGGAATAACTGTGGCAATAGATAATCAATACAGTAACCAACACAGCTCAGTGTAAAGAATCTGAGAGCTTGTGTTCCTGCTGCTTTTTCATACAGCACATCAAAAAGACAATCAGTGGCTGTGAGTCCATTATATTTACAATTTTCATTATTTCCTTCAACATCTAATTAAGATTTGGAGGCAGATTTTTGGCCACGCACTGTTCTTTGTGAATAAAGCTGGCTATGGATTGACACTTATTTAATAATTGACAATTATTTTACTCTTTTATTCTTAGTACATACATATTAAGTACCCCATCAGTACTCAAACTGACTCACCTTTTGTATTATAGCTCACAAAATGATTATTAAGGTAACCCCAAAGGTCTCTTCTTCTGTAGTATTAGCTTTCAGTGTTAATTAGAGCAAGAGTCATCACACGTTTCTCCTTCATATTCACGTATGCTGAATGTGTACACTGTACATCAGTGGTTTTGTCCAACTCCAGGGTGGAATGTCTGTTAGCACATGTTTTATTTACTTGTTTGACAAACATTTATATAGCAGGTACTCTGTGCCAGGCACTGCCCTAAGTGCTTTACATTATTGATTTACTTCAACCTCCTAGCAGCAGTACTATTGTTGTCCTATTTTATACGCAAGGACATTGAGGCTTGGGGCAGGGGGTAAGGAACTTGTCCAAGGTCACACTGTTAACAAGTAGCAGAGTAGCTATGAGGATTGAGGTATTCTGGCTCTGGAGTCCATGTTCTTAATCACTACACATGATGGAAATTGCTCCTCTTTATGTCATTGTCATGAAGTGGCACCCACAGTGCCATCTGAAAAGGGAGCTTCTCCAATAGCTTGTTCTGCTTTCTTGCCAACCATGATATCAATCAGTAAATATTTAGCTGGCTTTTCAAGCTTATGAGAAATAGTGTGGCTTGTTTTGCTGTAGAGAATGTCACTTTAAATGATGCCTCTGCACTTTTGGTTTTTTGTATGCCTTAGCAGCATAATTTGTAAATTTCTTGCTGAAAAGTATTATTTTGAGCTTGTTCTAGAAAAACTGTTGGTTTATCAGGAAGGTTGTTGTGCTGTGTTTAAAAATAAGGGGAAGACTCGAGTTGCTTTATGACACTACAGGACAAAGTTTTTTTAACAGAAAACATACTAGAGACCAGGGGTAAATGGAGAGGGGATCTTATAAAATCTATTTTTCAGATATCATATACTAGGATTCACTCATCCTAGCCTATATAGATGCATATTTTATATATTTGCATTTGAGTTCTGGTGATCATTTACATTTATGACATCATCCTGAGATGTATATTTTTAGTACTATTTTTATTACTTCTTTTGCATTTCAGTGTATCACTTTGGAATTCGTGTGTGTGTGTGTGAATTGGGAATAAAATGATCGATAATTGAGAGGCAGCAGAGGGTCAAAGTTTATTAACTCAAGCTACATTGCCTGGGGTCATGTTTCAAATCCAACACTTAAAAATTATGTGACCATGAGCTAGGTACTTAATGTCTCTGTGACTCAGTTCTCTCATCCATAAAATGGGGATATATCTTCCATCTAGCAAATAAAAATGTATGGATAACAAGAATGAAGAATACAAATTTAACTGTTGTTGATAATAACATGCAAATATAATGAAGAACTGTAGCCTGTTAATTGAAAGTTAGCCATGAAAAACTGACTCCATGTAATCCTAATAGTGCATGTATAACTTAAGAATATAATGGTTACTGAGAACAGAATGGGATTTTTATAAAAACCCTACTCAACCATACATTACAAATGTGTTACATGTGTGTAAATAAACCTGCCTCCTCACCGTTCCCACTGAAACCACTAAAACTACCAAGGGACACATTCAGACTACCATTGCTGCATAACTAGTTACCCCAAAATTTAGTGACTTAAAACAGCCTTTTTATTTTGCTCACAATTTTGTGGTTAAGGAATTCAGGAAGGGCTCAGCTGGGTGATTCTTGTTTAGAAACTCTCAAGCCAGCAGTTGGATGGGGCTGGATCATCTGTGAAAAGCTCTACTGGGCTGCAATCCAAGATGGCTCTCTGGTGTGGCTGGCAGTTGATGCTGGCTGTCAGCTGGGAGCTCAGCTGGGGTGGTTGACAAGAGTGCCTGGACATGGCCTCCCTCGCATGGCAGTCTTAGGGGGAGTTTAACGCGTTACATGGTGGCTGGCTTCCCCCAGAGTGAACATCCCAAGAGGACCAGCCTTGGAAGTCACATAGTGTCACTTCTATCATGTTCCATTGGGTGAAGCTGTTACAAACCTGCCCAGACTCAAAAGAGGAGACATTGACCCCCACTTCTCTGCTCAAGGAATGCCAAAGAACTTGAGGGCCATGATTTTTTTTTTATAAATAAATAGATTAATTAATTAATTTATCTTTGGCTGTGCTGGGTCTTCATTGCTGCGTGTGGGCTTTCTCTAGTTGTGTCGAGCGTGGGCTACTCTTTGTTGCAGTGTGCAGGCTTCTCATTGCAGTGACTTCTCTTGTTGCAGAGTATGGGGTCTAGGCACTTGGGCTTCAGTAGTTGTGGCACACGGACTCGGTAGTTGTGGCTCGTGGGCTCTAGAGCGCAGGCTCAGTAGTTGTGGCACACGGGCTTAGTCACTCTGCGGCATGTGAGATCTTCCCGGACCAGGGCTCGAACCCACGTCCCCTGCACTGGCAGGCAGATTCTTAACCACTGCGCCAGTAGGGAAGTTCCGGGCCATGATTTTAAACTGCTAAAGACCACTTAATAGAATTCTAGTAGCTGTCAAAGCTCTGCAGAACCATTCGTCTGCAGTGTGTATATCTAGATTTCAATAGCAGTTTATTTTTTCTTAAAGGTCTAATGTTTTAATCTTTGAGCCATTCACAGAGATTTATTCTGGGACTTTCATAACAGAAATAGCCCAGGACCAGGACAAAGAGAACTTGGAAATCAGCTAAAACTTTGAAAGAGTGAGGAGAATCCTGTGAAGTTCCTTGGAAGTCATTCATAGCAGTGCTCATCTCTCTCAGAGCTTGGAGATCTCACTATTCTGCAACCAACAGGCATTTAAATTGCTCTCTTTATGGGCCAAGTCACACTGACTCAGCAGTGTCTAAAAGTCACTTTTCCTGAGGCTTGGGACGTGACTCACTATTTCCTGGCCCTGCTGCTTCTCCAAACAAATTTTGGACATGACTCTGGAAAAAAAAATCCCTTCTTCACACTACGCTCCATTTGTCCCCCTTCACGCACTGCCCACTCCTCCATGGGCATCTCCTATGTGAGGAGTTTCCCTGGCTCTGAGCCTTAAAAAAGCCTCTTGACTAGGCCCTCCTCTTTAAGAGCAGGAAGGGACCTGATCCACTGAGTCCCAAATATGAGGGCAGCACCCACGTAAAACAGACCTCAAAGTAACTGCTCTAGGAGAAATTATTCTTAGGTGAATCCTTATGGAAATAGGCCAAAAGCCACAGCTGGATGAATTCTGTTTTCAGGTTTAGAAATAGTTTGCTTTCTAAAAGTTGACATTGTCCATGGGACAAATATATTTAGTATCTCCCATTGCTACTCACTGGGGGCAACTTTGATACATTTACTTTAGGCCAAATAACAAAAGGCCACAGTCCCTCTGATGAGGCAAATACACTGGATTCAGTGTGGAGGTTCCTTGAGTCTCACAAGGTGAGGTTTGAAGAATCACTGATAGGTTTGCCTCATTTTCTTTTAAAAGACCATTTCCCACAGTTAAGAGCTTCCTGCCAGCACCCTGGTCTTTCCTCTCCTTTCCAGCCTTTTTTCAGTTTAAGATGGCTTTCCTAGACTGGGTTGTTTTCATGTGCTTCCTGAGCGTTAGCCTGGTGGGTTACCCTTCTGTCAGCTGTGCCTACATGAGCCAGGCAACCAAGAGAGAAGACCTGGGTCCTGGCCTCCTGCCCTCCCCCTGCTTAAGGAGTTAGGGTCCATCCCCAGCTCATTCTTTGGGTACCCAGCCTACCGCAACTTTCATTCTGCAGGATTTCCTTCCAACCCTTTCCCTTTGAGCCAAGTTTTGGAAGTGCTCAAACTCCACAGGCCACAGCTTTGGATATGAATTTGAGTCTTACTGATTTTATGATCTTCTGGCCAATCACAGAGCCTCTTTCATTAAAAACAAAGGAGATAAGAGGCTAAGGTTTTCTTGCACATCAACAAGCTCTTCAAAGCAACATTTCAAGAAGTGCTGGTGACTCAGACCAAATGGAGTCCATTTCCCTGAAAAAGACAAGAATATCTAAAGAAGCAGGAAGTGAAGCTTGGGACGATCAGTGTTTTTTGGATTTTCCAAACTCCAGCCTCTTTCCAAATACCATCCAGCTGCATCCTGCCTTCTCTCCTCACCTGTCTACTTGAATTGACCCTGCTCTTCAGCCTTTCAAAGGAAACTGACTTAACCCATAAGGAGAAAAACCTCAGACTTCAAACCTTGGGTAGGATTCTCAGATTCCTTTCATTACCAAAATGCTTTTAGTTCAAAGTAAATGTTTTATTTTTTAAATTGTGGTAAAAAAATACATAACATAGTATTCTACCATTTTAACCTTTTTTTTTTTTTTTTTTTTTTTGCGGTATGTGGGCCTCTCACTGTTGCGGCCTCTCCCGTTGCGGAGCACAGGCTCCAGACGTGCAGGCTCAGCGACCACGGCTCACAGGCCCAGCCGCTCCGCGGCATGCGAGATCTTCCCGGACCAGGGCACGAACCCGTGTCCCCTGCATCGGCAGGCGGACTCTCAACCACTGCGCCACCAGGGAAGCCCCATTTTAACCATTTTTAACTGTACAGTTCAGAGGCATTAGGTACATTCACATTGTTGTGCGTCCATCACTACCATCCATCTCGAGAACTTTTTTCATCTTCCCAGACTGGAACTCTATACCCACTAAACAATAACTCCCCATATTCCTCTCCCCCTGGATCCTGGCAAAGACTGTTCCACTTTCTATCTCTATGAATTTGACTGTTCTTGGTACCCACATGAATAGAATCATACAGTATTTGTCCTTTTGTGACTGGCTTATTTCACTTAGCTTAGTGTCTTCAAGTTTCATTCATGTTGTATCATGTCAGAAGTTCCTTCCTTTTTAAGACTAATAATATTCACTGTATGTACATACTATGTTCTCTTTATCCATTCATCCACCAGTGGACATTTGGGTTGCTTCCACCTTTTGGCTATTGTGAATAATGCTGATATGAACATGGGTGTACAAATATCTCTTCAAGATTCTGCTTTGAATTCTTTTGGGCATATTCCTAGAGTTGGAATTGCTGGATCATATGGCAGTTCTAGTTTGAAGTTTTTGAGAAACCGTCATACTGTTTTCCATAGTGGCTGTACCATTTTACACTCCTACCAACAATACACAAGCTTTCCGATTTTTCACATCCTCATCAACAGTTGTTATATTCTGTTTTTTGTTTGTTTGTTTGTTTAATAATGGCCATCTTAGTGGTGTGAAGTAGTACCTCATCGTTCTTATTTGCATTTATTTCCCTAATGATTAGTGATGTTGAGTATCTTTTCATGTGCTTATTGGCCATTTGTTATATCTTTGAAGAAATGTCTGTTCAAGTCTTTGCCCATTTTAAAATCCGGTTAGTTTTTGTTGTTGTTACTGAGTTGTAAGGTTTAGTATATTCTGGATATTAACCCTTTAGCCAGGGATTATATGATTTGCAAATATTTTTTCCCATTCCTTGAGTTGGCTTTTCACTCTGTTGATAGTGTGTTTTGATGCACAAAATTTTTAAATTTTCATTGAAGTCCAATTTATCTATTTTTTCCCTTTGTTGCCTGTGCCTTTGGTGTCATATCCAAGAAATGATTGCCAAATTTAATGTCATGAAGCTTTCCCTGTATTTTCTCCTAAGAGTTTTATAGTTTTAGCTCTTACATTTCGGTCTTTGATCCATTTTGAGTTAATTTTGATATAGGGTATAAGGTGAGGGTCCAACTTCACACTTTCACGTGGGGATATTCAGTTTTCTCAACACCATCTGTTGAAAAGACAGTCCTTTCCCCACTGAATGGTCTTGGTACTCTTGCTGAACATTATTTGACCATCTATGGGAGGGTTTATTTCTGGATTCTCAAAGTAATTCTTGAGTCATTGGATTCTGTTAACAATCACAGAATTGCTTCCAGGTCCTTCAGACCAGATGCTAGACACTGAGGCCCCCAGGATGTCCTAGAAAGTTGATTCACCTCATAATTAGTTCATTCATCCATGAGCCACTTTGGGGGGGGGCGTATCAGTTCTTTGTGTGTAAAAGATTTATAGTGCATTTTCCAAGTGAATGAGTTTAACACAGCCCTGAAAGTGCTAGCAGGCTGAGGTAGTAGGGAGTGCAATGAACAAGCCATTATATATGTGATGAGTGTAGAAAGTGGGAAACATGGGGTGCCTTTGTATTGTGTAGCAGCTTGGAGTTCGGGAAAGCTTCCTTGACCAAGTGAAGTTCAGTCTTAAAAGTGAAGGACAGTGGGAGATTGGGATTGACATATATATATATATACTAACATGTATAAAATAGATAACTAATAAGAACCTGCTGTATAAAAAATAAATAAATAAATAAATAGAATTTTTTACAAAGTGAAGGACAATAGGAGTTACTTCAGTGAAGAGTTGGAGAAAGATGTCTCAGGCAAGGGAACAGTACGTTATCGAGTCTTTTCTGGTCTTCTGAATATGCTTTGACAAGACCAAGAGCCACAGAGAATTAAAAAGATGTTTCCTTACGTGTCTCCTTCCCTAGACTTGAAGTTCCTTGAGGGAGGACTGTGTGATATTCACCTTTGTATCTTCAGTATGTATTGTTGAAGCACCTGCCCACAGTGGGAATTCAATACGTGCTTATGTCATCAGACCCATGAACACTGAGCGTGTATCTGTGGTTTCTGACAGCTTCTAAGCCAGATATCACCATCAAATGAAACATTTTCCTGTGTGGAGCCTCTGATTTTGTCCTCATAGCTACCTTGTGAGATAGGCGTTGTTATCTGGTTTAGAGAAGAAAACCAAGGCTCATAGAAAGTAATTTGTCCAAGGTCACATAGCTAGTGAGGAAAGAAATCAAGATGTGAACCCAGATATGACTTGTAATTACTTCATGCTGCTTCATTTTGCCCCGGTAATTAAGAATTGTGGGTAGGGAAACCACCTTTCATTGAGGGCCTAGATATCACGCGAGGAGCTTGACTGTCTTCTGATAATAGCTAACTTTCACTGAGTACTTACTACATACCAGCCTATTACTAAACACATTGCCTGTCTTTTCTTACTGAATTCTCACAACAGCCCTATAAGGTAGACACTATAATTTATCACCATTTTACAGATGAGAAAAATCTAGGCACAAATAGCCAGAATCTGACCTGGGCACACTGACTGGGAGACTGAGCATCACCCTTGAATCCTCCCCGTGTCACTGGGAAGCAGTTACTATTATCTTTATTATCAAGAGGAGGGAACTCAGCCAGAGGGATTGATATTTCTTGTCTTTGCTCTTGGTTTTAAATCATTTTTATTATTTGGAATGATCTCTTCTTTCTCCCTTGTCCATCCCTCATCTGCCTCCAAATAATCAGAAAACACACTTACGATGGGGTCGAATCGCTAAGAAATTCTTTCTCTCAGCAGAGGCTGAGTCACTTAAACCGCCAATCCTTCTCCAAGGTCTTAGTTGTTTGATGTTCTTTCTGCCTTTGGAGGGTTGATTAAGAGCCCAGCAAAAAGAGGAGCTTTAGAGCTTCTAAGTTCTGAAAGGGTCCAGTGACCCCAGGCACCCCAGCAGCTGGGTCAGACATGGTGACCATGATTTATAGACCAATAAACAAAGCCTTTCCAAACCATGTTTCTCCTCCTTTAAGGGAGCAAGCAATGAACGTTTTGAGTATAAAGCCTAGTTTTCGTAAAATATTTTTGTTTGTTATTGAGAAAAGCCTTAGTATTGGGGGTCGGGGTAGGGGATTAGTGGGAGCGAGAGTGAGGGATACGTGAAGAAATTAGACAAAACAGAGACTCCAAATCCTCACAGGCACAAACACCACACATTCTGACTTAGGTGGTTATATCCAAACGCTCTTCATTTTGTTCCCCTACAAACCATGTTTGCAGACAGTGACTGTTAGCTCATGTGTTCCCCTGAGTAGAAAATTACACATGTGGGAAATGAGTTTCTCCTCCCCTCTGCCTTCCTCCCTGCCCCCCACTCAATGCTATCCCCTTCCCACCCTCCCCTCCCCAACCAAGAAAAGAAAAAAACACAACCCACCACACTTTTTTGAGCTACATGATGCAATGTTATTTTTTTTTTTTTTTCTGAACAGTGAAGCAGCAGTTGTTTCTCTCTCAACTGATTTTTATTCCAAGACCTCACAAGGCGTGAGGAGAATAACTTCCTGAGTGAAGAAAGCATTCGAGTGCCTGCATCTAAAGATACACAAATCTGAGAACTTAATGGGAGGAGGGTGGAGACTAGAGGGAATGAAAACAGAAGTAAGTCATTCCTGCTGCAGGGAAATTAGAAACCAAGACCTTTGTTTTGTTTTGTTTTGTTTTGCTTCCTTTCTTCCTTTCTTTCTCTTTCTTTCTTTCACTATCCCCTCCGTCTATAAATAACCCTATGGACTTAAGTTCAGCTTTCTTCAGCTGGAAAAAAAAAATTCTAAGGCATGCTTTTCTTTTCTCTTTCTTTTAAAGATCCAGGTCACTGATCGTGGAAGTTGGGATATGGAAGATTCTTAGGAGATGTTGTTCCAATAAATTCTAGTCTGACTTATTGGGTTGTTAAATTATAAATTCTATTAAGGCGTATTTTCTTCCACTTTCAACTCCAGCAAGTTTTCCAAGTATAAAATCCTCAGATTACACACAAGTGAGCACTAAAGCGGAGACTGCGGGAGGAGGGTAGATAAGGGTTAGGCGTCACATCCAGAAAATTCCTATAGCCATGAACCTTAGGGGCGCACAATTAGCAGGCTTCCCGGGAAGGTTATACATCATGTCCAGCACTTTACATTAAAATGACTTTTTACTTGAGTCATTTGTTAGTCCATTACCAGTTCTCATATCAGATTGCATTTCATCTTGTATTAAATCAAGGTAATCTGGCATGTAAAAATAGCCTCCTTCATGTCCCTTCCAACTCTGGACAAGACTTGGAGATTCCGTGGCATTTTACCTCACCCTTCTCCATGAGACATGCAGAAAGAAGCACAGCCTTTTGCCGAAAGCATTCATTGTTGATTGAATCCCAGATTCTCCCACAAAGATGTGCAACGCGCAAATGAAGGCCGAACCGTGTGTGCTAAATGCTGATTTTTCTCTTTATGGTTTAACTCACTCTCCTCCACCTACAGTCCTAAAAGGACCTGAAATTGAGTGACTCCTGTTTCTAATCCTGCAATCATTACAGACCCAAAAGACAGAGGAGAGACCCAGAACTAATTACAAAGGAACAGAGGAAACCTGCATGAAAAAGCCACGTCCTTATATTTTGAGGCCAACTGGATCTTCCTTGTATGATGACTAGCTCCATTTCCAAGCAGCGTGTCCTTTTATGGGGACACAGGGGAGGGCTGGTTAATTACCAAGACATCACTGGTAGGAAAACTGAGAGTCCACATAATTCACTCTATTGCATGAAGGTACTGTTAGGTTTTTGTGCCACCCAGGACAGGACAGGAATGGCTACAGTGTTGGAGTGAAATCCTGCCCTCCGCAGGCCAGGACCACATGTGTCCCATCAATTACATTCCAAATGCTCTTCCCCAGTACCCCTGTGTTTCCAAACGCTTAATGCACCTATGAGTAAATGATTTCTTTCCGCTACTTCTTAAAGTGCCAGAGGCAAGAGAAATTTAAACAGACCTAAGATCAACATTGTGCGTTTACTTGGCCTCCCCATCTAGCAACACTGCCATAAATTTCCTCGGCTTCTTAGTTGGGAATTTAAAGGGCCTAGAGTCTTGGCAAGGTTTATATGACAATGTTTCTTCTGTATGGATTATAAACTTGCAAAGTCCCAAGCAGTGGTAGGGTATCATATTTGGTCAGTGGGTCAACCTGAGAAGCCAACAGAAAAACTGGGTGGGTAGAAACAGCTTGGTTAGCTCCATCACTGACAGGGTCAGAAGCTGGGTCTTGGGGGCCTTTTTTTTTTTTTTTTTTTTGTCTGTACGTGGGCCTCTCACTGTTGTGGCCTCTCCCGTTGTGGAGCACAGGCTCCGGATGCGCAGGCTCAGTGGCCATGGCTCACGGGCCCAGCCGCTCTGTGGCATGTGGGATCTTCGCGGACCGGGGCACGAACCTGTGTCCCCTGCATCGGCAGGCAGACTCTCAACCACTGTGCCACCAGGGAAGCCCTTGGGGGCCTTTTTTGCTGTTGTTTGAGGCTTTGCTATTCTAGAGGCCTGTCTTCTGTGGCCCTTGCAGAGCCAGGGGCCCTAAGCAATGCTCTAGCTGGCAGAGCCCCAGAAGAATGTTCCAGAGGGAAGTTATAAGCTCCAGCTTCGTGAAGCTCTCTCAGACAGCCATTCCTCAGAGCGCAGGAATTCACAGAGAGCAGGAATCAGTGCTGGTCTGTGCTGAGGGTTACCCTGGGAGGCCTGGGGTTCATCAGCCAGTCAAGTGTGCTTGATTCTATCAAAGGAGGCTTTGTGATAAGGAGATGCCCCTCCTTCTCTGCCCGACTACATTTTCCTCTTCAGAAAATGGGTCTTCAGAATGACCTGCTCTGGAGTTATATATGCCTCTTTGCCCAGGTGCGTGGTGGTTGGCATGCAACCTTCTCACACAGGGCTGGTGAGTGATCTTGTAAATGACTTGGCTCCAAGGGGACTGCAAATGTCCCTCACTAAAGCCGAAGAGCATTTCCTTGATGAGAACTGGTCTCCTCCAAATGAAGCTCTTCCCTCAAAACAAGCATCAAGTTTTTGCCTCTTACGGGGTCACTTAGTGAACAATAAGTCTCTTTGCATTGAACATGAGTCCTCATATGCAAAGAGCTATGTGTTAGGAGCTGAAGGCCAAAAGTGGTATAAAAATTGGCCAGCAATTGATGAGCTCCAGTAACCACGTGTCAGAGTGATGTATGCATGCATGGAAAACCTTTATCTTTTCCTGCTGCCAGGGAAAGTACAAAACTGTGGTACTTTATTCTGACTTTGGAAGGACATTTTGGTTTCACTCTTAGTTAGAAAAACTGTGAAGATTGTTCTCATATCTCGAAATGGGCTGACAAAGAAGTTTGCAACCAGCAAGACTGACCAGCGAGAAGAGGAGGGAAGGCTAAGAAATTCTTGGGTTGGAGAGCAGTAGGGGCTAACTTTGCATTTTACCAAGACTTATTAGAAGGAAACTAAAATATAAAGTTATGGAAGTGATGCAGAAAACCAACTGGAAGTCACTGGTATATAGTATTTAGACAGAATGAGGCATATCAGGGGAAAAATGACAGACATTGAAATAATGCATGGTCACACAGGTGTTTCTGGTTTGTTCTCTCATAATTCAAGGCCCAGACAATATTCAATTAAAACTAAGTCCAAAGGCTTCCACTGAAAATTGATTCAAGGATATACTCTTTACATCTATGCATCATCAACCTATGAAAGTCATCACCTGGGGGTATCATTTCCATCCAAGTGAAGTAGAAAAAATTACTAGTTGGAAGCACAGTTTAGATCAGTAATTTTTAAGCTTTTTTTTTTTAACAGTGGAACTTTAAAAAAATGAAAATTTAAACAAAATCCCAATATATAAAACAGTGGAGATGTTTTGGGTGGAGGAGGACCCACTGGCCTCTTCTTTGTCCCTTGAAACACTCATGGCTCCATAGAAAAGAGTGTGAAATTTTGCGTTTTAGGTAATTATTTTTAAAACCTAACCAGTGGGCAAGCATTGACCCAAGTATCCTCAACAAACCTGTTCCCCAGAGGCAATGGCTGGCAAAGCTTATAGCCCCAGTATTTCTGGAGCTGAAGCTTCTAGGCTTAGTTTTGCCATGAATGATGCTGTTAGGGACAGAATTAATGCTGCTTGCTGCCATTATTTTCCACTTGCCTCCCTTGGATATGAAAAACGTAGGGTATCCATCCTCTTGAGTCTTTCCTGGGCTGGCAATACCTGTTACAGTCACTATCTACTTCTGGAATTTGCTGGTGTTTAGAAGTAACCAGTCTGAAAGGCATCAGAAAAACAGATTTTATCACAACTTTGCCTATTGAAAAGGTCAATAATAATTTCCTATCATTGTACTTGCAGAAATATTCTCACCAAAAATTCATGTAGATCTCCAGAGACTGTTAACAAAAGCAAAAGAGGACACTGAAGATTGTTTTCTGATTTCCTGCCTGTACTATCCCTTCCTGAGGATTGCATGTCCATCTTCTTAATTTGGGATGTGATTAAAATGGATTGGTTTTCAAATCAGATATCTCTGCCCTACCTCAAGCCTTGGTTATGCATGTGATGCCTTACTCACCCTACCTTCTGTTCCACTTGTGAAGCCAGTGCTTCTGGAAGCCAAATTCCTGAGGATTTTGAAAATACATTGTCAGCCCTGGAATTGGGTTAGCTGGGAGTGAAATAAACAGGTTGGCAGAGGAGGTGCAAATCTTATCTAGAGGTCTGTAAATCTAGTAAGGATATTCACTTCCAAATCAATTTGGGATCAATTTGTTTCTCCAAACGTAGGTAAATATGGATAAGATGACTCTGCCTTAGAGAGTTGCATGATTCTTTTGTGTTTAAAATTTTGTCAACTTAGCAAGAATTGACTACTAAGCTATGTAAAGAAGTTCCATTTTATATGGAGATTTGGCTCCAAAGTCAGTATTATTTAAGGCAAGAAATGTGCGTAGTCCAGTCATCCCTGAAAACCCCTTATAATGCATGTAAAGTACAGAAATGTATATGTATAAAAGTTTCATTATATAGTAAAGCAAGATATAATAAATATTACTTGTGCAAGAAATACTTTTATAATATTTTTAATTGCACAAAAAGACAGACCAGCCTGAGTACGTGTGGGCGCGCTGTTGTAAGTTAACCTGGTGTGTGTATGGCCTTTCGCAGGCATCCATGTGTGTGGGCCACACAGGCACTGGGGCCATCGCTGAAGAATTCCTCTGAATTTACCAACCACCACTCCCTGACTTTGTTTATCCATCACCCAGTCCTGTTTTTTATGGTCCCATTTCTTTGCAGTATCTCATAGCTTCTTGGCATCTGATTTACTTTCCTTGAGATGAAGCATGAGAGGATTGACGTTTCTTATTTAGATTAGTTGTTAACTTTATAATACATTCTTCTGATATGAAAAACTAGTCTGATAGGGGGAGTCAGAAATCAGCCTTGTAAAAGAAAGAGGAATACATGTTTGGACCAAATCAATTTCAAGGGCTTTCCCCCTGCATGTTGGATGAAGGTCAGCTAGGGAGATGTAATGCTTTCCACACTTACCTGATTTAGATGTGATTAAAATCATAGTGTTGAAAAATAGTCAGACTACCAACCATTCTCCTAATATACCAGTTAAGAAGAATTATTTAAAATCTCAAGTAAGCTTTTGCTTCTTAGATCTTGAGGGCAGACCATTTGAATGACCTACATGCACGCAGCCGAAGGCTCTTGTTGCCTCTTGGAACTGATTTCCCCATGTTTCTCTTCCTCAGAAAGAAATAGTTGAGATACCTTATATTCATGCAGTGTTTTGTAGCCTAAGAGGCACATTCACATACTTTCTTATTTGACCTTCACCGTGACCCTGTGCAAGTCATTGTGAGATACAGCAGTGTTATCCCTACTTTACAGATGAGAAAACAGAGTCTGGGAAAGACCAGATGACTCACTGAAGCTTACAAGGCTAGTGAGTGGCAGGGCTGAGACTGGAACTCCAGTCTTCTGGTGACTTTCCACTCACCAGGGAAACTTTCATTCTTTCATGATTTACTAAGTCAAAGTTTACTTGGCCTCTCTGTTTTCTGCGCAGTACGTTGTTGCTGTTTGTGTAGGCGTTAAGGAGAATATTTGTTTCACACTACACTTGTGGAAGATAGAGTTCTCAGGCCACAAACTTATAAGAATTGTGGCTGTATTCCTTACATTTCATTTCTGCCTTCATCTGACAGCCAGAACACAATCTAGTCAATTCTAACATTTGATCCGTAATTTTAAGGGCAGATTCAGTCACTTAAGGGTTTCCTTTTTCTTTCCTTCTCCTATGAGGGATTATGGGTTCAGAAGGTCTTCCTTAGCAACGAATCATCTCAGTTGACTTGAGAGAGTCTTCCTTAGCGATAGGGTGTCTGGGGTGAGTTTAGGGGGGTGCAATGAGCTTGTGATGGTGAAAAGTGCTCGGGCTTCTTCATATCTATACAAAAGATCTGGCTTCTGCTAAGCCATGCCATGTACTTTGGGTCTTAGCTGGTCTTCATCTCTCCATGCTGGCATCTGCTACAGTGAATGATGCTTCATCAGAGCCCTGGTTGGAAGCCCCAGGCCGTATCTCTTTTGCAGGGGCTGCTTACCCTGGCCTCAGGACCTCCTGAGCACTGCCTTTCTCTTCCCTGTCTCCCCACTGCTGCACGCCATTAGCTTGCTTTCCAGGGGCACGATGACAAAGGAATTCTAAGGGGCTTGGCCACCTCTCAGTACCCACAATGGAAAACACGCCCGATTCTCTATATCTAATTACTCACCCCCCAACCTGGGCAAAGTGTCCACCCCATCTTATAGCCAATCACAAATCCTCTCAGCTCTGTTTTGCTCACCAGCTCTCAGGATCGCTATTTTGGGTGAGGGTGAGGGGTAGAACCCCACAGAGATTAATTAGGTCTCAACGCTTCCTCTGTCAGACTCAAGGATAAGCAGCTTTTGAATTTAAAAACTCGTGATTTGCCCCTTTGTTCACCTATCCCCTCTGAAATTGCCCTCCAGTGGAGGCCGTATGGCTAATGGCCCTAATGGGAGACGCTCACGGGGTCACAGTGCTAAAAAAATGCAAACAAAAAAAGCCTCACATGGTTAATATATCAAATTATTGTCCCACCACACTAAAAAGTATGTAGGGATTTGATACATGGCTATTAAATAGAAAACATATATGAACACGTAACTTTAGTTCTCCTCTCCAAAAGGCAAAGACAAATGGTCCATCAAAAGGTCTCTAAAATTACAGCTGAAACAGTCTTGCAAATCATATGTGCCCAAGGAACCATTAAAACATGCATCATTTTAAAGGGCAATGTAAAAGCAGAACCCTCAGAAGTGAATTTCACATTTGGTGAAACCTCAGTATTATAGGTCGAAAAGTGGGTAACTGCAAATGTTCAAGCTTCACTGGTAATCGTTTTTTGCAGTAGCAGTGTTTAACAATTGTTAGGAGCTTGTCAAACATTACAGTGGATTTTTAACATTCTCTTGCCCCACACTTAGAGGTAAAATTTATAATATAATATACATATCATTAAATAAAAAATGCAGAATGTCATCTTTGAGGCATACTGATTGATGCAAAATTGAATCAAATAAATGTAGTTTATGGCTATCTTCCAGCAAGTGCTTTCCATGCTAAAGAGTTCCATACAATAGATTTCCATTTTAAAAATCACATCAATTTTTACTTAGAACATTTCTGAAAACAAGTACAGCCACTTCCAATCAGCTGCCTGGTGATAATTTAAGATTCTCTTTCCATTAAGTTGTAAAAGTTTGACCAACACACAGCAGAATCTCACTCCTTTGGTGTCTCGATCTGGAAACCACTGTTTCCAGGGCTGCCAAGGATTGTGCCGTCAGTTGCTGTGGGACAAAAACAAACAAACAAACAAACAAAAAAAACACCCAGAACTTTTCCTGGAGTTGGGAGCCACATCATTTGGAAAAGAGAGATAGGTCTTGGGCCAAGCTCCCTTCCATGACTGCATGTTTGGAACAGAAAGCTTCTCTGTGCTGGAGAATTGATTGATTGCTTGATATTTATTGAGGACCCGTGGTGTGTTTAGTTCTCAATCTATATGAATACGTCAATAGTTTTCTTTCTCAACCAGAAACATGATGCCTCGAGACGCTGCGTCCAGTACTTTCCAAAACAACGCTACCTGGAGTCATTCCTATATCCTTTCAGGATGGATATAAACAAAAAAGTAAGTAAACATAGTTTTATCAGAAGTTTCTTGTCCTTCTTATACAGACCCCCAGTACTTCCCAGTAATGAGTCCAAACTCCAAGTAGAATTAGAATGGCCTTTCATTATCAGTAAAGTCTGTGGGAGCCAGTCGCTTTTGGACCTCCATGGTAACCAATGGTGTATTTCAGAGCAAAGATCATCTGGAATTAAGAGGAATCCTACCATTTCTATCACCGGCAGGAATAAAAGCCCCAGGTTTGGCAAACCAAGTGGATGGTCTATGCTTCCAAAATGACTGCCCAGGAGGATTGCTCTCCTCTGGCCTAGACGATTTCATTAATTGGTGTCTAACTCATATGTCTGAGTTATTTATTGTAAAACCCAATAGGGACCATGTGACTTTGAAGATCTGATCAGACCCAGGCTGTATGGGCCAGACACTGAGCAGATCAAGTCTCCCAGCATTAATCTGTCACAGTCCATTTTTCACTTGCTAAATCAGCTTTATGCAAATATTCATTCCCCTAGCGGAGCTCACCTATTCAGAAACTCCTCTTCCTCATCTCTAGCATCTGTGGATGTTTTGGAGCTATGGGCACATAATCTTAAGTCTTTAGACGCACACTTCGAATTTTAGAATGGGAAGAAATATTAGCCACCATCTTATTTAAGCCCCAATTTAACATATGGTGAAGTTGAGGTGAAATGACTTGTCCAAGATCACAGAGCCAAAGTGACACCAACAGGAAAAAATTGTTATTACATAGGTTCTGCATCAGCAGTGCTAGAAAGAACCCAGTGTTTTATCTAGCCCTTGGAAGACATCCTTCTATTCCCAGAAGCTTGCCACACACCCCCCAACCCACATTATTTAATAGGTTATAAAAGCAAAACATAATGTAAACGAACAAACCAGCAAGCAAAAGGTAATATATATTTTGGAAAATTCCCTCTCCTCTACTCAGAAATAACTATGGTTAGCATTTTGATGCATATACTTCCACTCTCTGTTTTTAACCTGGGCATAGAAGGCATATGACTTTTTACAAAACTTTGATCCCATTATAATTGGTGAAAGTGATAGAATTAGTCTATTCTTTTGAGACTTCTTTACTTCATTCAACAAACAGATTAAGACTTTGCTCTGGTTAGTTAGGGAACCACAGGGCTGTTTAGGCACAGCCCTGCCTCTTGCATGCATTAACATAGAGATCTTATTTGGGTCCTAATTCTTGCATGGGAAACTCAGGTCTCTAGATTTAGGAATAGTATCTATTCTGTCACAAATCTTGTTCTGTGGATATTTACTCTCTTGCTGCAAAGACTTCTGACACCAACTCCCCAGAGTTAGATTTCGCAGGTTGAGGGCACAGTTAGTCCTCCACAAGACTACCTTCACTTCAAACACCAGCCACAAACACAGGGCCCCTGGGCCACCTGCACTTCTGACCAACTGGTTACAAATTTGAGGGTTCCCGCTACCCCCTCAGGTTTGGTAATTTGCTAGGATGACTCACAGAACTGAGAAAGCTGCTTTACTTACGATTACAGTTTCATATGGTGAAAGGATACAAATCAGAATCAGAAAGAAAAGACACACAGGAGGAGGTCTGGGAGGTTTCCAAACACAAAGCTTCTGAGCTCTCAGTGAGCACTACCCTCCTGGCACATCGATGTAGGACAACCAGGGAAGTTCACCCCAGCTTCAATGTTCAGAGTTTTTATTGGGGTTTGGTTATGCAGGTATGAATGAGTGAGTCATTGCCCACACAGCTCAATTTCCAGTCCCCATCCTCATAGATGGTGCTGACATCACATGGCTCAAAGCCCCAACCCTTGAATCACATGGTTGGTCTTTCTGACATCACCAGCCCCATCCTGAGTCATCCCATTGACATAAACAGGGTTCTGATGGGGAAGGGGAGCACCATGAATAACAAAGATACCACTGTCACTCCAGAAAGTCTAAGGGATTAGAGGCTTCCTCCCAGGAACCAGGAACAAAAGTTAGCCAAATTCCTTATTATATTGGACCTACATGAGTACCATTTTTTTCCTATCACCATGCCCATACCTCCAAAGTAAACTTTTAACACTGGGTAAAGAAATGCATTTAACTGATGGCAAGTCTTTGGATTTCATGAGAAGCCGGAGATCTTGTACTTTGTGCCCATCAGCCTTATTCCCCGTATCTGGGCAGGGGGAGGGGGGGAGGGGGAGTCTTCTCATTCAGGGTTCTTGTTCAAGACCACCTCCAGTGTATTGACTGTGGCTAGTGGTTGGGTAGCCAAGTCCCCGGTTTTCTAGGTTGCCTGGAATGCTTAAAGACTCAGTGTTGGTCTCATCTAATATCTGTACTTCTCTCCCTCACGGGTGACCTTGATCAATTAATTTTCTAAATTGGTTATTAGGCAAGCCCTCACGTTGAATGTACGGTAGGGGGAGAACTCTTTGTAGTTTCATTCCTGAGCTGCTGCTATTTTTTTTCCTTTGCAGTTCAGGCAATTTGTCTCTCCCACCTTCCAAAATACTAAGAAGGAAAAAATGTATGTTTTACGAAAGGGAGGTACAGAGTAGATGCTGGAGTGGAGTGGGGTGTTGGGAGCACCAAGAAACACAAACCCCTGTCTCTGGAATCAGAGTCACCAGCTGGTCCTAGAGTTGTCCATTCTTTTTGTCTAGCACTCCCTCTAGTGACACCAGAATTCTCTGAGGTTACAGTTGGACATAGAAAATGACAAGCATCTTTAAAGAGGCATAAGGTGCTACAAGGTTACAGAGAGGAGTGATTGCTTCCATTTGGAACTAACATTTGACCTGGGACTTGAAGGATGACTACAGTTTGGAAATGTTGAAAGTGCAAAGAGAAAGGATCACATTAGCTAAGACCTGGAAGGAAAGAGAATCAGGCAAACAAAGAGTTACCCAATGTGACTGAAATTTTGAGTTCCTAGAGAAGAATTATGGAAGGTAAGTCCAAAAATTTTCCAAATGTCAAGGTCCATGGAAGGCTAGGCCAAGGACAATGGGGAGTCCATAATCTGTGTTCTATTCTGAGAAGTGTTTTCACTTCTGAGGATCATGGGCCAGACCCTGTTTATTCCCCATGCATTGAACAGGAACATATGCAAACTGTCCTGGGCAAATGGGTGTTTATCCAGTTATCTCAAAACTCTTTCAGAAAGAAACTACCATTTGATCATGGGCTGCTTTTGAATCCATGCTTTGAGTCTGGGCCTAGGCCTCCTTCATCTGTGTATGGGAAAAAGTTGTATAAAGAAAGGGCACTGATAACATTTGGCCATGCCCAAAGGCTGACTTGAACATGAAAAACAAGGTTTCACAGACTTAACCCAAAATACCTCTCGTGTCTGTGCAAAGAAAAAGTGGCCAACTTAATTCTGTTTTGATTTTCCCTGATGTGTGACTTGATCTGTGGGCTGGATTTGTAGAGCCATGGTCGTGCCAAACTCCATTTATGTTTAAGGCATACTCATGACCAAATATGGATCGCTCATGTTTTGTGTGGACCATGTGTCTTGGTCCAACTACCCAATCCAGGACAGAGCCCTGGCCAGGGCTTGAACAGACACAACATAGACCAGCATTATGCGATGCATAAACAATTTTGCCTGAAATGACAGCATGTGAATAGCTCAGCTGGTAGATTTGTCAGCAGGAAGTATGATGTAGCCTGTGAATGGCTGCTGCTAAAATCGCATTCTGATTGTTCCCTGCCAGCTTTAATCTCAGCCTCCAAAGCAAGGACAAGGAGGTTCTTAACTCCTCTTTGGAGCTTCTAAATTCCAGTGTCTTCTAGAGAGAGACTGGTAAAGACTAGTGTGATAGAAAAGAGCCTAAAAAACAAGGTATAGAAAAGAAATAAGGAAGGAGGGAAGGAAGCGGGGAAGAGAGGGAGGGAGAGAAGGGGGAAGGAAGAAAAGAGAAAAAGAGACTCAGAAAGAAGGAAATAGCATGGTAGCGGGGGTGGGGGTGGGCAGGAAGAGACTGGAGCAGAACAAGAAAGGACACAGGTAGGAGCAGGATGGAGGAAAACCCTTACAGACAAGGGCTGACACTTACGAGAGTCAAACAAGGCCTGGTGTATGTGGAATCCATCCCCTAGTGTCTGTTTCAGGGGAACTTTGGAGAGCTCATACATTCCATGGCATTGAGAAAGCCTGGCTAGCTGGATTGTCTTCTGACCCACTCCCTAGTATGGTTATGCTTAAATTATTCCAATCCAACGGAACATCTGCCAATGTTGATTTAAGAGGGTCAACACCCAACACCATGCTAAGTCTGGGTGTTTGTATTGGGTTTAAATGCAGGGCTTCTTGAACAGTAATCTGCGTATCTACTTCACGACACTGCTGGCCTGGGTATAGCTCAGCTCCACAACCTCCAAGGAAATTAGTCAGGGATAATCAAGATCTATGTAGTGTCAGGGTGAGTGTGTGTGTGTGTGTATTTAGATTATTTCTTTTTTCCCTAAGCCATCCCCCGCCCCACAAACTGTCTCATATATAGTAGCTGCCTGATAAATAATTGTTGTATGAGTGAAGCTTTTGTCTCAGAGAGAATTTTATATGTGCCCACTAAGGTCCACATTCATGTATTCATTTTAACAAACATTATTGGGCACTTACTTTGTGCCAGGCAGTGTTCAGGAGAAAAAAATCTCTGCTTTCACAGAATTCCACTCTAGCTAGCTTGGACCCAAGGTATCTACTTGGTGACTTCTTTCTGCTGCCATTATTTATTTATATAGACTCTTTTACTACATAGGGAACCTTCCAAATTATTCTATTTTGTGTTTAAAATCTCTTAAAGTTATTCCAAGTTCCACCATGCCATGGATCATTGTGAGGATTAAATGTGGTAGGATAAAGCACCTTACACAAAGTTTGTGCTTAGTAAATATTAGTTCTCTTCCCCTTTCAGGGGAAAAAGTCATTATAGTATATTACCTACCAGTTCAGATCACTCAGTGATTAGGGCTGATGATGGGCTCCACTTACTAACTGTGAAATCTTAACCTCTCTAAAACTTGCTTTTCTCATTTCTAAAGTGGGCAGGAGGAAAAGATTAAAGGAAGTAAGCACAGAAAGTCCTTAGTACAATGACTCATCATAGTATGAATCCTAAGATACTGTTCCTCCCACGGGGCTGATTCCATCCCAGTATGGGATAGTCCCAGATGGGATAGTCATCTGGATGATTGAAGAAAAATGTGGACAGGCTACAACACTGGGTTGAAATTATCAAGAAGAAATTAAACAGGATGGATTCTAAAATCTGCCCTTAGATTAAAAGTAATTATTTAAGTTCCACCTGGGGCAGGGGTTTAGCAGTGGTGAGAGGGTCTAGGAGTGTTGGTTGATTAAAGTCAGTGGTCCTAGGATGAGGCTTGGCCACTAACATAATGAGAGGGCTCCTGGGCTTCATTCATAGAAGATGATTCCACAAGAGAGAAGTAATTTAAGTCACATCCCCCTAAATTATTACGTAAATTATTGTGCTCAGTTCTGAAAAAAATGTGGACAAACTCAGAACATCCAGGGATTGTGAGCCAGGGGGTACAGGATCTAGAAGCCTGCTCTCCTGGGAAACAGTATAGCACATTGATTAAAAGTATGGGCTTTGGGGGCTTCCCTGGTGGCACAGTGGTTGAGAGTCCACCTGCCGATGCAGGGGACATGGGTTCATGCCCTGGTCCGGGAAGATCCCGCATGCCACGGAGCAGCTAGGCCCGTGAGCCATGGCCGCTGAGCCTGCGCGTCCGGAGCCTGTGCTCCGCAACGGGAGAGGCCACAACAGTGAGAGGCCTGCGTACGAGAAAAAAAATATATATATATGGGCTTTGGGACCAGACAGACTGACGTTCTAGCATTGGATGTCCTTCTTACTAAATGAGTCATCCTGAACACGTCATTTAACTTCTCTAATTTCTTCATCTATAAAATGGATATTAAGTGAGATAATGCATTGTATTTATTAAGGTAAGACCTACTGCTGGAACAGAAAAAACTCTGACTTCTCAGTGACCCAATGTAATTACAGTTTATTTCTTGCCCATATCACAGTCCAATGTGGTTATTCTCATCAGTTGGCCTTCCATGAGGTCATTCAGGGACCCAAGATCCTTCTGTCTCATAGTTGTACCTGCAGATGAGGTGAGAGACTATTTTCTTCTTAACCTCATCAGCAGGGAAGTGACAAATCATTTCCACTCACATTCCATTGTCAAGAATTCAATCCTGTGGCCATACCTAAGTGCAAGGGTTTCTGGGAAGTATACTAAATGCAAGTGCCCAAGAAGAAAGAAAATGAGTTTTGGTGAACACATAGCAGTCTCTGCCACAGTCCAGCATTCTGGTCACCAGTTACCCACTTCCTTCTTCCTCTACACTTACCTCTTTCCCAAAGGAGACAGCTCTGAATCCCATCCAGTTACTGCATCTGGCTCAGAGTCCAGGATCTCTGAAATATATAACCCTTTCTATCAGGTCTAGAAGAGGCTCCTCGTGGCCCTACTCTCTATGAGAAACCCTCTGTCCATTGCCCTCCACCTGAGGATCTGGCTCCACCCTCCGAAAATTTTTCCATTATCCTCTGTAAGTACACCTAAGTTGGATATTGAGGAGTGTCCCTTTCAGTCTGTTCAGCTTTCTGATGGTGTAAGTTCAGGGACCTGAAGGATGTTTATCATTTAAACAGTCAAAAGAGTTTTTGTTTTTGTGTTTCGGTTCAGGCTCAGGGCTTCTCTGGCAAGAGGATATTCTCAGAAACTCAGAAGGCTTCTGATCTATTTGCTTCTGTGAATTCCTTGTGCTAGTAACCATACACAGAGTTCTTTCTCAGATATTATTCTCCAACATTCATATTTCTTTGCTTTCTTCTCTCCATCTCTCTCAATTAAATGACAGCTTCTTTGAGGTCATTACATGTACAGTAATATAGCTTTAATCTGGTTTTTGCTCCAGGACTGAGTCACTTTGTTCAACTGAGAAGTCTCACTGGGCCATTATCCCCAAAGCATTCTTCAATTTCATCTCTTAACCTTTGGGGTGCAGAAGTGATTGATCTTTCCAACCTTATAAGATCCTTGATCCCTAGACTTTCTCTGTTCATTCCAATCTTGCTTGAAAATTGGCCAATTCTTTCCCAAGCTCATCTCTTTCTTATAATACCTTGCTAAAGGCAGCTAGTAGCCAACATGCACCAGCACTCTGACCCTTTCTACAATTTCTAGAACTTCTGGAACTAGCTGCTAAGCCACTGCCACACATTTTAGGTTTTTGTTATGGCATCTGACTTCCCCTACAGATCTCTGTATTAGTTAAGGTTACACTGGTTGCTGTAACAGACAAACTTCATATTCTCAATGGCTTAACCCAGGAAAATTTATTTTTTAATCACATCACAGTCTAATGCAAGCATCATGGTGGGGTGGCTGTCCACGAACAGGCACCCAGGCTCCCATGGTCTTTTTTGCCTCCACCCACCTCTTGGTCTTCAGAATCCTCTCCATTCAGCAGGCAGAAGGCAAAGACATCCTGCTACAGCAGGGAAGACATTCCTACCCCTTACCACATTCTCAACACACAATAAATATTAGTTGCTCTTTCTGTTACTACACGTCCCTTGAAAATGAAGGAAATGATGTATAGTTTTAGCCTGGAGTAAAGAAAACTTAGAGGAAACATGATAACAGCTTTCAAATGTCATGTAAAAGAGGAATTGGACTTAAGCGTAGCTCCAGAGGGCAAAACTGGGAGCAGCAAGCGAATGAGGCAGTTTTCCATGTAAGGTAAGGAGAACTTTCTTATAATTAGGCATGAATCCCAAATGTGGTCTTGCTTGAAAGATAGCAAGTGCTGGGGCACTGGGAGTGCAGAAGCAGAGACTGCTGTCAAAATCCTTCGAGAGAAGATTCCTGCTTTAGGGAACACTTCCAGCCAGAGGACTCCTGAGTCCTCTTTCAGCATTAATATTTCATTTTCTGTATTTGAGACAGTGGACAGAAAGGTTTTTTTTTTTTTTTTTTTTTTTTTTTTTGCGGTACGCGGGCCTCTCACTGTTGTGGCCTCTCCCGTTGCGGAGCACAGGCTCCGGACGTGCAGGCTTAGCGGCCATGGCTCACGGGCCTAGCCGCTCCGCGGCATGTGGGATCTTCCCAGACCGGGGCACGAACCCGTGTCCCCTGCATCGGCAGGCAGACTCTCAACCACTGCGCCACCAGGGGAGCCCCAACAGAAAGGATTTTGATTGGTGATATCTCCAGCAATGTGTTGACCTCTGAGATTATTTCTCCTTAGCTAATAACTGCATTTTCTGCCTTTGGGAGCATTTACTACATCTTTGTTCATACGCTATTGGTAAAATGTTACGTCCTCCCTATCTCATTGCTGCATCTGACCCAATAAAATCTCTAAGAGACCTTCTTCAGCCCCACTGCACAGTTAGTCACTGAAGGAAATGGACTCCTATATTATTCTACCACCCACCTAATCGTTCAGGCCTGAAACCTGGGAGTTATCCTTGACTCCCCCATCTCACTCACTGCCACCTCTGACCCATCACCAAGTACTTGCTCTTCCATTTCCTAAATATTTTGCAAATCTGTCCACTTCTTTTCATTCCCATATGTTTCTCTCCAGTACAGGCCGCTATTGTCTTTCACCTGCCTCTTTCCCATCCATTTTTCACACAGGAGCCAGACTGAGCCTTTTGCCTTTCGATATGCATAAATGGTATGAATCGTGGCCCACAACGTCAGCTGTGTAAGAAATACCACGGGACTTTATTTTTCATGGATCACCCTTCTCTTAGTCTTGAAGGCCAATCCTTCCAGGCTGATAGAAATGTTATCCTCAGGCATTCTTGAGATTTCTCTGGCTCCCTGGAATTGTGTCAGTCTTCCAGGTTCTTATATGATCAAGGTTTAGGGGCAGCCAACAGATGTCCTCTGGGATGACCATCGCCCACATCTCTGTTTCTTTTTTAGGAGCTCTCTGGTGTCTCACTGCTGCTGGTTGTCACCATACACCCACCATTCCAGAACCTACTAATCACTCTCTTCTTCCCTAAGTCCAAAGGAATCGATTTTTCTAACCTGCAAGGAAGCCCCTATCTCCATCCTCCTTCACCCTACAATGCCTTCCTACTTCCTTTGCAGATCTCCAAGTTCCCTAAGTGTTTAGGCTTTAAAAATTAAAGCAGAAATTCTTGCATGGTGTATCTTCTTACTACCCTGCAAGTAGGACACCTCCCCCAAATACTGAAAAGCACAGTCAGATATTTGTTTAAAAAGGAAAAAGATAAAGAAGAAAATGGTGGACAGAAAAAAAAAGCCTAAACTACTATTTCAAAATACTCTCAGGCCCCATGTACAAATCTGCTTGTGTTGCATCCCCACTTAATTGCTCCCTACCGCCCTTGGGATCAAGTTCAAATGTATCTCACAGTCTTGGGGGCTTTTGTATGATAGCATCCCTGCCCCCACCCCCTGCAACTTCTCTAATCCTCCTCTTCCTTTTTCTCAGACACCCTGGACAGTCCTCTCTGCCTGCAGTAAACCAGGTATGGAGTCTCCAAATACATGGGTCCTGGACTTGGAATGTTCTTTGCTTGCCCCTCTCCCCACCTGGCTCTCTGCTTAGCAAGCTCCAGGTCTGGGCTAAAATTCATGTTCCTCAGGGAGGCTGCCCTGCCCTGACAAGGTTTGATCCATTGTTCTGGGATCTCACAGCAGCACCTGTACGGCTCCTTCCCTGCCTGGGCTGTGTGCCTGTTCAGTGTCTGGAAGGCCCACAAGGGTGCTGATGGTGTCTGCCATATTGACTGCTCTATCCCCAGTGCTGAGCAAGGGGCCTGGCTACTTGAGAAGCACTTTCTCAGTGCTTCAGAGAAGGCCCTAGAATGTCATCTTACTACTAGGTAACTTGATGCACTGCAGAACTGGAGCGAGTATGTTTGTGATTTTCTGTTCTGGCTTATCTGTGCCCTCCTTTTCCCCCTATGGAGCTATGAGTAAGGATTTGAATTTAAACCAAGCTCATCTATGAAACATTTTACAGACACTTATATTCATCCTTACTAGAGATTTGCTTTTCATTCAGAATATTCTCATACTTTTTCTTGGACTTCCTCCTACAAATGTCTGCACAGCCTAGTTTCTGTGGGAGCAAAGGGGAGGAGGGGGAGGATAAGAGAGGGAGGGGAGGGAGACTGAATTTTTGTTCACAGAAGCAATGGACTCTAGAATAGCAGGGCTCTGGGAGCGAGGACATTGAAGCTCAATTATTTTTAGGGAATGTGTGTTTGTTTTTAACACATTGGGAGCTTGTTTCAGAGATCTCCACGCTATGCAAAAAAGAAAAAAAAAAGAGAAACAGGAAATGAAAAAGTCAGCAGAAAGAAGGTCAGACAAAGTTCCCAAAGCCTCCAACATCAATAATTTTTTTAAAAGGGGGAAAAAAAGCCAAATTTTTTTTAATGAAAAGAAAACCCTTTTTTATTAACTGATGATAGCTTTATGACAGTTGTGTGATCTGGTCTATAATTTCTAAGTCATTCTTGAACTTGGCCCTCTGGAATCTCTCTTCCAGTTGCTCAGGAACTAAATCTCGACAGCATGATTTCTATGCTGCAAACTGACATCCCGGCCTCCTGGCACAGTGATATTCACATGGCTAAGCAGATGTGAACTGTGTGCGTGGGGACATTCCCATACCCTGGTGTCACACCCTTCCAGGGACTATATAACATAATGGTGCAAAAACAATAGAAAATTAGTCTGGTCCCGCCACATAAATAATACTTTAATATTGCCGAAAGAAGTTGTCTCTCTTTTTTTCCTTCCAGTCTTTAATGAGTTCCCTTCTCTATACTAAGCACTGAATCAAGCCCTAGATATTTCCAAAACGGAGCTTTGAAATCCTGACTTTGAAAAAGAACAGTGCGATCATATCAAGATATGATTTTCCTAAAAACAGGGACATTTTGAAAAGGGAATCATCTGAAATTATGAAGTTATTTATTGCAAACTTGAGATCACTTCTCTTATGGCAGACAAGTGAGTGCTCCCTAGGGCAGGGGAAAAAGTTCTACTTAACTAAAATAATTGTAGACCTCAAACAGTCTTGTAAATAAAGATGAAAAATTGTACTTTCGCTTCTGAAAATTTATCCAGTGAAAATTAATCCTAACGATGGAGAAAGCTTCATGCACAAAGATGTCCAATGTAATTTTATTTAAAAGAGGAAAACAATCTAATGCCTTTAATTATTTGCTTAATGCAATATTATGCAGCCTTTTAAAATAAGGTGTACAAAGAATCAACAAATGCTTGGAAAGTCATGTTGTCATGTTAACTTATAATGTAAAAGTTTAAATACAGTGTGACCACAAACATTCAACTCAATAGCCATGAATAGAGAAAAGAACGGACATAATTTACCAACACTTGTGATTTGTTGCTCTTTGGGTGTTTGGATTATGGGTAGTTTTTCCTTTTACTTTCCTATATAAGTATGTAAAGTATGTAATGTTTACAGTGAAGGAAGAAAAACCTATATTTTTCCAACAAAGAATTATCTTAGCCTAAGCTTTTCTTCCACTCAAACAATGTATGTACTTGACTTTTTTTCTTTTAATTAATTTATTTATTTTAAAAAATTTTTTATCTTAAAAAATTTTTTTTTATTTTTGGCTGTGTTGGGTCTTCGTTGCTGCACGCGGGCTTTCTCTAGTTGTGGTGAGCGGGGGCTACTCTTCGTTGTGGTGCACAGGCTTCTCATTGCGGTGGCTTCTCTTGTTGCAGAGCACGGGCTCTAGGCGCGCGGGCTTCAGTAGTTGTGGTGCGCAGGCTCAGTAGTCGTGCCCCGTGGGCTCTAGAGCGCAGGCTCAGTCGTTGTGGCGCATGGGCTTAGTTGCTCCGTGGCATGTGGGATCTTCCTGGACCAGGGCTTGAACCGGTGTCACCTGCATTGGCAGGCGGATTCTTAACCACTGCACCACCAGGGAAGCCCCATACTTAACTCTTAAAGCAAATTGGATGAATGATTTTGACTACTCATCTGCCATATACTGTTATTTAGTTAGAGTTAGAGAGTACCACATTAATTATATAAAAGTGATGAAAGACCAACTTCTCTTCCTGCTGCCCTGGATGAAATAGTACATACCCATTTATTTTTCAGAAGAAGAAAAATCTTATTGGTAGTTTAAACCTAGAGTAATGGATCTGAATTGCACATTCACTGGTGGAGAATTTCCTGTCTGGGTTGCTTTATCTAGTGTCTAGTTTATAAATTGAAGAAACAAATTCAGCCAAAATAATTATAATAAAATCATAACAAAAAAAAGAAACAAACCCCCAAATGCTAGTTGCTATTAACCAGATGATCCCCAAGCAATTTCTGTACAACTACTCACTTAATGTCACAGATCTTTAGAACTGGTCCCATTTGTAGGTGGAAAGATGAAATCACAGTGTACAAGTTATCAGCTTCCAGAGGAATTTCATTTGTAATGACGCTATCCAGTTTTTTCTAAATAACATGCATGAATGTAATCCAAACACACACTGTTACTACATGATAGAAGTAGAACATATTTGGTTTTAATAAGTGACCACATTAAAAAAGAATTATGAGTCAGATTGATGAAGATATAGGGATACATGGGAAAACTGCAAGCTTCCAGCAAAATCAGAGAATCTCGAGTAATTCATCCACATGAAGAATGAATCCTTTCTCATGTCAGGAGAAGTTTGTGTAGGAGTCTCAGTTTGTGTAGCTGAAATGTTCTTTTTCAAACTTGGCTGGTTTTCTATATGAGGATGTGAAATGACTAAGGCATCATTTTCCTTCTTCTTTTGAAAAAAAGGGGTAATAATAGCTTTCTTTTGGTATCTATGATTGTATGCTTTCATTTACGATCACTAAAGGCAGAGGAAATTGTAGGATATAACTAAACAGGAATTGATGCAAAGCAGATACCTCCTCTCCTGAGAAGATGACCCTTGGTTAAGGACCATCTTTTTCCCTGCGAACTCTGGCATTGTGGAGTGGAAGGACAGGCAGTTGCCTCTTGAATGTGTGACCCCAAATCAATGAGAAGAGTAGAGTGGGTAGCCTGGGTAGGAGGATGCTCAAGAGAGGGAAGCATCCAGTATCAGGCTGGACACATCAATTTCTAAACCTCATCTTCTCAAGAAACTCTCTGAGTTAGAAACAACCGTTTCATTTTCAACTCTGCCTTATGACTTGCGTGTTTCCCAGACTAAAGGCAGCGGGCTGAACTATGTACTGTGGAGCTCCCTTTGCCTCCAAGGCTATAAGGCTGGCACTGGCTTCTCTCCCTGTCCGAGCCACTGCCAAACACCTGGCAGACAAAATGCTTTTGTTGACTCCCGGGATGGGAGAAAACGATCACGTGTGTCCAGCGGTGTATGAGAGTGCCTTGTCTTCAGTCCTCTGACTCTGACCTAGAATGGCAGGGATGGCTGGATGAGTTTGTATTTCTGAACGATCCCCAAAGTCTTCCTTCATCTGGCATTGCTGCAGTTTGGGTTGTGGCTGTTCTTCCACTTGTCATTCTTGTGCTCCTGGAGTGGAGTGTCTCTAGCTGAAACAGGGGGATGGGTGGTAGCAGCAGGAACAAGGGGAACAGGGGTGACTCCTAGCCCCATACGTCCCAATCCTGCTTCCAACCTATAGACCCAAGGATTTTTTAAAGTAAGTGAAATACGCCTTATGTGGGAGAGAATTATTTGACAGCCAGACCTTAAATCCATCATTTCCCCCAACTCTTCCAGGACCCATCCAAAGTTTGCAATGCCTGCCCCCCTGGTCTTTGCCCATCAGAATCTCATCTGATTTCAAGATGTAATTCAAGTTCCCTCCTCTCCAGAATCCTTCTCTGATGCCCACAAGTCAGAAGGGTCAGTTTTCTCTTCCGTGTGATTATCTGCATTTTCTGTATTGTGTATTAGGACATGTGTAGTGGGAGCTGTATCATACCTGCTGGCCTCTGCCATAATCCAGGATCACTGGGGGTGCCTCACACCTCTGCATCAGCAGCAGGCTGGACAGAGGAGAGAGCATGGCATTCACCTTGTAACCCACGTGGGACTTGGTGGGTCTTGTGGAAGGGAAGTGACCGGGCTTGTGGAGGTTCTGGTACAAGGGCTGATTTAGTACAGGCATTTGCAGTGAATTCTCCTAATAATGAAACTTTTAAGTGAGCTGAGGCTTAGCTGCCTCTAAGTGATAGCCTAGAGCCTGGGGAGCCAGATGGAGTGAACCGCTGGCTGGGAGAAAACCGGGCCCTGTGATGTGAATGAATGCTTTAGTGCTGTGCCTCACCAGTGCGCCTCCAGGCTCTGAGAAATTTCCTGTTTGATACTGTAAGCTCCCAAAGGGTGTGGACTGTGACAGCCCTACTTACTTGTGTAGCCCGGTGCCCCACGCATAGGACTGTTTAATAAATACTGTTTAATGCTGACCACTCTCATAGCATGAGGTGAGGGTGCTCTCTCTCCCTGTGTCCCAGGAAGCAGAGGGCTGGCGGTGGCCCACCAGATGCAGCATATGGACTGCTTGTGGTTAATGATGTTTGCTGAATGCTGGAGGAGTAGTGCGATCCTGGCCAGCTTTTGTGGGAAGTAACAGGAAAATAGAACTTATGTGCCTCTCCCTGAAACCTGCTTATGGTCTGATACAAAGCTTAGTCCCAGAATTTCCAGAAAATAAGGCCAGAGCTGAAGAAATATGTCGAGGCAGGAAGGATTTTAATAAAGATTGCAAAACTCCACCTGATTATTCACTCTGCGTCTTCAAGCCTTCTGTGATTGCTGACTCATTATGACGTAGGAAAAGTGACTTTTTCTGTGAACTCAATTCTTTCACCAAAAAAAAAAAAAAAAGAGCAGTTACAGGTGTTTTCATGTTTCTGCTTAAGGTAGCTCCATAAAAATCTTGTAAGTTATGTTTTAAAAATAAAACTCACAGGAATAAGAAGAAGGTTTGCGTCTTGTGCTGAAAAAGGCCATAGCGTCATATCCACCTGGGAACAGAGGGAAACAGGCTTTCTCTCTGTTGGCTCATCACAGATGAGTCCCCTTCAAAATGAAGCCAAACACAGGATTTTCTGTCTTCTTCCTTAATCTTCCATTTGTTCAAGTTGTTCAAGGTCCTTCATATTTTATGTGTGAATTTAGAATTCAGAATCTCTGGAAACATTTGTTAACTTGGCTGACAGGAACACAAGGACTTTCTAACACATCTACCCCATTTCCTGGTCAGAATATGCTCTGTTTTTCTTCCACAGATGCTCTCGTGACCCCTGTTTTCTGCCATTAAACCTCTCCGCTGAGCTCTGAAATTCTGTTATGTGCTATGCTGAGCATTTCATATTCATGAGCTCATTTTATCCTCACAGTAATCTTTCAGACAGGTGTAGTGGACATTCTTTGTGGCCTACCAGCATCTGAACTCCCTTTCTCTTGGAGGATTTCCCAGCCTGAGGTCTAAGTAGAGTCAGAGACTCCCTTCCTCCCTTTATGGAAGCTAAAAACCTACTTTCTCAGCCTCCTGTGTAACTGGGATGGGGACAAGTCACTGAGGCTCCATCAGTCAGATGGACCTGTTCTGGACCTCAGTCAGAGAACGAATGACACAAAGGGGCAGGGACCGCCTGGAGCATGTCCTGGTCAGGAGAGCCATAGCCAGGTTCCAACAGCAAAAGTTTCCAGCATCAGCAGCCAGTGAGCACTGCTGTCACAGTGGCATCTCCATGGGACCAGTGACATCTGTTGCTGAAACTAAGACTCTCGACAGAGACGTGGATACTATTATTAACCCTGCTTACAGATACTAATACTGAGGCTAGAGATGTTGAGTAACCTGCCTAAGGTCTACCAGCTAACAAGAGGTAGACCTTGGACTCAAACACAAGTGTGCTTGACTTCAGAGCCCATGCCCTTCACGTCCACCTCAGAGTACCCTGGGTGCTACATTGCATCACAGAACTCCTCATACCTCATAGTGTTGAAAGAGGGGGCAGGGATCTAGGACAGGTGCCCTCAACGCACTCTGAACCTTATAGTTTAGAGCACATGAACTCCCATTTTCTAGGCCCTTAATGAACTAGGTTGGCCAAAAAGTTCACTCGGGTTTGTCTGTTACCATCGTACGGGAAACCCCGAACGAACTTTTTGGCCAAGCCAATACTTGGTCTCTTTTTTTTTTTTTTAAGTTTATTTATTTATTTTTTTAATTAGTTTCTGCTTTATAACAAAGTGAATCAGTCATACATATACATCTGTTCCCACATCCCTTCCCTCATGCATCTCCCTCCCTCCCACCCTCCCCATCCCACCCCTCCAGGCGGTCACAAAGCACCGAGCTGATCTCCCTGTGCTCTGCGGCTGCTTCCCACTATCTATCTACCTTACGTTTGGTAGTGTATACACGTCCATGCCTCTCTTTCGCCTTGTCACAGCCCACCCTTCCCCCTCCCCATATCCTCAAGTCCATTCTCAAGTAGGTCTGCGTCTTCATTCCCGTTTTGCCCCTAGGTTCTTCATGACATTTTTTTTTTTAAATTCCGTATATATGTGTTAGCATACGGTATTTGTCTTTCTCTTTCTGACTAACTTCACTCTGTATGACAGACTCTAGGTCTATCCACCTCATTACAAATAGCTCAGTTTCGTTTCTTTTTATGGCTGAGTAATATTCCATTGTATATATGTGCCACATCTTCTTTATCCATTCATCCGATGATGGACACTTAGGTTGTTTCCAGCTCCGGGCTATTGTGAATAGAGCTGCAATGAACATTTTGGTACATGTCTCTTTTTGAATTATGGTTTTCTCAGGGTATATGCCCAGTAGTGGGATTGCTGGGTCATATGGTAGTTCTATTTGTAGTTTTTTAAGGAACCTCCATACCGTTCTCCATAGTGGCTGTACCAATTCACATTCCCACCAGCAGTGCAAGAGTGTTCCCTTTTCTCCACACCCTCTCCAGCATTTATTGTTTCTAGATTTCTTGATGATGGCCATTCTGACTGGTGTGAGATGATATCTCATTGTAGTTTTGATTTGCATTTCTCTAATGATTAATGATGTTGAGCATTCTTTCATGTGTTTGTTGGCAGTCTGTATATCTTCTTTGGAGAAATGCCTATTTAAGTCTTCTGCCCATTTTTGGATTGGGTTGTCTGTTTTTTTGCTATTGAGCTGCATGAGCTGTTTATAAATTTTGGAGATTAATCCTTTGTCAGTTGCTTCATTTGCAAATATTTTCTCCCATTCTGAGGGTTGTCTTTTGGTCTTCTTTATGGTTTCCTTTGCTGTGCAAAAGCTTTGAAGTTTTATTAGGTCCCATTTGTTTATCTTTGTTTTTATTTCCATTTCTCTAGGAGGTGGGTCCAAAAGGATCTTGCTGTGATTTATGTCATAGAGTGTTCTACCTATGTTTTCCTCTAAGAGTTTGATAGTTTCTGGCCTTACATTTAAGTCTTTAATCCATTTTGAGCTTATTTTTGTGTATGGTGCTAGGGAATGATCTAATCTCAAACTTTTACATGTCCCTGTCCAGTTTTCCCAGCACCACTTATTGAAGAGGCTGTCCTTTCTCCACTGTACATTCCTGGCTCCTTTATCAAAGATAAGTTGGCCATATGTGCGTGGGTTTATCTCTGGGCTTTCTATCCTGATCCACTGATCTATCTTTCTGTTTTTATGCCAGTACCAGACTGTCTTAATTACTGTAGCTTTGTAGTATAGTCTGAAGTCAGGGAGCCTGATTCCTCCAGCTCCGTTTTTCGTTCTCAAGATTGCTTTGGCTATTCGGGGTCTTTTGTTTTTCCAAACAAATTTTGAAATTTTTTGTTCTAGTTCTGTGAAAAATGCCATTGGTAGTTTGATAGGGATTGCATTGAATCTGTAGATTGCTTTGGGTAGTAGAGTCATTTTCACAATATTGATTCTTCCAATCCAGGAGCATGGTATATCTCTCCATCTATTTGTATCATCTTTAATTTCTTTCATCAGTGTCTTATAGTTTTCTGCATACAGGTCTTTTGTCTCCTTAGGTAGGTTTATTCCTAGATATTTTATTCTTTTTGTTGCGATGGTAAATGGGAGTGTTTTCTTGATTTCATTTTCAGATTTTTCATCATTAGTGTACAGGAATGCCAGAGATTTCTGTACATTAATTTTATATCCTGCTACTTTACCAAATTCATTGATTAGCTCTAGTAGTTTTTCGGTAGCATCTTTAGGATTCTCTATGTATAGTATCATGTCATCTGCAAACAGTGACAGCTTTACTTCTTCTTTTCCAATTTGGATTCCTTTTATTTCCTTTTCTTCTCTGATTGCTGTGGCTAAAACTTCCAAAACTATGTTGAATAAGAGTGGTGAGAGTGGGCAGCCTTGTCTTGTTCCTGATCTTAGTGGAAATGGTTTCAGTTTTTCACCATTGAGGACAATGTTGGCTGTGGGTTTGTCATATATGGCCTTTATTATGTTGAGGAAAGATCCCTCTATACCTACTTTCTGCAGGGTTTTTATCATAAATGGGTGTTGAATTTTGTCGAAAGCTTTCTCTGCATCTATTGAGATGATCATATGGTTTTTCTCCTTCAACTTGTTAATATGGTGTATTACATTGATTGATTTGCGTATATTGAAGAATCCTTGCATTCCTGGGATAAACCCCACTTGATCATGGTGTATGATCCTTTTAATGTGCTCTTGGATTCTGTTTGCTAGTATTTTGTTGAGGATTTTTGCATCTATGTTCATCAGTGATATTGGCCTGTAGTTTTCTTTCTTTGTGACATCCTTGCCTGGTTTTGGTATCAAGGTGATGTCGGCCTCGTAGAATGAGTTTGGGAGTGTTCCTCCCTCTGCTATATTTCGGAAGAGTTTGAGAAGGATAGGTGTTAGCTCTTCTCTAAATGTTTGATAGAATTCACCTGTGAAGCCATCTGGTCCTGGGCTTTTGTTTGATGGAAGATTTTTAATCACAGTTTCAATTTCAGTGCTTGTGATTGGTCTATTCATATTTTCTATTTCTTCCTGAGTCAGTCTTGGCAGGTTGTGCATTTCTAAGAATTTGTCTATTTCTTCCAGGTTGTCCATTTTATTGGAATAGAGTTGCTTATAGTAATCTCTCATAATCTTTTGTATTTCTGCAGTGTCAGTTGTTACTTCTCCTTTTTCATTTCTAATTCTATTGATTTGAGTCTTCTCCCTTTTTTTCTTGATGAGTCTGGCTAATGGTTTGTCAATTTTGTTTATCTTCTCAAAGAACCAGCTTTTAGTTTGGTTGATCTTTGCTATCGTTTCCTTCATTTCTTTTTCATTTATTTCTGATCTGATCTTTATGATTTCTTTCCTTCTGCTAGCTTTGGGGTATTTTTGTTCTTCTTTCTCTAATTGCTTTAGGTGCAGGGTCAGGTTGTTTACTCGAAATGCTTCCTGTTTCTTAAGGTGGGATTGTATTGCTATAAACTTCCCCCTTAGAACTGCTTTTGCTGCGTCCCATAGGTTTTGGGTCGTCGTGTCTCCATTGTCATTTGTTTCTAGGTATTTTTTAATTTCCTCTTTGATTTCTTCAGTGATCACTTCGTTATTGAGTAGTGTATTGTTTAGCCTCCATGTGTTTGTATTTTTTACAGATCTTTTCCTGTAATTGATGTCTAGTCTCATAGCATTGTGGTCGGAGAAGATACTTGATACAATTTCAATTTTCTTAAAATTACCGAGGCTTGATTTGTGACCCAAGATATGATCTATCCTGGAGAATGTTCCATGAGCACTTGAGAAAAATGTGTATTCTGTTGTTTTTGGATGGAATGTCCTATAAATATCAACTAAGTCCATCTCGTTTAATGTATCATTTAAAGCTTGTGTTTCCTTATTTATTTTCATTTTGGATGATCTGTCCATTGGTGAAAGTGGGGTGTTAAAGTCCCCTACTATGATTGTGTTACTGTCGATTTCCCCTTTTATGGCTGTTAGTATTTGCCTTATGTATTGAGGTGCTCCTATGTTGGGTGCATAAATATTTACAATTGTTATATCTTCTTCTTGGATCGATCCCTTTATCGTTATGTAGTGTCCTTCCTTGTCTCTTCTAATAGTCTTTATTTTAAAGTCTATTTTGTCTGATATAAGAATTGCTACTCCAGCTTTCTTTTGATTTCCATTTGCATGGAATATCTTTTTCCATCCCTTTACTTTCAATCTGTATGTGTCTCTAGGTCTGAAGTGTGTCTCTTGTAGACAGCATATATATGGGTCTTGTTTTTGTATCCATTCAGCCACTCTGTGTCTTTTGGTGGGAGCATTTAGTCCATTTACATTTAAGGTAATTATTGATATGTATGTTCCTATTCCCATTTCCTTAATTGCTTTGGGTTCGTTATTGTAGGTATATTCCTTCTGTTGTGTTTCTTGCCTAGAGAAGTTCCTTTAGCATTTGTTGTAAAGCTGGTTTGGTGGTGCTGAACTCTCTCAGCTTTTGCTTGTCTGTAAAGGTTTTAATTTCTCCATCAAATCTGAATGAGATCCTTGCTGGGTAGAGTAATCTAGGTTGCAGGTTTCTCTCCTTCATCACTTTAATTATGTCCTGCCACTCCCTTCTGGCTTGTAGGGTTTCTGCTGAGAGATCAGCTGTTAACCTGATGGGGATTCCCTTGTGTGTTATTTGTTGTTTTTGCCTTGCTGCTTTTAATATGATTTCTTTGTGTTTAATTTTTGACAGTTTGATTAATATGTGTCTTGGTGTATTTCTCCTTGGATTTATTCTGTATGGGACTCTCTGTGCCTCCTGGACTTGATTAACTATTTCCTTTCCCATATTGGGGAAGTTTTCAACTATAATCTCTTCAAATATTTTCTCAGTCCCTTTCTTTTTCTCTTCTTCTTCTGGAACCCCTATAATTCGAATGTTGGTGCGTTTAATGTTGTCCCAGAGGTCTCTGAGACTCTCCTCTGTTCTTTTCATTCTTTTTTCTTTATTTTGCTCTGCATCAGTTATTTCCACTATTTTATCTTCCACCTCACTTATCCGTTCTTCTGCCTCAGTTATTCTGCTATTGATCCCATCTAGAGTATTTTTCATTTCATTTATTGTGTTTTTAATCGATGCTTGATTCATCTTTAGTTCTTCTAGGTCCTTGTTAACTGTTTCTTGCATGTTGTCTATTCTATTTCCAAGATTATGGATCATGGAAATAGAATCTTGGATCAGCTTTACTATCATTATTCTGAATTCTTTTTCAGGTAGACTGCCTATTACCTCTTCATTTGTTAGGTCTGGTAGGTGTTTATCTTGCTCCTTCACCTGCTGTGTGTTTTTCTGCCTTCTCATTTTGCTTATGTTACTGTGTTTGGGGTCTCCTTTTTGCCGGCTGCAGATTCGTAGTTCCCGTTGTTTTTGGTGTCTGACCCCAGTGGCTAAGGTTGTTTCAGTAGGTTGTGTAGGCTTCCTGGTGGGGGGGACTAATTCCTGTGCTCTGTTGGTTGAGGCTCGATCTTGTCTTTCTGGTGGACAGGTCCACGTCTGGTGGTGTGTTTTGGGGTGCCTATGGCCTTATTATGTTTTTAGGTAGCCTCTCTGCTAATGGGTGGGGTTGTGTTCCTGCCTTGCTAGTTGCTTGGCATAGGGTGACCCGCACTGTAGCTTGCTGGTCGTTGACTGAAGCTGGGTGCTGGTGTTGGGATGGAGATCTCTGGGAGATTTTCGCTGCTTGATATTATGTGGAGCTGGGAGGTCTCTTGTGGACCCGTGTCCTGAAGTTGGCTCTCCCACTTCAGAGGCACAGCACTGGCTCCTGGCTGCAGCACCAAGAGCCTTTCATCCACCCGGCTCAGAGTAACAGGGAGAAAAAGTAGAAAGAAAGAATTAGTAGAAGAAAGAAAGAGAGAGGGAAAGAAAGGAAGAAGGGAAGAAAGGAAGGAAGGAAGGAAGGAAGGAAGGAAGAAAGAAAGGAGGGAGGGAGGGAGGAAGGATGGAAAGAAAGAAGGAAAGAAAGGAGGGAGGGAGGGAGGAAGGAAAGGAAGAAAGACAGGAGGGAGGGAGGAAGGAAAGAAAAAGAAAGTGGAAAGAAGAAGGGTGGGAGGGAGGAAAGAAAAAGAAAGAAGGAAAGGAGGAGCGGAGGGAGGGAGGGAGGAAGGAAAGAAAAAGAAAGTGGAAAGAAGAAGGGTGGGAGGGAGGAAAGAAAAAGAAAGAAGGAAAGGAGGAGCGGAGGGAGGGAGGGAGGAAGGGAGAGTAGGAAAAAAAGAAAGAGCAGGTAAAGTAAAATAGAATAAAGTATGAAATATAGTAGCGTTATTAAAATTAGAAAGTAATTATTGAAAAAAAAAAAAAAAAAAAACGGACCGATAGAACCCTGGGACATATGGTGGAAGCAAAGCTATACAGAGAGAATCTTACACAGAAGATTACACATACACATTCACAAAAAGAGAGCAGGGGGAAAAATCAAAAATCTTGCTCTCCAAGTCCACCTCCTCAATTTGGGATAATTCGTTGTAAAAAGAGGAAAAGGGCGAGAAGTCTGAAATCTTGCTCTCTAAGTCCACCTCCTTAATTTGGAATAATTCGTTGTAAAAAGAGGAAAAGGGGGGAAAGTCTTAAATCTTGTCCTCAAAGTCCACTTCCTCAATTTGGGATGATTCGCTGTCCATTCATGCACTCCACAGACGCAGGGCACATCAAATGGACCGTGGAGCTTTAATCCGCTGCCTCCGAGGCTGCACAGAGAGATTTCCCTGCCTCTGCTCTCACAGCTCCCGGGTCTCAGCCTTGGACCTGGCCCCGCCTCTGCGCGTAGGTCGCCGGAGGGCGTCCGTTCTTCGCTCAGACAGGACGGGTTTAAAGGAGCCGCTGATTCGGGGTCTCTGGCTCACTCAGGCAGAGGGGAGGGAGGGGCGCGCAGTGTGGGGCGGGCCTGCGGCGGCAGAGGCCGGCGTGACGTTGCAGCAGCCCGTGGCGCTCCGTGCGCCTTCCCGGGAAAGCCGTCCCCGGGTCTCGGGGACCCCGGCAGTGGCGGGGTGCACAGGCCCCCCGGAAGGCGGGGCGGACAGTGACCCGCGCTCGCACACAGGCCCCGCGGCGGCGGCGGCAGCGGCGGCGGCGGCGGGCCGCGGCGGCGGCGGCGGGCCGCGGCGGGCGGCGGTGGCGGCGGCGGCGGCGGCCCACGCCCGTCTCCGAGGTCCGTGCCTTACCCGCGGCTCGTGCCTGTCTCCGGTGCTTCCCCAAGCAGCCCTCTTAATGCCCTCTCCTCGCGCACCAGGAAACAAAAGGGAAAAAAGTCTCTTGCCTCTTCAGCAGCTCCAGACCCTTTCCCCGGACTCCCTCCGGGCTAGCCGTGGTGCACTAACCCCTTCAGGCTCTCTTCCTGCCGCCAGCCCCAGTCCTCTCCCTGCGCTCCGACTGAAAGCCGATACCCGAGCCTCAGCTCCCAGCCCCGCCCGCCACGGCGGCCGAGCAGACAAGCCTCTCGGGCTGGTGTGTGCCTGAGGGCACCGGTCCTCTGTGCCAGAATCTCTCCGCTTTGCCCTCCGCACCCCTGTTGCTGTGCTCTCCTCCGCTACTCCGAAGCTTTCCCCCTCCGCCACCTACAGTCTCCGCCCGCGAAGGGGCTTGTAGTGTGTAGAAACCTTCCCCCCTTCACGGCTCCCTCCCACCGGTGCAGGTCCCGTCCCTATCCTATTGTCTCTGTTTATTCTTTTTTTCTTTTGCCCTACCCAGGTATGTGGGGAGCTTCTTGCCTTTTGAGGGGTCTGAGGTCTTCTGTCAGCGTTCAGTAGGTGTTCTGTAGGAGTTGTTCCACGTGTAGATGAATTTCTGATGTATCTGTGGGGAGGAAGGTGATCTCCGCGTCTTACTCTTCCGCCATCTTCCTCCGGGGTCTACTTGGTCTCTTTTAAACTCCTATTAGTATTATTGCTGTTTCACAGCTGAGGAAACCAAAACTAAGTAACTGAGGTTGTTTCTTGCCCAAGGCCACATGCTCAATTCCAGGTGATTCCAAGACTGAGCACTTTCCTCTCTGCTGTCTGTTCACAAATCCTACATCTCTACTTGTCTATAAATTATGGCCTTTTTATCTATCTGCTTAATCTCATATCACTATGTGGGAAATAAGGGTGTGATCACTGAAGATTTTAGGCTAGAGATAGTTTCTTTTGTCTTGATTTAATATTCCTGACTGATAATTTAAGCCATTTGGTAAGATTGTCCCATTTTCCAGGTGGAAAGATTTTCTACTAATAAAAACTCATTTTCTGTGTATGGCATGAGACAAGATTCCAATTATATGTGTATTCCCAATGTGAAAAGCCAGTTGTCCAGCACCATTGAATGAATAGCCTATTATTTCCCCACTAACTTGAAATGCCACTTCTGTCATACACCGTTTCCATATAAGTTACACACCTGTCTCTGGATAGTTAAAGCAACACATTTTGTCCCCAGATTTTGATATCTATGTGTGCATTTTGTTCAGTTCTAAATATTTCATAATTTCCATTTGATTTTGCCCATGAATTATTTAGAAGTAAGTTTTGAAAGTTTCCCAATGTCTAGATTTGTAATTTGTTTAAATTTGTTATTGAAATTTCCAGACATCAGGATTTGTTATTATGTAAACGACACTTTGACTTTGATTTCTAAGTGTAATACACTGAGGTATGAGAGTATGGTCTGTATGACAAGGTACTGCTCTGTCCATTACAATAGTCATTAATGTCATGTGGCTGAGGAGCTCTTGAAATGTGGCTAGTCCAAATTCAGATGTGCTATATTTCTAAGACTTAGTATGAGAAAGAAATTATATTCGGATATAGTGGATAAAATAAAATATACTGTTAAAATTAATTTCACCTGCTTCTTTTTCACATTTTTTTAATGTGGCTATTAGAAGCTCTATAATTACCTGTATGACTCACTTTCTATTTCTATTGGATAGCACTGGTATAGATTATTTGGTATTTGTGACACTAGCTTTGTGGCTTAGTGTTTGGTCAATTTTTGTAAATATTCGGGTGTACTTGAAAGGAGCGCAGACTCTTTTGGTGGGTACAGAGCTCTCTACATGTTCATTAGATCAAGCCTATTAATTGAATTGTTCGTCTAGCCTACATCCTTATGAATTTTTTGCCTATCAGATTCTGAGAGGTGTGTTAAAACCCTCCTACTAGAAGTGTGCATTTATTAATTTTGTCCTGTAATTCTGTCCATTTTTGTTTCAGATATTTTTGAAGCTGTTTTGTTCGGTGCATTTGCTTTCTTTTTTTTTTTTTGAGTCTGAGGGTTGTTGTATCTTTTGGGTGATTTTTGCCCTCTACCTTTATATAGTATATTTGTGTTCTTTTAGAGGTTATTCAAAATGTTAACATGTGACCTCTGAAGTTAATCAACATTTCTCCCTTCTTCCCACACTTCTTGAGAACCTGGGCTGCTGTAACTCATATCACTACCAGGATCCCACCTTCCTCCATCCACTTTGTATGCCTTCTTGTTTTTCAGACTTTTAGAGTTAGTCTTTCTGTCGTTGTTTTTAATATAGTTAATGCATATATATGCATTGTTTAAACTTTTGCATCTTGCTTCTCAATTATTACTTCTGTATTCAGGTTTCTTCTTACCGAAGAAAAGGCCTTAGGGGTTTTCTCAGTAAGTATCTATGACTGTTAAACCCTTGATTATTGTCTGAAATATCATTATTTTACCTTCACTCTTTGAATGGTTTATTTAACTGGATGCAGTGTTTTAGGATGACTATTCTTCAAAAGTGAAAGTGAAACAATGACACAATAATGTCGCCCCAAAGATGTCTGAGTCCACATCCTAATACCTGGAACCTGTGAGTGTTACCTTCTATGGCATAAGGGACTTTGCAGATGTGATTAGGATCCTGAGATGAGGAGAATCTCCTGGGTATCCAGGTGGCCCCAGTGTAATAATCACAAGGGTCTTTATAAGAGGAAGATAAGCGAGTCAGTGTCAGAGATGGGGAAGGAGACGTGATGATAGACGCAGAGTGTGTGAGTGAGAGAATGGAAGGGAGGAAATGAAGGAGAGAGAGAGAGGGAGACGTTAAATATGCTACACTGCTGGCACTGAATACGGAGGAGGGGCCAAGAGCCAAGGAATGCCGGCAGCCTCCAGAAGCTGAAAAGCAAGAAAATGGATTCATTCCTAGAGCCTCCAGTAGGAGCCAGCCTGCCAAGACCTTGACTTTAGCCCCGTGAGATCTCTAGAACTGTAAGGTGATAAATCTGTGTTATTTTAAGACACTAAGTGTATGGTAATTTGTTATAGCTGCAACAGGAAACTAATATAACTACTACAGACTGTATAATAGTAAAAACGAGAATAGGCAGATTGAGTGCAATATAACTAGATCACAGAGGCTATAATTAGTGAGTTACTTATCACAAGGTTATTTTAATTTAAAGATATTATTCCATCACTTTCTGACCTTTTCTTTCTCCTTTCTGTCTTTGTTCAGTCTGTTCTGTTTGCACCTACAACAGTGTCTGGCATAAAGTAGGGGTTTCATAAATATTTGAGGAAAGTGTTGAATGCAGGAATGAATGGATAGCACTCTAATTGTTGTTCCTTGGTAGGTAATCTGTCTTTTCATTCTGGTTGTTTTTAAAACTTGCTATCTTTGGTGTTTTGCTGTATCTAGATGTGTGTAGGTACACAGTGATTCTCATTTATCTTGATGGACTGATTTGCTTCCTAACAGGAGGATGCATGTCTTTTCTCAATTTCAGAAAATTCTCCAGCTTTTCAGCCATATCAGCTATGGAAAAATGGGATACTTTTCTTGAGATTTAAAATAATCTTTAGAATAACTGCATTGTTTTATTTTATTTGGAAAAGTTTGTTCTTTTTCTAACTTAATAAGAAAATGGTTTATGTCACGATCCCTGAAGCCATAGTCACAACCACCTATCTACATAATATACAATTTAAAGTGAACAAACACAGTTCTCTACAACAGAATAATCTAATACATGTTGATCCCTAAAATAAGCATCCATAGTCTCAAGCACTCCTTGGAAATACTAAAAGAAATTCTGAATATCACAGGGAAGTTCTTTTCTTTAAACTGTGTTTGAGGAAACTCAGTTTTATAACCTTCTTCTTTATCTAAATTAAGACTAAGGGCTAACCTACTACTCTGCATTCTTAAAGTTCTATTAGGGCTGTCTTCTCATTCTGATGCTCTTCACTAACTGCTAATGAATCATGCATCCTCTAGTTTTGAACTATAATTGTAACACACGTTCTAGTAAAATTATTCAGGGCTTATGATAATTTAGTTCCATACCCTCGTTCTTCCTTTTTTCTGTTTCTAGAGTGTGTATGTATATTGGATTTTGCTTTTTATTCTCCATCCTTCTTAAACTCACCATCATATTTTCCATCTTTCTTTTATTTAATCTCTCTGTGATATTGTCTAGGTAATTTGCCCACACCTATCTCCTAATTCATTAATGGTTTCCATAGCTGTGGCTGATATGCTTTTAATGCAGCTATTAAGTTTTAACTTCAGTGCCTACATTTTTATTTTCAGAAGTTTTATTTGGTTTTGTTCAAAATCTTTTAGTTAATTTCATTGTATCCTATTATTTCACTATGGTTTCTATTCCTTCCTTCGTTTCTTTAACCATTTCAGAGTATACTTCTTTATAGTTCTTTTAACATTATCAAACTCTGATTATCCTATTAGTTATATAGGCTGAGTCTCATTTATTGTGCATTATTTCCTCATTAATTTATAATTTTTTAGGAGGGCTCATTATTGGTAGGGATTTTTAAGGGAGTCTGATGCACCCTAGATTATGGGAGTATTTTTATAAAGCAGTTTGCTTCTCTTGTGCTCAGTTGTTAACATTAAATTTTCATATTGATACTCCATGATACTCAGTGACATAAATTTAGACTCAACATTTGCAAGTGACCTAGGCTTCAAGTGTCTGTCTCTTAGTGAGAGACATTGGAGTTTTCTCCTCCCTTCCTCCCTTCCTCCCTTCCTTCCTTCCTTCCTTCCTTCCTTCCTTCCTTCCTTCCTCCCTCCCTCCCTCCCTCTCTCCCTCCCTCCCTCCCATTTTTTGTACCTGCTTCACTGAAGTCCTGAATCTAATGTCTGGGTCTAACTAAACTACAATACTAGTAGCAAATTGGGAAAGAAGAAATCATTGGGAAATTCCTCTCCATAGCCACTCAACACACCTAGTTTATACAGATTTAGTATTGTACAGTAAAATATTTCTCACTGAATGTCATTTTACCATGTATTTCAACATTATCTGTTCTCAGAAAATGAAAGAAAAAAGTGATTACTCAATAGAGCAGTGTCCCTATGACTCCTGCTTTTCATTTCAAGGAGCAACAGTTTAATAAAATAGTAATGCCAGAAAATAAGTCCATTAGGTTTCACTTTTGCTAGCTGCATGTAAATACCCTTACTCTAATTATAACAGAGAGGTCATTCCTAAGGAATTACTAACTTTCAAATAATATGAGATAATTATTCCCAAGAGAACCAGACAAATTTGTAAGACAAATACAGTTGAAATTTCAGACATCAATCTCTTTTAAACCATAGCCTGGGAACAAGGGAACTATGAAATATAATTTTACCCCAAGGTCCAACAAATGACTGCATGAAAATGATTTCCCGCCTGCCAAAAAAGAAAAGAAAAGAAAAAAAAACAACAACTTTATTTTGGTACATAGCCTAATACTTGTATAGGGTGTTGTTTTGTTTAAATAATAAAAAAAAATCCCTGAAGGAAAAAAATCATTTTATTCCAAACGAAGAGTTTTAGAAATAAATTTAGTGTGTATTTTAGGAACCATTTGCTCTGTGTTAGTCAGCTTAACGTTGAGTCCCTTCAGCATGTAACCAATAGAATATTGGACCAGCCTTCTCATTTAGAATAGCATTTGGGTTGCTGAGTGTCTCCCAACTTTTCACTAAAATACACATGAAGACATTGGAAGAGGTGAAATGTACACCATCGCCAATAAGTGGAACTCACGGTCAACCCACAGACCAAATTGGAGATGAATTTCCTTTAGATTCAACACCAATTATCCTAGATTTTAAAATGAATAGTCTACCTTCCTGAACAGTGCTTGTGGAAAGAGAAAAAATATCTCCCTTGGTACCAACCCCCAAATCTTGGAAGCAACCCATTTATAGCAGAGTTTCCCAAACTGGTGCGTCTAGGAACTTGATTCCTAAGGGGTTTTCCTCTTGGAAAAGAGCCTATGTTCAAAAGTTTGGGCATTTCTGCAAAATATATCTCTTTTTGGAAATTCAAAAAGTACGTCAGCGATAGTAAAGTTTGTGAGAGTTCTTGCAGAATAAAAACTTTGTAAATATTGTTTAACTTAGAATTTCTGAAATGCGTTTAACCACACAGCCCACTATTTTTTCCTGTGTAATAAAACCTGCTAACACCCTATAGCACCTGTATTTCAAGAAGCGTGCTTCGGAAATGCTCCCTATGTGCATAGCCATATAGATTCAGCTTTTAAAGAACCAGAATATTATTTCTCTTCCCTCTCCTCTCTTTTCATGTTGAGATCAAATTCTTTAAAAATAACTGAGTAAGTATCAGGTCTAGGGGGGCTTCCCATAGAGAAAAGCCTTAATAGTGTAGAATAAGATAAAAATAAAGCAGCATGTAATGAAAATGAAGAGCAGTAAATTATACAAGGATTGTAAAGGGTCATGTATTCAAATATTCAGCAAATATGATTTAAATGCAAATAATAAGAAACCAATTTTATTTAAGCAAGTTTTTTAATGTTCATATAGAAAAATGGACAAGAAAGTATAGCCAGAAAAATTCTGATAAAGAAGCGTAATGAGAGGAATTAGCTTAACCAGTTTGGCCTCTTTGTATAAAGACAACATGTAAAACAAGGTAGCTCTGGTACAAAAATAGACAAATTGCTCTCAGTGGAAGAAAACAGAAGATCCAGAAGTTCCCAGACTGAAATACACAAGAACATTCAGCATATGACAACAGTGGCCTCTCAAGTTAGTAGGAAGAAATCACACTAACCCCTTATACAGTGTTCACTATGTGCCAGACAGAGTCTAAGCATTTTACGTGTATGAATTATTTCATCCTTACAAACACTCTCTGAAGAAAGTAATATTATTATTATTATTATTATTTTAATTTTTGGCTGTGTTGGGTCTTCATTTCTGTGCGAGGGCTTTCTCTAGTTGTGGCAAGCGGGGTCCACTCTTCATCGCGGTGCGCGGACCTCTCACTGTCGCGGCCTCTCTTGCTGCAGAGCACAGGCTCCAGACGCGCAGGCTCAGTAGTTGTGGCTCACGGGCCCAGTTGCTCCATGGCATGTGGGATCCTCCCAGACCAGGGCTCGAACCCATGTCCCCTGCATTGGCAGGCAGATTCTCAACCACTGAGCCACCAGGGAAGCCCAAGAAAGTAATATTATTAACCTCAATTTATAGATGAGGAATTTGAGGCTAGTATGTGAGCAGAGTTTGAATTGAACCCCAGGCTACAGATCCTGTACTTTAGAAGTTTATACTCGGGCTTCCCTGGTGGCGCAGTGGTTGAGAGTCCGCCTGCCGATGCAGGGGACACGGGTTCGTGCCCCGGTCCGGGAGGATCCCACATGCCGTGGAGCGGCTGGGCCCGTGAGCCATGGCCGCTGAGCCTGCTCATCCGGAGCCTGTGCTCCGCAATGGGAGAGGCCACAACAGTGAGAGGCCTGCGTACTGCAAAAAAAAAAAAAAAAAAAAAAAAAAGAAAGTTCATCAGATAATTACTGTTAAGTAAAAACAGTACGATATAGCCTTAAATGTATGTATACACATATACATATAAATTACGACCTCAAACTATATGTATGTATTTACATAACAGTATATTTATATTTTGTGTATGTATATGAAAATAACTAGAAGGGAAAGTACCAACTGGTTAGCAGTTTGGGAATTATATGTGAGCCTAATTTTTTAAATTTATAATTTGGTGCAGTTTCCTAATTTCCTACAATGACATTGCTTTTATGATTGGAAAAAAATAGAACTATTAAGAAATATTATATAAATATAAGATAAACAATGCTCTGATATTAAAATAAATACACTTAGTATAAGGCTTTAACTGCAAAACTGATATTAGTTTTTAGGAAACTGTGAAACTTCAAAAAAATGTATTTGTTGGGGGTTCCCAGCCTTTGGTTCCTCTTGGCTGCCATTACTGGCCCTCTGGAGAAAGAGTTTGAGAAGCATTGGGGTAAGACTGGAAATAGTGGAGTTAGATATCTAGGGTGGTAAAAATTAATATTATGATCCCATCACTCTTTGTGGCTAGTGATATCTAATTCTTAAGGTAGCCAATGAGAGGATGATCATAGACACCATTTTTGGAATCCTGTTTCAGAAAACCCAGATTTTCCACTGCCAAGCAAATTGTACTGAAGGTTTATGGTGAGTTCTATAATTCTTGGTACCATTCAGGCCCAACACTAATAGAGCTGCAACGTAAAGAAATGGTTCGACAGGCCCTTGATCATTGTCCCTACTGTAGAGCAAACCACTGTTAGACCCCTGAGATGGATAAACATTCAGCTCTTTTTAAAAGATACAGAGGGAAAGAGAGGTTGAGCATATCGACCATGTTTTAAGTCTTGGTGATGTTGAAATGTTACCTCCACAGCCCCTCTGGCCACTGTAAGCCCAGTCAGCGGCCCCTGCTCTGCCTCCTTCAAGCCCCATCAGTCATAGCATTTGGGATGCTGTGTGGTTTACATTGGTTTTCTTGTCTGTCCCAGCTCTCAGATTGCAAACTTGAGGGCCACACCACATGCTCTCCATATCCCATCTCTCAGCACAGAGGAAGTACTTAGTAGTAAGTCCGTACTCCGAGAATGAATTGAGGAATTAATGCCTTTTAATTCTGCCTTAAAATGGACAGTAGGCAGTTCGGGAGTGGATCTCAAGGGATTGGACAGGGATGGAGATAAACTCAGAAGTCATAAAAGTGATACCACATACATCTAGAACCTTATAATGCAAAAACTGTTCATTTTCATATATATTGTCTCTACTGAACGTATTGGGTTGGCCCAAAAGTTTGTTCGGGTTTTTCTGTAACATCTCACAGAAAAACCCAAACGAACTTTTGAGGCAACCCAGTATGAGGTAGGCAAGTATCATCATAAGCATTTTCTTAGGTGAGAACCTTGAGGTTCAGAGAGGTGATAAGGCTTGTTCAATGACGTTCAGCTAGGAAGTAAAAAAAAATGTTAAGAATGGACAGTTATGGAGCCCTTTGTGTATGTTAGACACTGCTCTTGGCAGGTTATTTATATCAACTCCTTTAATCCACTCACAACTCAACAAGGTCTTATCCCCATTTTAACTGCAGAGGAAAGGGAGGGGAAGAATGATTAAGTAACTTGCTCAAGGCCAGAAAACTGATAGGTGGAAATGGGCTCTCAGGGCCAGCAGGCTGCTCAAGGTCTCCTCTAGTTTACCTTGAAGCTTTACTACCTGTGGAGCTAGAATTTTAATCAGACTCTAAGTCCAGTGCTATTTCCACTAAAGGACATCATTTTTCTCATCTATGGGATAAATAAATTAGATGAATGCTAATAAATGTGAAATATATATAATGCATCATATGCATAGCTCATAGGTTTGGATAAACAGATTAGATTAATGCATATTAAACAGTAAGCAGAATACCTTTCACATAGTAAACACTGAAAAATATTGGCTCTTGTTTTTGGAGTATTTGTTGTTGAAGTAGATGAACTCTTCAGGAACTTGGTCAATTTGAGGAGAAAACTAAAATCTCTTTGGGGCCCTGATTTTTAAATTAGTCGTATTAATAAGCCCCCCTCTTATTGCTGGGTGGATAAAACAAGATAAGAATTTGGAAGTAATTTGAAAAGAAGAATCTTGTATGCAAAAATATTAATTACCTCTTATATGCAATCAAAATATTCATATTGTGACTTCAGCCCAATTCCTCTTTCTCACACTTCAATAAGAGCCAAATGATTGATGCTCTGCCCACTGTTGGGGGCTCTGCCCACTGTTGGGGACCCCACCCACTACTGACCCGCTCACTGGTTACTGATGAGCAGAAGGGAATGTACAAGCTGAGTCTTTCCTTTAGGACCTGCCCCAAATCAGGATTGATTCTTCTCTCTAGCTTCTCTATGCTTTGACTATTTTTGCACAAGAAAGAAATTTCAGGAGATCGAGATACAGATGGACTAGACAAAGGGTGTCAACAGCTTTATTCCCTATTAAATGCAATGTCCCCAAAATACTTAGTTACTACCCACATTGCTTTTGTTCCTCTGGCAGAAAGTGGTACATTTCCCCAGGGCCTGATTCCACTTTTGTGTGGAATGCAGATGAATGATGCCTGCAGCTGAATCTGTGCTGCAAAGTTCTCATCACAGCTCCAGCAACTGTTGGAAGGGAGACAGCCCTGACTACTTATTATAACCATTCTGGGGCATTAGAGGACTGAGGCTTTAGGATGAAATCGATCTAGTACCTCCCAGGACTCAACCACCTTAGACCTTTGGGCAAGTCCTCCCTTAAGAGGTATTATTAGACCTCAAACTAAAGTACATGTCTCTACACATAAACAGGGAAACAAACATCTGTCTCCGGCAAAACAGTTCTCAAAACAGCCTGTACTTTTATGCTGTTAGTTTTCCATCAGTGTAAACCTGCAGATATCACAGGTGAAGTGATGTGCTCCTGCCATATCTCACTGAGGAACAATTGCAGCAACATAATAGTCTCTGTTTCAATAAGGAATGTTGCGTTGCATATCTGGTACCAGGGGAACTTCCGGTCCCCTGGGAGGATTTTCCCGAAAATCCCCTATATCAGCCTTCCTTTTAAAATAACATTTCTCTGTGGGAATTGTAGGTTCAGTCCCATGTCAGTAAATGGTCCCCTAATAGCTCTCCATGGCAAAGTTATGACTTATCCCCAAAGAAAAATGCTGCCTTGTGAGCATGTTTTATCGAGGCTAAGAGTCAAGTCATAAAACATCAGCCCTCACATATGAGTGCCTGTTCGCTAAAACACTATTTATTTGTACATAAATATTTGTCTTTTCTTTGTAGGGGTGTATTTGCTTGCGTATTCAAGTAGACCATATGCGTAAATTAAAAATGTCTAAAGTGTTATAATGGGAATGTAGATTAAGAGCTGATTATTTTGGCTGCTAGTTTTCAAATATATGAAACAGCTCCTTGCTTTATCTAAAGAATACACGCAAATACAGTTCACGTATTGAAGTTCTCATATTGAAAAACCATGTAATGCTATAAGTATTAAATTAAAAGTTGACAGACCACACAGCTCTTCACTGTAAAATTAATTTTTATGCATATTTTTGGTTTTGTTCCTTATGGAAGAAGATGATTAGTTTCTGTTCATTTGATACCATAGAAACATTATGCTAAATTAAAACTATCATGTAAATATAAACATTAAGCAGTTTAAAATAATGCATGCTAAAATGATGAAAGGTCCATAAGAAGTCCTATATGTCCAACTGTCCATCTATATATCTATTTGCTACCTCATATGGTCTCTGAATCTCTGGGGATTTTTCCTAATGCATGTTATAAAATTGTCTTCTCTTTAAATTACTCATGCCTGCTTCCTGACTTCCATTAATAGAGCATATATATTTCCCAAGTAAAAATATATCTTCTAATTGCTTTCAGTGAAAATTTGAAGTTACTTCTCAAAGCGAGCACAAAGGCGGATTGGGTATTTTCACTTATTTCATTTTTTCCCCAAAGTGTCTGTAGGGTGAATCTATTTTTCTCAGAAACTCCTAGTATTGCTAAGGCGCCAAGGTAGATTATGAAAATGATATGCATAAAAAGCAGACAGAAATCATCTATACTGTGCTTTCATAAGGAAAGATATAAGCACTCTTGTCAAGAGGGTATTTGAATATATGTATTCATTCATTATGCTCCTTTCTGTCAGGTGTTGATGACAGGCTCATTACACTTAAGTTTGAGCTTAAACTTAGAATATAGTATTAGAAAAGAAGGTGCTGAAAGCAATTTTAAAACTTCCTTTTGTCTCTGCTAAAACTAATTAAATGGAACAGAAGAAGAAAAGAAATGCTGTCACCTTCGTGTCAAATCAGCTTACGGTAGGCCCTGACACAAAAGGGAAACCAGAAAGGAAGTACAGTTTGGCCCTTGAGAGTGAAATAAATTTGGTGTTGGTTTATTCTGCACCCTTAGCAAGGATGCTGACAGAAATTGCATGAGATTCTAATGACTAAATGTGAGCTGCATTTAGCTCTCTATGGGAAAACCATGGGAAATCCACTTACACAAAAAGATCAGTAAATTAAAAGTAAATTTCAGAAGATTTGGATTTGACATTTTGGGCCTGAAAAATGAAGTGAGACCTCTATGTTAAGAAACTATGTTACTGCTACTGTTTATTTCCAACTGCTTTGGAAACTAAAAAATGATAATTTGCTTAGTGAACAGTAAGAACCTCTCACAGTTAGAACCCTGGAAATAGAAATCATCTGAAAATAAATGGGAGAGGCAAAACTCTAGGGGCTGACACAGATGGGTGGTTGCCAGGGGCTGAGGTCGGGGAAGGGGTCGACTATAAAAGGTGATGGAACCGTTTTTGTATCCTGGCTGTGGTGGGCAGACTCTGCATTTGTCAAAATTCATTGACCTGTGCATCCAAAGGAGTGAGCGTCAGTGCATGTAAATTAGCTAAAAATTCACTATAAAAAATCACCATAACCAAAAGTAGTTTTAAGTTAATTTTAAGTTGCAAAATTTCATTACTACGTCTTTTTAAATCTCTGGACATGGTTTCTGATTCCAGGCAAGTGGAGACAAGAAAGACAAGTCAGAGGGAAACTACTCTGTGCCTTCAGGGTTGTTTACCCTGAGTTCTCAGCAGAGCCTTTTAAAAATTATTTTGAAAAGAGTTAAAATACTATTGAAATAGTAGGGAAAACAAATATAACAAACACCAGAATGGTCACTACCCAGAATTAGCAAATGTTAACATTTTGTTGTTTCTGCATCAGATTTTTATGTGTCGGTAGACTAGAACTTCATAGGTCAAGGTGCAGCCTGCTTTATTCTCCTCTCCTGGCATGCTCTACTACCTCCAAAAGTGATTTTGAGAAAGAATAGGGCAAAAATTGTGGGGAAAATGATGGATGCTCTCTTCAGTAAATGGAATGATTTAGTCACATTCACCACATAATCACTGGGTACATACCTCCACAGTTGGTGCCCTTAGGAAGGCAGGATTAATACACACATGTTAACATATAAAAGACACATAAACACATGGCAACTAGCTGGTTATGCAGAGCTAAATGCAAACCTGGGAAAGAGCACATTTAGTTTAATGACTAGGGTGGATGAGATTAGTGAACCTGGGTACCCATTACCAATATCCAATTTTTCCAACTTTCTCATCCACTTCCCCCAAGAACTCTTGGGATAAAGTCAGTCCAGATTAGAGGGAAAGAACAAGATACAACAGATCTGCACTTAACAGGATTAATAAAGTTTTTAGCTTTCAAGAGTATCAAACCAAAGAGCCCACAAGAGAAAACAAATTTGGGGCTAATGCTGAATTTGCCACGTTCATCTAAAAGAAAATAACTGTAGATGGCTTTTCAAATTGTAAAAACTGCCTGAACTGTCCAAATGTCCCCACTCCCTTTCTACCGTATGTCTGTCTCTGACAAGAAAATTGCTAGTCTTAATCCGAAATAAAGCAATTACCAAATAGAGATGTGTCATATTTATAGTCTGCCCTTGGTGACAGGAACAACTTGCTTAGAGCATTGAGAAGGTCACCCAAAATTGCTTTCTTAAATGTTTAGTGGAATTACCAGAGCCCCAGAGTAGCATATTAGCCTAACTTGTTTAATATGAATCTATTTATATAAGCACTGGGTGATGTGACTCCAAGAGGCTGATGTCATCTTGCCATGAGCTACATGAACTGCTAAATTCTTCCAAGGCCATTAAGAACAAGAATTGTTTCTTCAAGCCCAGATTCTTTTAAGTGGCATTTGAGACACTGTACAACCAGACTCCAACTTTGAGCTCCTAACTAGTTTTCACTACCCTGGAAAGAAGCCTTTTGGTCCAGCCACCTTTGCGTGCATGAAATGCATTATCAGCATTATCAGTGTGGTCTTCCCTCTCCACACTCCTGCTCTGGGTGACTTCAGCGAGTCTCATGGCTTTAAATGCCATCTATATGTCTGTAACTCGCCAAATTATATCTATACCTATACCTCCTCCTATACCTATACCTCCTGACCTCCCAAAGCATTTTTATCCTCTTGCCTACTTGACACCTCTGCTCTGATGTCTGATGCCTCATTACTTAAAGTGTGATTCTCAGATCAACACCATTGCATTATCTGGGAGCTTATTAGAATTGTGGGATTTAGGGCACCATCTTAGATTGACTGAATCAGAATCTGCATTATAACAAGGTCCCCAGTTTCCTATGCACATTAAAGTTTGAGGAGCACTGGTCTATATCACGATTGAGGATTCTGCATATTCTACTCTGATGATGTTATTTATTTTGGGCAACCATTCTGTCAGATTATAAACTGTGCATGGTTTGAGACCAAGACTCATTTTGCTTAATACTTCTAGCACCTAGCAGAAGAGACCCTAAAGGTAGATACACGATTTGTTCAATTACACTAAAATGCAAATTTGCAAGTTTGCATGGAAGCCTGTTGCATTTGTGTGTGGGGTGGAGGAAAGGTGACTGACCCCTGTTACTAGCCATTCACTGGCAGAGGCATCATTGCTCATCACTGTGGATTCATAAGCTTGCAAGTGGCACTTCGTGACTGGTTCTAGGAGGGGCTGTATTTTGCTTTAGAATGTCAATAAAGTAATGCTTTTGCAGGAAGTTACCACTAAATGATGCTACAACAACCTCACCCTTTCTCGGGCTTATTCAAAATTTGAATTTGTCCAAGGAGCCAATTAGAGTGGCTGCCCCATTTGTCCTGCTCTAACCGGGACATCTGTACAATAATTGGGGCATGGCTGAGGCTTTTCCTTAAAATATGTGTTTACCAACATTGGCCTGGGCTTATGCAGGATCACACTGGGTCTGTGCTTTTCAGCAGAACAGACAAACATTCACATTTCACCCTGAGCTATGGCATTTCCTATTCAATTTCCCAGTTTTGTTCCTGTATCTGATTCTCGTTTAAAAGGATTTCACAGGACCCACAGGATTTGTGAGAATCAATGGGCAGTAAATGTAGCTCTCAGACAACCTCAGAATGGCCCTCTTTTACATCAGGAATTGAAACTAGGAACTGGAAGTAGTAACAGTGGGACTGCTAAGGTCCAGCAACCTCAGAAGGTGGGGCTGCTAGCCTGGTGCACTGGGGCAGAGTTACATTACTTAGTGATCACTCACTATGGAGAGGAAGGCTGGCTTTGAAACAGAACTTCTATGTAAATGAATACTATCATTAGGTTATTTTTTTTCAAGTATGTTTTAGGTGTCAATGCTTATTGTCTATACAAATAGGGCCTCCAGCTAAAACATTATTCCTTATTTTTCAATTGCTCTTGTATCTATATTGCCACGTTTTACTTTGGAGCAGTTTCCCGAATGGGTCTGATCAGAAGAACCACCTGGGGAATTTGTTAAAAACTTACTTTCCTGGGCTTCCCTGGTGGCGCAAGTGGTTGAGAGTCCGCCTGCCGATGCGGGGGACACGGGTTCGTGCCCCGGTCCGGGAAGATCCCACATGCCATGGAGCGGCTGGGCCCGTGAGCCATGGCCGCTGAGCCTGCGTGTCCGGAGCCTGTGCTCCGCAACGGGAGAGGCCACAACAGTGAGAGGCCCACGTACCGAAAAAACAAACAAACAAACAAACAAAAACTTACTCTCCTGAGACCCACCCCAGACCTAATTAAGGTGTCCCTGGCAACTGCCAGGGGATGAGCATTTCAAATCAACTCTCCAGTTGATTCTTAATTGAATTACCTTCTATTAAGTGTTGATCTCTATATTTTTTCTGAGGCAAATTAGTAAAGCTCCTCTGTTTGTGTTCATTCATCTATTGAAGAATTTTTCTGAGGAATTTTGGATCCTGGGCCCTCTGCTAAGCCCTAGGGAGACAAGGATGCATAAGAGCCCACCCCTGCCGTCAAGGAGATTAAATCACAGGAAGACAAGACACACAATAAGATGTACAGAACATAATGTCCTGCAGACCATCTAGGAACTAGACACAAATCAAACCCTACAGTTTCACCTCTTTGAGAGAAATAATAATCCTACACATTTTAAAATAGAGCCAAAACAGAATTTTCAGGAAATTAGCATGTCTCCCATTCCACGTTAAAATGAGATTCTTTATGTTTTTAAGACAGAGCCAGGAGCAGCTTGTAGCTTGTCCAGCACCTGGCACAAAATTAGCACTGAATAGATATTGATTAAACAAATTAACGAAAAGAAATGTCCACAAAATTATATACTAAAAGCAAAACAAAAGGATTCTTCCAAACTAACCATAAGTGAAGAGGACTGGCAGAGCCTCAGAATGCTTGTTGCAAGAGTTCACACAGGTGTTTCAGACACCTCACTCTCCCTTTAGGTTCCATTGCTGGCTGTCTAATCCCTTGGTTGCCATGGAATAAAATATTATGTTCTTCCCATGAGTCACTTTGTTCTGTCCCCATCAGCATGGCAGAGGAAAGTTGCCCTCACTCAGGACTTCAGCGTTTTTTTGTTGTTATTGTTTCTTGCTATTCCTTTTTTCTTCCAAATGCAAACTATTTAATATGAATGTTATTTTTTCCAAGCAGGCCATAATGTCTAATGTCTAATGTTGGGCTTTCTACCAGGGGAATATCTTACTAAATAGAGCTTAGTGCCATATATTTTTTAGGCCTAGATTTAATTTTCCAGGAAAGAGTTTCTCATCTGCTCTGAAGGGACTTCAGGTTGAAAGCCTTCATGACAAAAATAAATACATAAATAATAAAATAAATCTAACACTAGTTTCTCCATCTACATTCCCATATAAAGAACCCCAACTGAACCAGAAATGAACACCAGAATATTTGTGTCCTGTCATATTCTCCCTGTTTTTTGAAATAACTGTGTTCTAAGTGTCATAATTATAGCTGGAAAACAATGAAAGAAAACACTTGCAACTCCATGCCAGCTTTCTAGAAGTTGAGATGTAGGTAGAGCTATTCTAAAATTAAGGGTTTCTTCCCATGTCTGAGGGAATCTGGCTCCATTACTCATGAGCTTTGGGAACCAGTAACTTGTAAGCAGGAATATTCATCTAACAATTGTGCCCTGGCTCTCTAGGAAATCATGGTAAGTTGCTGTGGGCAGAGTCACCGAGCTCCAGTGATCAGTGTCTGTGTGGCAGCCACACTGCACTCAGGTGAATCAACCATCTTGTGTCTGATGTCTCAGGGTTTCTCTGATGTAGCTGGACCTTCCAACAGGAAGACTATCATCCTGCCAAAAAAGTATTTTCCCAGGCTGTGTGGTCACCATATGTATTCCCATCTCTTTTGAAGAGCAAAGAAAACCAAAATAATAATTTTAAAATCTTCAGAGGATAAAATGATATTGATGATGATAGCAGCTGGCATTAGGTAATGTGGCCCAGAACTCTGCTAACATTCATTATATCACAAAATCTCACAGACAGGATATTGCACCAAAGAGGGTGATTCTGTACTTTATACAAAGCTCTAGAACAGGCAAAACTAACCTATGGTGGTTGGAATTAGATCAGTAGTTACTTAGGAAGGAAGTGAGGCGAGACTGCAGTGGGGCTGAGGGATCTTTTCTGCGGGGAGGAAAATGTTCTATGTCTTGGTTGGAATGGGTTGTTACATGGGTGTGTTCATTGGGAGACCTAAGCACCCATGGCTTAATGGTGAACTTTCTGCTGGGTATGTTGAGCACCAGGTGTGTCTATCTATTCTATAACAATCCACCCCTGCTCCCAGAAAAATCATTTAGAACACATGAGAATGATAAGTGGCTGCAGTTTTGTATTTGAAGGAGATACTCAAAGGAAACAGTTTTATTTAAAACAAAACAAAAAGAAACTACCATGCATGGAATTGACCAGTCATCTCTAGTCCTTTTCCTGGGTGTTTCCTCCTACCATTTCATTTCATTATTCATCCTCTTTTCATGCCCTGATAATGCTTTTTGTTTACCTGGGGCAACTGGTTTTTAATTGATTTTTTAATAAAGGTATTTCTTGCTCTCTTTCACTCTGATTAAGAACCATAGCATGATCTCATCAGGCTGGACAAGTATTGACGGGCTGGGGTATCAGGGGGCTAATAAAGAGTGTTATCCAGTATTTTTTAGTGACACATAAAAACTCCCTCATGAAAGATACAGGAGGCAGAGCATAATATAAATGTCAGGCTAGAAACAGTGGTATTAGAGTGTAGATGGCCAGACATCAGTGATTTCATTAATGCACTGAGACAGGTCTCTCCCAGGGATACGTGGTGGTGAGTGGGCACTGGAGGGTCAGCAGGAAAGCAAAAGTGAAGCCATCACACAACAAAGAGCAAGCCCTAGAGCTCTCTAGGTTTTTCTAGGTAAGCTGCAACAATTTAATAAAATGCTTCAGATGAATGGAAAAAGGATAACTTAATTCAACTCTTCATTTACCTATCTCTGCCTTCTCTTTGGCCCAAAACACTATTTACAATATTTCAGAAGAAACAAAGTGTTGAAAGCCACAAGTGCTTTTGGATTTATCTTCTTTTGCTCATTAAATCTTTAAATTCAATGTGATCCACTCCACTTCTTAGATTACTGAGGGGAAGAAAGATGGAGGTTCTGTGAACGAAATTATTTGGGACTTTCCCAGCTACTGCTCCTGGCTCCCATTTCAATTAACAAGTATTCTGTGCAGAGAAACAAAAACTGCCCAGTATTAGCACAGAGAGCCCAAGCCTTGCCATGAAATGACAGTCTGGCTTTGGAGAGTCCAGGAAGCACCATTTTGCCAAAGGGCAGGAGAGATTTTGAAGCTTTTTCCTGACTGAAAATGTGGTATTCCTGTGATGCATGCCCAGTGCTGACCTAGGGCCATGGAAGATAGAAAACATCTAAGACCATCTGTCCACTTCCAGGGAGAGGCTGGCTGAAGAACACAAACTGTGCAGGAAAGGAGACTCACATACACACACACGCTCACATATAGACACACTCACACATAGACACACTCACACACACACGCACACACATGCACACACACACACTCCTGCACATTCACACACCTTTAGATTTCACAGAAGCAGAGAAATGTAACAGCCTTTCCAAAGAGTACATTTTGAAGGTTATGTTGACAGTCTGATATGTTAAAAATCAACTGAGAAAAACCACTTTAAAGACAACAGAACATAATTTTCTTTTTACGTTTGTCTCTACTTTCTCATTATCCATTGAATTCATTATTTTCAGGGAATTCTCTGTTAAGCAGTTAGAGACAAGCACTGGTGGAATCTGAATTATTATCATTAACATAACTTCATTTGTGCCCACAGGTTTTTAGGTCCTGGAGAAATTCATGGTGTGTGTGTGTGTGTGTGTGTGTTCCTTGTGTTCCTGCAAAATTGGAATCATGCTGTGAGTCATATTAAGAAGCGTCATTCTTACTCTGTGTACTATCAGTTGCCATGTCATGAGCATCTACTTACAATATCATCTCATTCATTCGTTCACTTAACAAATAATTATTATCATGTGAACTCTTCCCATGCTTCAATTTCCCACTGACACTTCACTCATTCAGTCTTGGTTTTGCTTTATTCTGTGATCAGAAACCCAGAAACTGTTGTATGAATAACTTCCAAGTGGAAGGGTACAGAATAAGAATGACTCAGGGTCCCAGATGATGAGTGATCTATAAATATAATAAAGCCATTGACAAAAATTTGGTTTATGTTCTCCCTCTCCTCTGACCTGAACATTAAAAAAAATAGTTTTCACAGAGTAATATTGTACATGTTTGCCGAATAAATTTAGAAAGCACAAATAGGCAAATAAGAAATAAAATAGAAAATATAAACCATGGATAGTACCATCATCTCCCCCCAGAGATAAAGTGGTGCTAACATTCTTTTGTGCACCTCCTTCCCATCCCTTCTCTGTACAGTTACAGTGGGTTTTGTATGGAATTTTGCAAAAATGAGATCAAGGCAGATGAATAGTTTGGGAACCTGCTTATTTATCTATGTCCTTAGCATTATTTTCTTTGACGTCATTTGAGTACAGATAGTAGCTGAGGAATTACCTTTCTTCTACTCTGTGTAAGTGATCACAAGCCTTTGGCTGTCTGTGGTTTATGTCTTTTCTGGGCGTGGTTTCCTATGTCAGAAGACAGTAGTAGTAATAGCTCATATTTATTGAGCATTTATTATGACCTGACCACTTTAATAGAGTATCCCTTGTAACCTTCAAAACAACTGTATGAGGCCCATTTTACAGATGAGGAAGCTGAGGCACAAACAGGTTCAGAGCAGACAGTAAATATATGATAGAGCCAAGATTGGAATTTAGACAGTCTGACCCCATGATCATAAGCACTAACCCCAGTGGCTGAAAAATCTGTTCAGATCTGTTAGATCTGAACAGAATTCAGGGTCTTCTAAGCTAATCATAAAGCTGGTAGACAGCTTGGCCATCACCTGGTACAACCCTCCTGATTCTGGTTGAGGGACTTCAGGTGGCCAGGCTCTCAAGTCACCTTCTGTTGTTCTTGCTACTCTACCCTGCTGCCTGCCTGCCATCCCACTTTATTTTTCCTTTTCAAAACTCTGTGATTTGAGTGTTTGGGGACATGAAAGATTAATAACCTCAGTCTGGACTGGGCTGACTGTGGGCAGGCCTTGTGAGAGCTTTTCCCACACTTTGGTGCCAACAGGTCTCGGGCCTGGACTGCACACTCCTGTTATTCTTTCTAGCTGTGGGCCTCTCTGGAGCCAATCAGACCCACCGTGACAAACTGATCCAAGATTTTGAGAGAGAGAGAGACCCAGGGGACCCTGCTACCCAACTCGTCACGGAGCCAGCTCTGGACGTCTTTACCTTCATTCTAAAACTAGTGTCAGACCAGACAGGCTGGAACCTTACCAAGCTGACACTTTAATCTATGTAACTAAATCCATCAGTGAAATACTAATGCTGTCTACATTATTTTTCCTTTCCTTGTCAGTTATTCGCAGCCAGAAAAAGTTCGTCTTGAGGAATTCACTTCCCCCAGGACCTTTATTCAAGTGCCACAGAGTTCACTGAGAAAAATGTGAGGGGGCTTATCTCTGGGTCCAGAAGCAGGTCCTGCTGGTGATCTCAGTGACTGTGGACATGTGGCTTCTCCGCTCTGGACCCATTCTTCCTCAGTTAACCAACTGGCTTGGCTTAAGTGGATTCTGAATCTCCTCCAACTTAAAAGTGTCTATGGTCATTGTCAGCCTCCATCAAACAAACTCTAAGCTTGCCTCAGTTTTCATGAGTTTGTGTATTTATTCAATTATTTAAGAATATTTTTAAAGTACTTAGCCTGTGCTCAGTCCTTGGGGTAGAGTGGTTGACAAACAGTCATGTAATCAATTCATTTCTGTTGTGATAGTGCCACCAATGAAAAATACAGGGAGATATGAGTACGTAGTAGGGCCTGATCTCAGCTGGGAGGCCAGCCATGGCCACTGGATTGGCATCAGCCAGATGACAAAAGAAGGAATGAGCTTTGCAGACAGGAGAGCATCAGGTTTGGCTGATCCTGGCCCGGGCTGATGTAGAGCCATTCAAAGATATGAAAGAGCCCCAGTGGGATTGGAGTGTAATCAGTAAAGGGAGTGTGGTTTCCCATTGTCCTTAGAATAACACCCCAGCTCCTTCCCTGATCATGGTGATGAGGCCCTGCCTAAATCCCCAGCCTCATCTCATGCTATGCTGTGACTCACTCTTCTCCAACCACACTGCCTTTCTCTTTCTCTCTCATGTCACTTATTTTAGCCTTAAGACTTGGCAGGTGCTAACCCACTCTTCCTTCTCATCTCACAATGCCCAATACCTCCTCATACTTGTGGAATCAACTTTAACTATTATCTCTTCCCAGAGGCCTTTCCTGATCATCCCATCTCAGGGAGGTCAGCTCTTGCCTGTTCTCAGACTCTGTTCATTACTATCCTAACACTTGTCATGGTCATGCTTATTTGTTTACTTGTTTATTCCCCTAGGGCAGGTCCCATATCCATTTTGGTCTCCTCATTTAATATTTGGGGTATGAAGGAGGCTAGAGTGTAGTCAGATTATAAAAAGCCTTACAGAGCTGACTAAGGCACTTGGGCATATGAAGCATCTCAAGGAGAAAGTGACCATCCCTCCATGTCACACGTGTAGGAGTGCTTTGTGGAGACCAGCTGGGAAAGAGACGTGAGAAGATGTGGGGAGACCGGGTAGAGGTGACTGCAGTCGTCTATTTAAGAGATGAGACGGGATGCGGCAGTAAAGAGAAGCATGGTGGCTGGACTCGAGAGGTATTTATTTATTCATTTTTAATTAATTAATTAATTAATTATTTTTGGCTGCGTTGGGTCTTCATTGCTGCACGTGGGCTTTCTCTAGTTGCAGAGAGCAGGGGCTAGTCTTTGCTGCGGTGCATGGGCTTCTCATTGCGGTGGCTTCTCTTGCTGCAGATCAGGGGCTCTAGTTGTGCGGACTTCAGTAGTTGTGGCACACGGGCTCAGTAGTTGTGGCTCATGGGCTCTAGGGCTCAGGCTCAGTAGTTGTGATGCATGGGCTTAGTTGCTCCGTGCCATATGAGATCTTCCTGGACCAGGGATTGAACCCGTGTCCCCTGCATTGGCAGGCAGATTCTTAACCACTGCACCACCAGGGAAGTCCCCTCAAGGGGTATTTAAAAGTCCCTAAAACTTGTTGATATTTTGGATATGGGAATAAAGGAAAAGGAAGCATCAAGGGGACCCCAGGTTTGGGGCACAAATAGATCCTTTTATCAGGATGGAAGGCTCTAGAGGAGGAGAAGTGAGCTCATGGAAGGAAGATGAAGGATCAGACTTGGGATATTTTTTGGTTTTGGTGCCTATAAGACACCCCAGTAGAAGATCTGTTAAGGGGGCTAGGGCATACATGGATCTGGAGCTCAGAAGAGAGCTATGGGCTGGAAGACAAATGTATCAGGGGGTCAGAGTGGTTTGGAAATGGCAGTGTCATGAGAGGCAAAGGTAGACCTGATGGGTAGGATATGAGGGAATAAAAACCCTCCCCCCTCCTGGTCCCTGATGTGATTTTTTTTTTTTTTTTTTTTTTTTTTTTTTTTTTTTTTTTGCGGTATGCGGGCCTCTCATTGTTGCGGCCTCTCCCGTTGCGGAGCACAGGCTCCGGACGCGCAGGCTCAGCGGCCATGGCTCACGGGCCTAGCCGCTCCACGGCATGTGGGATCTTCCCGGACCAGGGCACGAACCCGTGTCCCCTACATCGGCAGGCAGACTCTCAACCACTGCGCCACCAGGGAAGCCCCTGATGTGATTTTTTAAACTGAGATAAATGTAATATGTAGACCATAACATTCCCTTTAAAGTGTGCAATTCTGTGGCTTTTACTCTATTCCCAAAGTTGTGCATGTATCACCACTAATTCCAGAGTGTTTCTCTCGCCCCAAAAGAAACCCTGTACCCATGAGCAGTCGGCTCCCCATTCCTCTCTCCCTTAACCCCTGGCAATCACTAATCTGCTTTCTGTCTCTGTGGATTTGCCTATTCTGAATATTTCCTGTAAACTGTGTCCTATAATATGTGATCTGCATATAATATGTGGTCTGGCTTCTTTCACTTGATATACTGTTTTCAAGGTACATCCATGTTATAGCATACATCAATGCTTCGTTCCTTTCTGCGGCTGCATAACGTTCCATTTATGAGCACACATTTTGTTATCCATTCATCAGGTGATGAGCATTTGGATTGTTTCCACTTTTTTGGCTATTGTGAGTAACACTGTTATAAACAACAACAACAACAAAACAAGAAACCAACCTCCCCTTGAGAGCCCAATGGGGAAGTCTGGCAAGACAGCCAAGTTTGATGATGGCACAGAAGTGGGTGGGTTTGAGGATGTAGGAGAGCTTTAGGTCAGGGTGGGACAGCTCTAGATGGCACATGTAAGGATTTGAGGGGATGGGGGAAAGAGTAGGCCCTGAGTTAAGGGCCAGAGAGAACGAGAGGAATGGTTCTGTAGGAGAAAAATGTGGGCTGTGGTTTATGGGGCAAAACTGAGAAGTCACTGAGGACCCATGGATTTGAGCCAAGGAGAAATCACATTGTTTTTCGGAATTGTCGAGATAAAAAGGTTGTTCTCAGCATGTTCAGTCGAGACTTCTCAGTGAGGCTGGATGGCCAGGGAATAAGCCTCTGAGAACCTTTTTCTCTTAATTGTAGGTTTCTGGGTTAGCTACCGGCTTCTTCTCACTCTGCTCCTCACAGACCCACTGGGGCATATGTGGATTTTTGGTTTTTAGTTGAAGTCAACTAAATTTGTATGCTTACATTATTTTGTTCCAATCATTTTAAAATGGGAAAAGCTATGCAGGCAGATGGCAGAGAATTTATGTAGCAGAGAACAAAAAAATCCCCTATAACGCCATCACCAGATCACAAACTATCTTCATCTGAGAGCATTCTGTTCCTTTTGTCATGTGAATTTGTACTATGTTGCAAATTCAGTTTTGTCTCCTGTTTATCACTCAGCATTCTGAACATTTCCCATGATCATCTAATATTTCATAACTGTCACTTTGAGTTTTTGTATTGTAAGAGTAAATACCTGCTTATCTGAAGTTATCAGGGTATAAAATTATAGAAAGCAAAAGGTGACTACCAGCTGACTCGCCCCCAAACCATATCTCATTCCCCAGAAAGCCAAGGCCTGTTGCCCACTGTGCCTCTTTCCACACACTTTCTGAGCATTTGCAGATACAGATGAACATATATATGTATATACTCTTTTACTACACAAAAGAAGTCTTCCAAAATACTTACCCTTACTTACTACATCACAGACATTATCTCATGCTACTGAACACAGAGCTGTCTCATTTTCATTTATAGCTGCATAGTATTCCATTGTATAGACATGCCATAATTTATCCAACTATACTCCAGTCATAGTTATTCATATAAAAATGCTGCAGTAATCATCCATGCATATACACCTGATGCACCCAGGAAAGTGTCTCCTTAGAGTAACTAGCCGTGGAACCCTTGAGTAAGGGAATGTGCCTTGTAAAATTTGAGAGATACTGTCAAATTGTGCTCCATAAGGACTATACCAGTTTTCACTTTAACTAACAGTTCGTCTTTCTTCAAACCCTGTCCTCAGTCTTTAGTACTTTGCCACCAGATAAGTAAGACCCAGAATCTCATTGTAATAGGCATTTCTTCAACTTTGAGTGCACTTGACATTGTTTCATATAGTTAGCCATTAATATTTCATTTTTTGTCGATTGCTTGCCCTCCTTGTTCCTTATTTTATTGAAATACTGGTTTTTCGCTGTTATTATCGTTGTTGATTTGTAAGAGTTTGCTGTATATTAAGGAAACTGACTTTTTGTGTATACATCACAAAAATTTTGTCCATATTTGTCTCTATTCTGATTTTGTTTCTCCCCTTCTACCAGGATTTAAAATATTCATGTAAAGAAATAGTATAAGGTTTTCATTTATGGTATTCTCCCTTAATGATTGTAGAATTTTCTAGCAATTAAATGCATTATAATTTAACTATTTTACCACTAAGTGTGGATCTGTTGCTTCCAACTTTTAGGTAATATAAATACTACTGTGATGAACCACTTTGTACCTATAATCTTTTCCTTATTTTAGGCAAGAATATGGGTTTTTAAGCGAGAGTACTAGACCATGGCTCTTCATAATACGTTGTCAAAATAATTTTCCAAAAAGCAAACCCACGAGCAATTTGTGAGAATACCAAGAAACCTGTCTGTGTTTCTAAAAGACTGACACCTGAATGCCTGACATTCATTTGTAATATAAAATTTATACAAATGGTCATTGGATTTACTTTTTAAGAGGGGGAGGAGCAAAAAGTGCAGGAGGGAAAAAAAAGTGGATGGTAGGGTTAAAGAAGTATATTAAGGTTTATTTTTTAAAAACGGGAGCTAGGGGGCTTCCCTGGTGGTGCAGTGGTTGAGAGTCGCCTGCCGATGCAGGGGACGTGGGTTCGTGCCCCGATCCGGGAAGATCCCACATGCCGCGGAGCGGCTGGGCCTGTGAGCCATGGCCACTGAACCTGAGTGTCCGGAGCCTGTGCTCCGCAACGGGAGAGGCCACAGCAGTGAGAGGCCCGCGTACCGGAAAAAAAAACAAAAAAACAACAACAAAAAGGGGGAGCTAAACAGATACAACCCACCCCTCCAATACATCAGTGGCCTGGCACCTGAGGTTCTTTGGGAACAGCTTGGCTTCTCTTGGAATGCAAACACTTTGCAACCTTGGAGTGATCTTTGCACTTCGTAAAGCACATAATCCTCTAAAAGGGGGTTCTTAGAGTTTGAGGTCTATTGTGTTTGTCAATTAAGTGAAACATCTCAGCTGATTTGGGTTGTGGTCAGTGACTGTGTGATTCTGTTGGAGAAGAGAAGGGAGCTGATCTGGCTCACCTGACGTTACTTGTGTGTTAGCCAACAAGCTGCACGTGATATACTGTCTCTTATACAAGCTAACATTTCTTTTACTTATAAAGCCTTTTTATTGTGGAAATGTCCATAGGCACCTATTTTGGGCTGAATTGTATTCCTCCCCAAATTCATATGTTGAAGTCCTAACTTTCAATACCTCAGAGTATGACTGTATTTTGGAGATGGCGCCTTTAAGGAGGTGATTAAGGTTAAATCAGGTCATTGGGGGTGGGCTCTAATTCAATTACGACTGGTGTGCTTATAAGAAAGGAGGAGCCTCCCAGAAAAAAGACCGTGTGAAGAGAGAGAGAGAAGAGGGTCATCTACAAGCCAAGGAGAGAGACCTCGGAAGGAAACCGACCCTGCAGACACCTTGGACTTCTACCTCCAGAACCGTAAGAAAATTAATTTCTGTTGTTTAAGCCTCTAAGTTGCTTAAGCCACCCACGGTACTTTGTTATGGTAGCCCTAGTAAAGTAATACAGTATCCCCAAATGGAAAGAATTGTATAATGAATTCTAGGTACCCACCATCCAGCTTCAACAACTAACAATCATTTCTCTTGTGTTTCATTTATCTCCTCCAGTGATTTTTCCTGGACTCTTGTAAAATAATTCCCAGACATCATATCCTTCGACTGATAAATATTTTAGTATGCATCTCTGTTTAAGGGCCTTTTTTTTTTTTTAAGAAAAAAACATATTCACCAGGCCATTATTTCTCCTAATGAAACTAACAATAATTTCCTATTATTTGTTAGCCCGGTCATCTTCAAATTTTCCCAGTTGTCTCAAAGAAGGTGTTGTTTTGTTTACAGACAGTCTGAATCAAAACTGAAATTCAATTAGTGTATTTGGTTGTTATTTCTCTTAAGTCTCTTTTATTCTAGAACATAACTCGGTCTCTACCCTTTTCTGTGGTATAGATTTATGGAAAAAGCTGAATTACTTGTTTTGTAGACCACCTCATGTTCTGATTTGGCTCAGTACTTCTCTGTGGTGTGAACTCAATCCTTTCTCCCTGTTTCTTCTAATTTGGTAATTAGATTTAGAGACTTGATCAGATTCAGGTTCTATATTTGAGGCAAGATTATTTCAGTGGGGGTATAATTCTGAATTTTAAAACGCTGAAGTAACAGTTTATTTTCTATTTGAGATACTCTGAACAACACATAAAATTGGCTTGGGTAGCTAGCAGAGATGGTGATTTTGTATATGAAGCAGCAAGCAAGGACAGGAAAATAAAATGAGAGAAATAAATGAAGCATAGTAAAAGGGCATCATTTTCACTAAGAATCTGTCGTGGAATGAAACTTCCCGGCTTCAGGGACAACTACTGTACACTTCGGAGGTCATAATGAGTGAGATTTTTTTTTTTTGCTTATTTATTTTAAAATCATGTTGGTGTGGCAGCTTCATAGCTATAAATGTGAAGCCTCCAAACATAAGTGTGCTGTGTCCTTCACTTTCCAGGGCTTCCTCTTCCCCTTGGAAGCGGGGATTTGCTTCTCTGTGGCATTCGTGCTTTACCCCCGTGCTTCCAGAGGTCTGCCCTTCCCTGGGAACAGGGCTTAGTGAAGCACTGATTACAGCAGCAGAAGGCTGGAAATGACCTCCATGTCCATCAAAAGGGGACTTGTTAAATACATAAGGAACACTAAACAACCTTTAAAAATATTGGGTTGGCCCAAAATGTTCGTTCGGGTTTTTCTGTAAGATGTTACAGAAAAACCCGAACGAACTTTTGGGCCAACCCAATACTTCTGTAAAGCTATTAGGTGCTAATAAGACACCATCTCCAAAACACACCGTGCAGTAGGAAAGCAAGATTTTAAAACTGCATAGGAAGTAGGCTACCAATGTTTATTATATGCATGGAATATTATTGTAAGAACACATAAGGAACTAGGAAGTTGGAGGACCAAGGTGCTAGTGTAGAAGATTTGTTTTTTATTGTAGACTCTTTGTGTCTTTTGAATTTTTAGCTATGTGTAGAAATTTTTCAAAAAATTAATGAATTCCTTGCAAATCGGGATGGACTGAGAAGTTGTCAGTGACGCTACAGAGTTGAGCCAGTAGGTTTCAGTTCTCATCTGTGTTTATCAAGCCCAGGAGATGACAGACAGCAGTGGGGTTTTCATATGAAACATTTTCAGCTTGCATTTGACCACTTTGAAGAGGGAAACCAAACAAACTTTTGGAACAGTTTTCAAGTATCAAACGTGTTCTGTGTTTCAAAGGGTTTTAACTCACAAATAGTCCTTTCTCTGCACTGACATTCCTCACTTTGAGAAACTAAAACAAGTAGCTTGTACCCAAAAAAAGAAGTATAAATTATGATTACTTCTGATCAAACACGTAATGTCAAGTCTGCAAGAAAGAAAAAGAAACTTCCAAAACAGTCTGTGTTAGTGTTTCCATAAAACATGCCATGTACTATACATTGGCACCAGGGCACCAGCTAAGGAAGTCTATTAATAGAACTAAGAAAACAATAATAGGGGCCCCCTGGGCCTGGTTATTTTTTAAAGATATGAGAATGAGCACTTGATTTTATAATTTTAGAGCTGTTAAAACACCTGCCAGTGGGACTTCTTATTTGCGTGGATTTTTTTTCCCCATTACACTGTGTGTGGAAAGACATTTTCAAACAAAGCATAAAAGCCATTCAAGAAAACTCCAAGTCCCAAATATGAAGCTTGATAAAGTGTCCAGAAAACCTATGTTGACAAATTTGAAAATAGTCCCTGAGTGCTATTTATTAACCCTCAAGCACCCTTGAAGCTTAACTATGGAGGTAATCCCTATAAAAAGGGTTGCAGTGAGCACAAATCACACAGAGCAGAAAACCAAAAACAGGTAGACTTCAAAATAGTTATCACAGATTTAACTTATCGGGGCCCGGAACATCATCCATCATAGTGATGAGGGCATGTTGCCACTGGAGGGGATGCTTCCTGCTTCTAGGCTTCCAGAATCTCTGACTTTAGGTACCAAACCCAGGATTACCCTGGAAGGACTGACCTCCCCCTTGTTGGGCCCTTTATTCTAACAACTGAGCCCATCCTATACCCAGGCCACATATGGGAACATCTTGGGGGTGGGACCTATGAACCTGTCTGCAATTCTTTTCTCTATTAGCTGATCAAATTCCTCATTCATTCTTTTGGGTTCAGTAATGGACACTGGATATACCAAAATGTTATGACATTAAGTGCAACATGGTGGTTAAGGGCTCCCGTGGTACAGTCAGACAGACAAGGGTGTGAATCTCAGTACCCCCACCTGTTAGCTGTTAAAACCCACCTCAGATGCTAGAGTGACGGTTGAAAACTATAAGACCAACACCTGACTCCAAAGATGCCTCACTCCAAAAGAAGGCCTTCCCTCCAGGGCTCCCAAATCCAATCTGGAGGACAGGCATGTGTAGTAATAACTACATAAATGATCAGAACATCAGAGAAATGTGACCTAGGTCCTAAGAAAACCAAATGGGAAAGCAGGTGGCTCATTTGGGGAGAGGGGGGCAGGGGAGGGCTTCCGGAAGGGGAAGCATTCTGAGCATAGAGTAAGGGAAATGCATTACAGGCAAAGATAAAACAGCTTGTGGAAAGTTGTGAAATGCTTGCACCCCTAGCTTACAATGTGACAAGGACTCATTTATGATGTTGCATTAGGTTGCTATGTTTGAGGGACTTGTGCAGCCCCAGAGGGCTGTGTTATATATGATGTTTCTTTTCCCCAGGGCTTGCCACCCTGCAGTTGTAGCAGGGCAGAGTTCTCAGCCCTCTTCCTATATTCGGGACACTTCGTGATCTTTTCTTCTTTGCTCATCTCCTGCTTCATCACTTCCAAAGATGAGGGACTATTAATCTGGACGAATTGCAGGGCATTTATTAGGCCATAGAGACTAGTGGGCAGGACCATTGTATATAAAATAATTATGTACCTCTTTCCTGATTCTCAGGGATCTGTGTCCCAACCCCAGTCCCAGATGTTCCAAAGTATCAAGTGCTTTCCACTGACCACACTGTGATTGCAAGGTCCCTCCTCTTGAAGGCCCCTGTGAGGCCCAGCTTCTACCCAGGAGAGGCAGTGCATAGAGGAACTCAGTAAATGATGGCTAGATTGAATAATGCTCTGGCTAAGAGGAACTCCATCCTCTTAAACATGCTTGGACTTGGCATAATACGAGAAGCTGGCACTGGTTTTGTCATATTTATGATTTAGACAGATAATGAGTTTTCTTGGAAGGCGTTACTGGCATCCAGTGTGGATTGCACATAAATTAGATGTCATAGTTGTGACCTTTGTGGAATGACTTGACATGATTGACCTGTATCAATTAGCAAATGCTGTCCAGCAATCCTCTGCCCAGGTTTGAAGACCACATCCTAGTCTGTTCTGAGGCACCAGGGAACTCAGAACACCTGGATTTTAAATGATACTGACGTTTCCAAGTTCAGGGAATGGAGAAGATAACTGTCATCAGAGGTGGGTCCGAAGGTTATCAGGGTACCTGAAGTAGAATCATCCTTTTGCTAGTGCAGATTTCTACATGTGTAGAATGGGCCTGGGGGACAGGCTCTCAGCTCCCCTGGCAGCGTCCTCCTCCAAGCATGCCACAGCTCTGTGGAGTGACTTCAGGGCTCATCCTGCAAGCTCATCCCAAACCCTTTAGCCCTCCCAACAGCTCCAAGGAAACACATAGTAATGTCTGAATTTTATAACGAAGGAAGTTAAAGAGCAGTGAAGAAAATAGATGTAAAAGACACAGAACAACTCAAAAGTGGATCTGGCAAAGAGAAAGCAAATTCTAGGGCTCCCAGACGCATATCTTGTGATACTGACCTCAGTCTCTCCCTTAGTTTCCTTCCCGATATCCCTGTGGCTCACCACCTCCACTCAGCACTCTGCTTAAATATCAGAAACACCTGCCCTGACCTGTTTTTAAGAACTTCTCTCCTAAACCGGCATTCTCTTTCCTTACCAGGCTTTGGGGTTTTTTTGTTTTTTGTTTTTGTTTGTTTTGTTTTTTTTAACATCTTTATTGGAGTATAATTGCTTTACAATGGTGTGTTAGTTTCTGCTTTATAACAAAGTGAATCAGCTATACATATACATATATCCCTGTATCTCCTCCCTCTTGCATCTCCCTCCCACGCTCCCTATCCCACCCCTCTAGGTGGTCACAAAGCACCGAGCTGATCTCCCTGTGCTATGTGGCTGCTTCCCACTAGCTAACTATTTTACATTTGGTAGTGTATATATGTCGTCCATGCCTCTCTCTCACTTTGTCACAACTTACCCTTCCCCCTCCCTGTATCCTCAAGTCCATTCTCTACTAGGTCTGCGTCTTTATTCCCGTCCTGACCCTAGGTTCTTCATGACCATTTTGTTTGTTTGTTTTTTAAATTCCATATATATGTGTTAGCATACGGTATTTGCTTTTCTCTTTCTGGCTTACTTCACTCTGTATGACAGACTCTAGGTCCATCCACTTCACTACAAATAACTCAATTTGGTTTCTTTTTATGGCTGAGTAATATTCCATTGTATATATGTGCCACATCTCCTTTATCCATTCATCTGTTGATGGACACTTAGTTTGCTTCCATGTCCTGCCTAATGTAAATAGAGCTGCAATGACCACTGTGGTACATGAATTTTTGAATTATGGTTTTCTCAGGGTATATGCCCAGTAGTGGGATTACTGGGTCATATGGCAGTTCTATTTTTAGTTTATTAAGGAACCTCCATACTGTTCTCCATAGTGGTTGTATCAATTTACATTCCCACCAACAGTGCAAGAGGGTTCCCTTTTCTCCACACCCTCTCCAGCATTTGTTTGTAGATTTTTTGATGATGGCCATTCTGACCGGTGTGAGATGATATCTCATTGTAGTTTTGATTTGCATTTCTCTAATGATTAATGATGTTGAGCATTCTTTCATGTATTTGTTGGCCATCTGTATATCTTCTTTGGAGAAATGTCTATTTAGGTCTTCTACCCATTTTTCGATTGGGTTGTTTGTTTTTTTTGATATTGAGCTGCATAAGCGGCTTGTAAATTTTGGAGATTAATCCTTTGTCAGTTGCTTCATTTGAAAATATTTTCTCCCATTCTGAGGGTTGTCTTTTGGTCTTGTTTATGGTTTCCTTTGCTGTGCAAAAGGTTTTGAGTTTCATTAGGTCCCATTTGTTTATTTTTGTTTATTTCCATTTCTCTAGGAGGTGGGTCAAAAGATCTTGCTGTGATTTATGTCATACAGTGTTCTGCCTGTATTTTCCTCTAAGAGTTTGATAGTGTCTGTCCTTACATTTAGGTCTTTAATCCATTTTGAGTTTATTTTTGTGTATGGTGTTAGGGAGTGTTCTAATTTCATTCTTTTACATGTAGCTGTCCCGTTTTTGGAGCACCACTTATTAAAGATGCTGTCTTTTCTCCCCTGTATATTCTTGCCTCCTTTATCAAAGATAAGGTGAGCATATGTGCGTGGGTTTATCTCTGGGCTTTCTATCCTGTTCCACTGATCTATATTTCTGCAAATGCCATAGCATAACATTATAATAGACTCACCTTGTTGATTTGGAAGAGCTGGATTTGATGGATTTGAGACTGATGAAATAGTACTTTCTCTTGAAATTCTTATTAATATTCTAACAAACTGCAGAACTGGATCTTTTTTGAAGTTGCATTGTATTTTCAGATCTATTTCCTTCCCAAGAATGAGTTCTCTTAACTACTGATAAACTGTTCTCCTTGTATGGAAAATTCCTCATAGTTTCTTTATATTTCTTTGCAATGTGTGAGCACCGAGAACGTCACTGCACATGCGCATCTACACAATCCAACAAACTCCCTACCATCCACCACCTTCTCTACTGGGTTATTATAGGGTTGAAAGTTCATCACAGTCCCCCGCCCCACCCTTCACAAACAAACTAGTGAGGAAAAAAGAAAATCTGCCACATCAACTGTTAGCAGGATACCATGAGCAGCTGAATGCAGTTCTAAGACACTACTGCTGATCAGACTTAGAGTTCATCCGTGTTGGGAGTGTTTTGCCTCTTAAATCAGGCTTTGTATGTGATCATGGGTGTGCCACCATCATGACAACCAACAGCATACTAAAGCTCACACTGGCCTAGCTGGTCCCATGGTGTTCTAAATAAGAGAAAAGAATGCACACCTTAAAAGACAATGTGGGGCTTCCCTGGTAGCGCAGTGGTTGAGAGTCCGCCTGCCGATGCAGGGGACACGGGTTCGTGCCCCGGTCCGGGAAGATCCCACATGCCGCGGAGCAGCTAGGCCCGTGAGCCATGGCCGCTGAGCCTGCGCGTCCGGAGCCTGTGCTCCGCAGCGGGAGAGGCCACAGCAGTGAAAGGCCCACATACCGCAAAAAAAAAAAAAAAAAAAAGACCGTGCAAACTTAGGAAGTAAGATTTACTCTCGTATGTCGTGGTTTTGAGGCAATGTAGAAACAGAATTGTATTTACCCTTCACATTAGAAACATTTTGAGTATAATTTTAGTTTTTGATGTTTATAATTTTGCTCCCTCTCTCCAGGAAATGGGGTAATCAGGGTTACAGAGCAGGGTAACTTTATTCTTGTCAATCCCTAGCCTCCACCACCTTCTAGGAAAACCACAATGGAGATTTTTAAATGCCACGTTCAGAGAGACATGTGGAAGGTCTCTCCCTTGAAAGCCAACTCTTACTCATTAGTTGCCAGACAGTACCTAAACGCTCCATATGTGTTTAATCTTGGCAACAGTTTTCTGAGGCTGGTGCCTTGATCATCACCTCATTTTACAGATGAGGAGACTGAGGGATAAAGAAGTCTTTACCCAAGCTATTCAGCTGAGAAGTGGCCAAGTCAGAATTCACACACAGTCAGCCTGAAGGCAGAGCCCACTCAAGATCTAAATCCCTGAACACATCTTCTTTATAAATAGCTAACAGAGGGAAGTGTGCTCTAGGGCAACTAGATCCTCCCCCCCCACCCCACCCCCACTCATACTGTTATTCTTCGTATTTCCTTTCGTTGGAAGTAAACTTAAGGATAATATCAACTTGGATTAAAAGTCACATCCTTTTTACTGTCATCTTAGATTGTTGTGTAACCCGATAACAAAGAACAGCTAGAAAAGCAAAACAAAACCAAAAAAATCAAAGTATGTGTCACTGTTGCATTACCCTCTCAGACGCTTTGGTTCTGCTTAAGAGCTTATCATTTTCCACACAAGCCCATTTGGGAAGGAGGCAATATGTCTTTTGGCTCTTGAATGTTGCTCACCTCCGAACCTCATTATGGCAAGTCATTTTCTGAAGCTGGGCTGTAGCTCTAGACAAATGATTGTATTAAGTTTTAACTAAACATAAAACATTTATGTTATGCTGTTTCTTGAAATGATTTATTGTCATTTTCTTCTTTTAGTCCTGCTCTCTGGACATAAAAGACACAAGCTTTTGCTGTTTATACAAACCAAATCCTCTGTTTGCTCTGATTATGCATTCATGGGTCTTTAATACAGCACAGGCTTTAGATTTGGGATTATTCCCTATGGGAGTGGTGGAATTAAATACATTTAGCCAGCAGAGATAAGAAAGGGCACCAGAGTTTAATTGCCATTAAAATAGATATGGTGAGTCACAAAAATAGAAGGCAGGAAAACAGTCTGTGTTCCCCTTTTCTGCTATGGTAGATGAAGCTCTACGATCGTGTGACTTGTAGCTTCTCAAAGTCTCAAGTTAATGGCCTGGAAAAAGAAGAAAAAGGTGAAAATTGTACTGGGAGGACAAGTCTGGTCCTGAGTTCCTAAGATGCCTTGTGCCTAAGAAGACGTTACTGTTTAGAGAGGGAACTGCAGCACTGCCTGCTGTGGAAAGGATTCTACTCTTTCTGGACTGGGCACAGTTGGCGATTAGTGGAATCAATTATGTTACCCCAAATTCTCCTGCCTCTCAGAAGGCATTTTAGAAATGTTGAGAGAGAAACCACCTTCTTCTGTGGTCCTCACCAGCGACTGGACAGAGATGAGATTTTCATCGGTGATTCCAATTGGCAGCTCTTTATATTTCACTCCTTCAGAATTGGCTGCTCTGCCAGCATTTTCTTTTTCGTTCTACTCGTGGATATTGTAAATGAATCTTGTCACACTCCCCCAGCAGCTGACACTTGGAGTCAGCCGCAGCCATGGGGTTGGGCAACTTGTCCAGTTAACTCATATGGAACAGATAGGATGGAAATGTTTTTTTAAATATCACTCCATGAGTCATACATATTTGCACTTCAATTTAGAAACCTTTAACTTTTCTGCTTTATAAGTTTAAAATCAGGCCCCAAGTGCTCCCTTCAGCAGTGCATGTACTAAAATTGGAGAAACCAGTTTGTGCGGGGGGAGGGGGGATTAATAAATAAGGTCGTGCCATTTTGAAAAGAATCAAGAGAAACGCCTCAAAATAATACAAGTTTACGGCTTCCCTGGTGGCACAGTGGTTAAGAATACACCTGCTAGTGCAGGGGGCGTGGAGTTCGAGCCCTGGTCTGGGAAGATCCCACATGCCGCGGAGCAACTAAGCCTGTGCGCCACAACTACTGAGCCTGTGCTCTAGAGCCCGCAAGCCACAACTACTGAGCCCGGGCGCCTAGAGTCCATGCTCTGCAACAAGAGAAGCCACCACAATGAGAAGCCTGCGCACCGCAACAAAGAGTAGCACTGCTCGCCACAACTAGAGAGAGCCTACATGCAGCAACAAAGACCCAGTGCAGCCAAAAATAAATAAATTTATTTTTTAAAAAAAGGAATACAGGGCTTCCCTGGTGGCGCAGTGGTTGGGAGTCCGCCTGCCGATGCAGGGGACATGGGTTCGTCCCCGGTCCGGGAAGATCCCACATGTCGTGGAGCGGCTGGGCCCGTGAGCCTGTGCGTCCGGAGCCTGTGCTCTGCAACGGGAGAGGCCACAACAGTGAGAGGCCCGTGTACAGCAAAAAAAAAAAAAAAAAAAAAAGGAATACAAGTTTATCAGAATGGAGGACCTTGAATTAAAAATATATTGGCTGATTCAATTTATTTGGAATTCTAGAAATGGCAAAACTAACCTATAGTGACAGAAAGCAGATCAGAGATTGCCTCAGGCCAGGGGTGCAGGAAAGAGGGACCATCATCGGGAAGGAGGAGGGGAGCTTTGGAGGTGTTGGAAATGTCCTACATCTTCATCGTAGTTAGTTGTACAATTTAAACTCCTAAAACCATACACTTAATGAGTGCAGTGCATTGTATGTAAATTATACCTCAATAAAGTTGATTTAAAAACTATATACTGGCATAAGTTACTGAGATGCCATGGGAAACCTTCTTAAATCATCTTTCATTTTAATAAAAAAAAATAGTTGACCTAACTCCAAGCAAAAATAATGTATATCCATCAGCTTTAAGTGCTGTAGTTGACAGGCTCAGCTGTTACTGCCAACTGCTATCTGAGAAGAAGTTTTAGGTTGGCTCTGCCCGCAGAGGGCAGGCAGCCTGCTCTCCCCGGCAAGCGGCTCAGAGTTTTCCTTGCAAGCGGCTGAGATTTCCTTGCCGCACACCGTGTTGTGTTTCATTCTTGGGAAGGGATCGCAAGACAGGCACATGAATTGCAAGATGTACTTTTATCTGCCACATGAACATGGAAATAAGTATCTTATCAACTTCGTACCCAGCACATCCTTCTTTTTCATTTTCCAAGTTGCAGTTCTGGAATATTATCTATGATTTCATTCATCGAGGCCAGTTAGACGTGGGAGGAAGAAGGTGCTGAACTAGTCTGCGACATGGAGGAGAGGCCGCGGTAGGTGGGGGCGGGAGGGGGACAGGCCTGTGGAGCTGACGCAGCCTGATGCTCAGCTGCGCCCTGCCGGGCATCCCAGGACCAGCCTGCACTGGCCTGACTGGCCCGGGCCCTCCCCCCTCTCCTACCCTCCCTTCTGCCTTCCCCCAGCGTGAGATACTTTCCCCACCGCAGGGGCTCACAGCCCTTGATAGAGGCGGAGAGTTTGGGTTTTGTGATTTAACAGCTGATAGTGAGCATTCCCTCCAGAGGAGAAGCAGCCAGAGCCATTTCTCTCTCTCTCTCTTTCTCTGTGGTCCCTCAGGCTCTTGAAGTATTTACACTAAACTCCAGGCCAGCAAAGAGAATTTACAGCCTTATCACGGAATTAAAGGCGCTGTCGGCTGGCGGGGGTGGGGTGTGTGTGTGTGTGTGGAATGTGTGTCTCTCTTCTTCCTTTTCTAAGGGAGACTTTTGGCTTCATGTAGGGGGCTGATTATTCTCTCTCTCCTCTTCTGCCTGAAGTTCCTCTCTGAAGTTTTTCTGTCATGTTTATTGGGATAATGAGGATTTATTTTTTTACTTCTATTCCAATATTAATGTTAGGAAATGATTTCTATAGGAAAGTATCTTAAAAACCACAAACTGGGTTTAATCAGTGTAAAGATTGCTACAGGTCAATATTTCTCTTTTTAAAAACATTGGCTATCAAGCTGATAAAAAGAATACTTAAAATATAGGTAAGGTATAAAGAATAATGATACAGTGAATATGTAGTATAAGGACATAGCTGTTTCCTTTTAAGATCTTTGACCTCTCTAATCCAGTGTCCCAGTCTCCTCCCCTGTGAATTTTTCAATTAGTAGTCCCTTATGATTTTAATATGTAATTTTACTATGTGTTTCCTTCTGTAAAAAAATATTTTTAAGATTTCTGCATGTTTTTGAACGTTATATACATAGAATCATACATATTCTTTGTGGCTTGCCTTCAGATAACACTGTGTTCCTAAGAGTTAGCCATTTTGCTGCATGCAGTATGGTATAATTCACTTATATTCACTCCTGTTTTTATCCATTCTATTGTTGGTGGACACTTGGATTATTTCCAGTTTCTTCTATTACAAATAGTGCTACTGTAAACATTTTATAGATTTTTCCTGGTCTTCACTCTAGGATTTCTCTAGGCCTAGGGTGTATAACTGGGAGTGGAATTACTGGGTGTGTGCATCTTTATGTACTGATAATGCCAAATGGGTCTCTGTACTGAATGCATGGATTTACTCTCTCACTAGCATATGTATATATAGAAATTATGCATCCCTTCACCAATATTTAATAGTATCAGATTTTTTCAATTTATTTTTTTTGCCAATTTAGTGGTAACAGAATGGATACTTACTGTGGTTTGTACTTGGATTACTCCACTTAGTAATGAGTTTGCACATCTTTTCATTGGCTGTCTGGATTTTCTCTTCTGTGAGGAGGCTGTTTTCTTTTCCATTGTGTATTTCTGCTTGTTAGTTATATATTTCGCAAATATCTTCTCTTGATTTGTGGCTTGTCCTTTCATTATCTTAATGGTAAATTTCAATGAACTGAGGTTGTTAGTTTTAATGAAGTTTAATTTATCACTTTGACTATATAGTTCATGGGGTTTTTGTGTCTTATTTAAGAAAGCCAAACCTAATCCTAGGTTATAAAGATAGTCTCTTATATTGTCTTCTACGAGTTTTATGATTTTACCCTGCACATTTAAGTTTTTAATGCACCTGGAATTGATTTTCGTATGTGACATAAGGTATAGACACAATTTCAATTTTACTGTATGGATATCCAATTATTCCAACATCATTTACTGAAAAGTCCCTGATATGCAATGGCTGTTGTCATAAACTAAGTGTGTAAGTATATGTTTCTTCTCGGCTGTCTCTTCTGTTCCTTTGATCAATTTGTCTATCCTTAACTTGATACCATACTGAATCAGTTATACTTTCATTGTAAATGGTGATATCTATAAAATTAAATTCCCCCTTGACCCCTTGAAAATATTAAAATCACTTGTCAATTTCATATGAAAATAAACTTTGGGAGATTTTTATTGGAATCATCTTGAATTTAATATCAATTTGAGGAATACTGACACCTTAACGATGTTGAACTTTTCAATCCATGAACATGGTATATGATTTGATTTCTCTAATTTAAAAAAAATTTTTAAAGCTCTAAAAAAGCTTTATAATTTTATTCATAGAAGTTTTACACAACTTTTCTTAAATTCCTGTAATCTCTATACTTTTGATATATTAATGACATATTTTTAAAAATTGTATTTATTCAGTGCTGGGGTATAAAAATGCAGTTGATTTTTGTATATTGATTTTGTATTCAGCAGCTTATAATTCTTTATCTGTATATTATTTTTTTCTACACAGTGGTTTTATAAGTGGAATATTGCTTTGGTTCTTTCCAATGCTTATACTTTTTATTTATTTTACTTGCCTAAAATTCACTGGAGAAAGGTTGAATTTTTAATAGCAGGCAACCTTGTCTTACTTCTGACTTTAAAGGGAATGCTCTGAACATTTCACCATTAAATGTGATGTTTACTGTAGATACCCCTTTATCAGTATTCAGTAACTATAGTTCTATTCCTTCTTTGATAAGAGGTTTTTATTATTAATGTAAATTCAGTTTTGTCAAACACTTTTTCCTTATTGAAATAAGCACATGATTTTTCTCTATTACTCTGATGAATATCTGTAGTTGATTTTCTAATGTTAAATTAACCTCGGATTCTAGGAAAAAACTCAACTTGATCATGATATATAGCATATTTTACATTGTCAGGTTTGACCTGCTCATAGTTTTCATAGGATTTTTTCATCTAATGTTCAAGTTTTATTTCTTACAAGAAAATAATTTCACTGGTCATTATCCAGTCTTAATGATATTGAACCTTAGAAGAATTATTAAAACTGTATTACACTTTGTGATCTTGAAACATATGCATACAAATAAAAATCTTTGATGAGCATCCTGGAAGCATCATATAATGTTGTTGTTTCACCCCCCAAATATATTCTGCATCTTTTGACTTTTAAACCTTGAAATCATTATTTGAGCAACTTTTCAAACATCAAGAGAAAAAAATTAAATTTTTTAGACTACATGAAGGTGATATATGTAGATACAGTATTTTCACAGGTTCCTAAGTACTTTTAACCATAAGGAAGTTTCCAGATTTTGTATCCACATATATGGTAGTCAATTTATTTCTGTGCTTCTCAATAACAGTACTTATTAGATTGCCATGCTTGCCTGGCTTTTTCTCACAATTAAACCATAAGGTTTTTGGGTTTTTTTTAGTCATTAAAATTTTTTCTTTATTGAAGTATAGTTGATTTACAATGTTGTGTTAGTTTCTGGTGTACAGCAAAGTAATTCAGCTACATTCAAGGTCCTATATATGTAGGACCTTGTTGTTTATCTATTTGATATATAGTAGTTTGTATCTGCTAATCCCAAACTCTTAATTTACCCCTCCTCTCCCTTTCCCTTTGGCAACCATAAGTTTGTTTTCTATGTCTGTGAGTCTATTTCTGTTTTGTAAATAAGTTCACTTGTATCATTTTTAATTTTCATTTATTTATTTTTTGAAATGGATGCTATTTCTCTTTTTTTAACATCTTTATTGGAGTAAAATTGCTTTACAGTGGTATGTTAGTTTCTGCTGTATAACAAAGTGAATCAACAATAGTTAAACATATATCCCCATATCTCTTCCCTCTTGCATCTCCCTCCCTCCCACCCTCCCCATCCCACCCCTCTAGGTGGACACAAAGCACAGAGCTGATCTCCCTGTGCTATGTGGCTGCTTCCCACTAGCTATCTATTTTACATTTGGTAGTGTATATATGTCCATGCAACTTTCTCACTTCATCCCAGCTTAACCTTCCCCTTCCCCATGTCCTCAAGTCCATTCTCTATGTCTGCGTCGTTATTCCGGTCCTGCCCCTAGGTTCTTCAGAACCGTTCCTTTTTTTTTTTTTTTTTTAGATTCCACATATATGTGTTAGCCTATGGTATTTGTTTTTCGCTTTCGGACTTACTTCACTCTGTATGACAGTCTCTAGGTCCATCCACCTCACTACAAATAACTCAATTTTGTTTCTTTTTATGGCTGAGTAATATTCCATTGTATATATGTGCCACATCTTCTTTATCCATTCATCTGTCGATGGACGCTTAGGTTGCTTCCATGTCCTGGCTACTGTAAATAGAGCTGCAATGAACATTGTGGTACATGACTCTTTTTGAATTATGGTTTTCTCAAGGTATATGCCCAGTAGTGGGATTGCTGGGTCGTACGGTAGTTCTATTTTTAGTTTTTTAAGGAACCTCCATACTGTTCTCCATAGTGCCTGTATCAATTTACATTTTCACCAGCAGGGCAAGAGGGTTCCCTTTTCTCCACACCCTCTCCAGCATTTATTGTTTGTAGATTTTTTGATGATGGCCATTCTGACTGGTGTGAGGTGATACCTCATTGGAGTTTTGATTTGCATTTCTCTGATGATTAGTGATGTTGAGCATCCTTTCATGTGTTTGTTGGCAATCTGTATACCTTCTTTGGAAAAATTTCTATTTAGGTCTTCTTCCCATCTGTGGATTGGGCTGTTTGATTTTTGATATTGAGCTGCATGAGCTGCCTGTATATTTTGGAGATTAATCCTTTGTCAGTTGCTTCATTTGCAAATATTTTCTCCCATTCTGAGGGTTGTCTTTTTGTCTTGTTTGTGGTTTCCTTTGCTGTGGAAAAGCTTTTAAATTTCATTAGGTTCCATTTGTTTATTTTTGTTTTTATTTCCATTTCTCTAGGAGGTGGATCAAAAAGGATCTTGCTGTGATTTATGTCCTAGAGTGTTCTGCCTATGTTTTCCTCTAAGAGTTTGATAGTGTCTGGTCCTTACATTGAGGTCTTTAATCCATTTTGAGTTTATTTTTGTATATGGTGTTAGGGAGTGTTCTAATTTCATTCTTTTACATGTAGCTGTCCAGTTTTCCCAGCACCACTTATTGAGGAGGCTGTTGTTTCTCCATTGTATATTCTTGCCTCCTTTATCAAAGATAAGATGACCATAAGTGTGTGGGTTTATCTCCGGGCTTTCTATCTTGTTCCATTGATCTATATTCCTGTTTTTGTGCCAGTACCATACTGTCTTGATTACGGTAGCTTTGTAGTATAATCTGAAGCCAGGGAGCCTGGTTCCTCCAGCTCCATTTTTCTTTCTCAAGATTGCTTTGGCTATTCGGAGTCTTTTGTGTTTCCATACACATTGTGAAATTTTTTGTTCTAGTTCTATGTAAAATGCCACTGGTAGTTTGATAGGGATTGCATTGAATCTTTAGATTGCTTTGGGTAGTATAGTCATTTTCACAATATTAATTCTTCCAGTCAAAGAACATGGTATCTCTCTCCATCTGTTTGTATCATCTTTAATTTCTTTCATCAGTGTCTTATAGTTTTCAGCATACAGGTCTTTTGTCTCCTTAGGTAGGTTTATTCCTAGGTATTTTATTCTTTTTGTTGCAATGGTAAGTGGGAGTGTTTCCTTTATTTCTCTTTCAGTTTTTTCAACATTAGTGTATAGGAATGCAAGAGATTTCTGTGCATTAATTTTGTATCCTGCTACTTTACAAGATTCATTGATTAGCTCTAGTAGTTTTCTAGTAACACCTTTAGGATTCTCTATGTATAGTATCATGTCATCTACAAACAGTGACAGTTTTACCTCTTCTTTTCCAATTTGGATTCCTTTTATTTCTTTTTCTTCTCTGACTGCTGTGGCTAAAACTTCCAAAACTATGTTGAATAATAGTGGTAAGAGTGGACAACCTTGTCTTGCTCCTAATCTTAGTGGAAATGTTTTCAGTTTTTCACCACTGAGAATGATGTTGGCTGTGGGTTTGTCATATATGGCCTCTATTATATTGAGATGAGTTTCCTCTGTGCCTACTTACTGGAGAGCTTTTATCATAAATGGGTGTTGAATTTTGTTGAAAGCTTTTTCTGCATCTATTGAGATGATCATATGGTTTTTTATCCTTCAATTCGTTAATATGGTGTATCACATTGATTGATTTGCATATATTGATGAATACTTGCATTCCTGGAATAAACCCCACATGATCATGATGTATGATCCTTTTAATGTGCTGTTGGATTCTGTTTGCTAGTATTTTGTTGAGGATTTTTGCATCTATGTTAACATTTTACATGTTAACCAAATGGTAGACTTGGTGGATGAGGGGAGAGTTAAATATGAATAATTTTGGATTTTTCTCTTTTCCTGATCTGTGACTGAAAGTCCTTTACCATCTGTCACCAGCATATAGAGCTTGTCTATTCCTCTTTTGGTGCTTAGCATGAGGGCCTTGGTTTGATACTATGCTCTAACCTCCATGTTGTAATTTCCCAACCAGCATCTCCAATAGAGAGCTATTCATTCATTATTCATTCATCCAAAATGCTATCAGAATTCTTTATACTCTGGTAGATGTTCATTAATTATTATTTTAGACAGTAGAAATAAATAACTAGGCAGTACCCAACTGAATGAAAGTTCATGGTGTATACAAAGAGTTTCCAGTGATTTAGCTGTAATTTAGGGGATGTTATTTTTTTAAGGTTTGGTCTTATGCCCTCTGCTTTTTAACATTTACATGATTGATGTAACATGGATAATAGAATGGAAATCATGATCCCAGGATTTTAAGATGAGGACATGTTTAGAATTGAGATCTATTAATTTAAGTATTCATTATTATATCCCACAAATCTTTATGAAGCACTTAGTCTAAGCCAAACCCTGTGTTTGTACTTCAAGACAAAGCATGATCCTTATGGAGCTTCCATGATCATGGTGGCCACAGATGGAGTAAGACCACTCTCCACAATGGCAGGTGACATTCACCGAGGGCCAGTATGTGCCTGGCACAGTTTGAAGTGGTTTATATGTACTGATTCATCTAATTCTCACCACAGCTCTTTGTGGTAGGCATTGCAAAATCTTCATTTTATAGATTCAGAATCTCAGGCACAGAGGGATTCATTACATTGCCCAACATTATGCAGCTAGTGAGTGTTAGCCAGGATCAGAATCCAGGCAGTCTGCCTCCTGAGATACACTGACTTTCAATAATCAAATAATCTTGTAGACCAAATGATAACTTGTAGAAAATTATAACTGTTCCAAGAGCTGTGGAGGAGACATTCGTGGTATTCTTAAGCCTATTTTAAGAGGAAATTACCCAGGGGAGCCTTCCTGGTGTCAAGACAGTTAAGATGGCACCTGAAGGCAGAGTGGGCATTAACTAGGTAAAAAGGGGCTAGTGGAGTATTGTGTACAAAGGAAATGCCTATTGATGGCAAGGAGCAAGGGGGGATTCAAGAAAGTTGCTACCAAAAAATAAATAGGTAGAGCAGAAGGTGGGTGTTGATGATATAGATTCCAGTTTGCAAAGCATTTTCACTTTTGCTCCTGTGTTTAATGCTCACAACCAACTTGGGTAGTTTACAGACTTAATTTAACCAAGGCAATGGACCAGAAGTAGTAAGTCTGGGACCTGAACCCAGATCTCCTGATTTCAGTTCCCACAACTATTCCACCAAACCAGAGTAGCTCAACAGTGCAAAAGAGGACCAAAGCAACATGTGGAGGGCACTGTGAGTATGGTATTTCTGGTTAGGGTCCACATGACTCAAAGGTGTGTATAGATCAGCAGTAATACTGGTAACACTGGTGCCTAAGGAAATGCATTTTATCTGGTTGTAAGAACGGAAGTACAATTCAAAATCAAGCCAAGACACAATTACTCTCAGATCTGATAGAATTCAAACATTACCTGTAACACCGATGTTGGGACAGGGCCCCATAACTTCAGGAGGGCATGAAGAACTAGAAAATAAAGATTCAGGAGGGAAAGTCAAAGAAATTGGGTTCTTTGAAGAAAACTATCAAAGGTTGCTTATCAAAAACATTCTGTGACAGACAATGACCAGCTTACTTTTTGTCATCTCTCAGGAGGTAGAAAGCAGGAAGGATTGATACCAGCCCGACAAACTATTCTCCATTTCCTGGCAAGAAAAAGAGACACCCTAGGACCAATACCTCAGACATCAAATCTGTAAATCATTTGTGCTTGGCTCTGGAATTCTAATGTGATTCTCTTTCCTATTCCAGGTTTACCTATTTGTTTCACCTAGACCATTCTTAGGGTTGTTTTGAAATCTTCCAAGCATGTGTCATAATTGTGCTAAGGAAAAGCTAGTCAAGGATTAAAATGAGACAAAAAGACACCACCCAATAAAATAAAGCTGCAGATAATACATATGGGAGATAATCCACAGAAGGATAATTGAAAATAGTCAAATACTTGTTACAATAGCTGTCTAGCATCCATCCCTAGCAGCTGCCCACTTAATGCGGTTAAGCAGAATGCCTATAGTAAAAAAAAAAAAAAAAAGCCTGCTGAGGATATGGGGGAAGATAAGGCATGATCACTAGACCTAGAGCTCCCCTGCTATATTATAAATTCCTCGAGGGCAGACACTCTGTTACAATCACCTTTATGCAAACCATAGCACCCAGTTATAGGGTGCTAGCACATAAAAGAGGATCAATAAATGTTTGCAACTTATAATTGTTATACCTTTCCTTCTCATCTCTCTCCATAATTGTCATTATTCAATCACTGTAAAAAAAAAAAAAAAAAGTGTCTGTCTCCTGCTCCTTTCTTCTTGTCTTCAACACATGCTTAATGCCTGACAGTAGATCCAGAGGCACCATTTAACCTTGCCAAGTGGCAATCAGAAGTAAGTCAGATAGAAATATTTCATGACTCTCAGAGATGTTAAACCCTGGCATAAGTTGATGAGAAAGATTGTAAAATCATTTCTCCAGGGAGTCTTTGAAAATGTAGAATACCTAGTGTGATTCAGGGGTAAAGATATACCTAGAAATCTAATTTAACATTCTACAAACATATACATGCATACACACACTAGTTTTCCTTATAAAAGTTATCCATGTTCAGTGCAGAAAATTTGTACAATCTAGGGAAGTATAAAGAAGATAATAATCACACCATCTAAAAAAAGAGCGACAGTTAGTATTTTGGTGTATTTTTATTTTTTTAATGTATCTGTCCACATACAGTCATTCATTCATTTATTCAACGAATTCTCATTAGGACTCTACCAACATTCTATGTAGAAAAAGACAATAAACAAACATCATAATAAAAGGAAAATTATGTGGTATGGTAGAAGGTGTTAAGTGTATGAAAAAAAGTATTGCAGGTTGAGTAATGGGGTCAGAGATGCTGGGACAGAGTGGAGGAGGTTGTGATTTTTTTAAAATAGGGTAGACAAATAGTTTTATTTTGTCAATGGAATCCTTATTTTTTCTTTAGGTATAATTGACAAATAACATATTTGAAGTATGCAATGTAATGATTCTATATTTCTATGTATTACAAAATGACCTCCACGAGAAATTAACATCTGTCATCATACATAATTACAAAAATTTTGTCTTGTGATGAGAACTTTTAAGATTTACTTTCTTAGCAACTTTCAGATATGCAATCAGTATTATTAGCATAGTCACCATGCTAAACATTACATCCCCATGACTTATTTGTTTTATAACTGTAAATTTGTAACAATTTGTACCTTATGACCCCCTTCACCCATGTCAGCCAGCCCTTACCTGCCCCCCCACCACCTCTGGCAACCACCAATATGTTCTCTGTATCTGTGAGTTCAGTGTTGTTTGGTTTTTCTTTTTTAGGATCCACATGTGAGATCATATGGTATTTGTCTTTCTCTATCTAACTTATTTCTCTTAGCATGATGCCCTCAAGTCTATCTATGTTGTCCCAAATAGCAAGATTTCATTCTTTTTATGGCTGAATAATATATAGATAGATAGATAGATAGATAGAGATATAGATCTCACAATTTCTTTATCCATTCATCTCAGTGGACACTTAGGTTGTTTCCATATATTGGCTATTGTAAATAATGCTGCACTGAACATGGCAAGGCATATATCTTTTCAAGTGAGTGTTGTTGTTTTCTTCAAGTAAATACTTGAAAATAGAATTACTGGAGCATATGATAGTTCTATTTTTTAATTTTTTGAGAAAGCTCCATACTTTTTTCCATAGTGGTTACACCAATTTACATTTCCACCAACAGTGCACGAGAGTTCCAGTTTTTCTACATCCTCGCCAACACTTATTTTTTGTCTTCTTGATAATAGCCATTCTAATAGGTGTGAAATGGTACCTCACTGTGGTTTTGGTTTGCATTTCCCCAATGATTAGCAATACTGAGCATCTTTTCATGTACCTATTGGCCCTCTCTGTCTTCTTTGGGAAAAAAATGTCTATTAGGATCCATTGCCCGTTTTTCAGTTGGATTGGGGGTTTTTTGCTCTAGATTTTGCTTTTGAGTTCGATGAGTACTTTATATATCTTAGATATTATCCCCTTATCAGATATATGATTTGAAAATTTCTTATCCCATTCTGTAGGTTGTATTTACACATTTTTGATGGTTTCCTTTGCCATGCAGAAGCTCTTTATAGTGTCACCCCACCTGTTTGTTTTTACTTTTGTTGCCTTTGTTTTTGGTACCAGATCCAAAAAACTCAGTGCCAAGACCAATTTTAGGCACTTACCACATATGTTTTCCTCTAGATGTTTTATGGTTTCAGGTCTTACATTCAAGTCTTTTATTCATTTTGAGTTAATTTTTGTGTATGGTGTAAAAATATGGTCCTGTTCCTTTTTTTTTTTTTTTTTTGCATGTGACTGTCCAATTTTCCCAACACCATTTGTTGAAGAAACTGTCTCTTCCCCATTGTATATTCTTGACAACTTTGTCATAAATTAATTGACCATATATTCATGAGTTTATTTCTGGGTTTTTCTATTCTGTTCCATTGATCTATGTTTTTAGGCCAATGCCATACTATTTTCATTACCAGAGCTTTGTAATATAGTTTGAAATCAGAGAGCATGATGCCTCCAAGTTTGTTGATCTTTTTCAAAATTGCTATGGCTATTTGAGGTCTTCTGTGTTTGCATACAAATTTTAGGGATGTTTGTTCTATTTCTGGGGAAAATGCCGTGGGTATTTTGATTGGGATTGCACTGAATCTGTAGATAGCCTTGGATAGTATGGACATTTTTACAATATTTATTCTTCCAATACATGAACATGGCATATTTTTCCATTTATTTGTGTCTTCCTTGATTTCTTTCATCACTGTCTTATAGTTTTCAGTGTAAAAGTCTTTCACCTCCTTGGTTAAATTTATCAGTAGATATTTTATTCATTTTAATGTATTGTAAATGGAATTGTTTTCTTAATTTGTCTTTCTGATAGTTCATTATTAGTGTATAGAAATGCAACATATTTCTGTATATTGATTTTCTTCTGCAACTTTACTGAATTTGTTGATTAGTGCTAACAGTTTTTTGGTTTTTCTATCATGTTATCTGCAAAGAATGGCATTTTAATTTTTACTTTCTGATTTGGAGGCCTTTTATTTTTCTTCACTAATTGCTTTGGCTAGGACTTCCAATACTATGTTGAATGAAAATGGTGAAGGTAGGTATCCTTGTCTCATTTCTGATCTTAGAGAAAAAGATTTCAGCTTTTGCAATTAAGTATGATGTTAGCTTGTCATGGATGGCCTTTATTAGGCTGAGGTAATTTCCCTCTATATCCACTTTGTTGAGAGTTTTTAATCATAAATGGCTATTGAATTTTGTCAAATGCTTTTGCTGCATCTATTAAGAAGTTCATTTGATTTTCATCCTTCATTTTGTTAATGTGTATCACACCGATTGATTTGCAGTTGTCAAACCATCCTTGCACCCACTTGACAGTGCTGTATGATCCTTCTAGTGTATTGTTGAATTCAGTTTGCTAATACTTCATTGAAGATTTTTGCATCTGTTTGTCAGGGATGTTGACCTACAATTTTCTTTTCTTGTGGCATCCTTGTTTGGATATGGTGTCAGGATAATGCTGGCCTCATAAAAGGAGTTTGGATGTGTTATCTTTTTTTGGAAGAGTTTGAGGATTGATATTAATTCTTTTTCGAATGTTTGGTAGCATTCACCAGTGAAGCCATCTGGTCCTGGACTTTCACTTATTGGGCGTTTTTGATTACTGATTCAATCTCCTGACTAGTTCGGGTTTTCTTTTTCTTCATGATTCACTCTTTGTAGGTTGTATGTTTCTAGAAATTTATCCATTTCTCCTAGAGTGTCAGATTTGTTGGTGTATAATTGTTCTTATTAGTCTCTTATGATCCTTTGTATTTCTGTGGTATCTGTTTTGAAGGCTCCTCTTTCATTTCTTATTTTGAGTTCTCTCTCTTTTTTTTTTCTTGGTGAATCTAGCTAAGGTTTTTCAACTTTGTTTATCTTTTCAAAGAGCCAGTTCTTAGTTTCATTTATCCTTTCTAATGTCTTTTTAGTCTCTATTTCCACTCTGATCTTTGTTATTTCCTTCCTTCTACCAGATTTGGGCTTTGTTTTTTCTTCTTTATATAGTTCCTTGAGATATAAAGGTAGGTTGTTGAATTGAGACTTTTCTTGTTTCCTGATATAGTCATTTATCACTATGACATTCTCTTTTAGAACTGCTTATGCTGCATCACATAAATTTTGGTATGTTACATTTTCATTTTCATTTGTCTCAAGGTATTTTTTTAGTTCTCTTGATTTTTTCTTTTTGACCCATTTGTTGTTCAGCAGTATGTTGTTTAATATCCACATATTTATTAATTTTCCTGTTTTCTTCTTGTATTTGATTTCTAGTTTTATACTATTGTGGTTGGAAAAGATGCTCAATATGATTTCAGTTTTCTTAAATTTATTAAGACTTATTTTGTGGCCTAACATATGATATATCCTAGAGAATGTTCCATGTGCACTTGAGAAGAATGTATTCTGTTACTGTGGGATGAAATGTTCTATATATATCTGTTAAGTCTATCTGATCTCACATGTCATTTAAGGCCAGTGTTTTCTTACTGATTTTCAATCTGTATAATATCTATTCATGTAAGCGGGGTGTTAAAGTCCCTTGCTATTATTGTATTGTTGTCTATGTCTCCCTTTAGGTCTGTTAATATTTATATATTTAGGTGCTCCTATGTTTGGTGCATAAATATTACAAATGTTATATCCTCTTGTTGGATTGACCACTTTATGTGCTGACCTTTTTTGTCATTTATTACTGTCTTTGTTTTAAAGTCAATTTTGTCTGACATGAGTATTGCTACTCCAGCTTTCTTTTGGTTTCCATTTACATGGAATTTTTTTCCCCAGCCTTTCACTTTCAAGCTGTGTGTCCCCTTATATCTGAAGTGTGCATCTGTAGGCAGCATATAGGTGGGTTGGGATTGTGGTTTTAAATGTAATGGCTAGAGGAGACCTTATTGAAAAGGTGATATTTGAACAAAGGTATTAATTAGGATCATTTTGAACAGCCTACTATGCAATTTGCTTTGATCATTATTCTTTAAAACATGCTTATTTAATGGATGCACATCATTTTATCTTATAAATCTTATAAATAATTTTTTAACCCCATGGTTGGACATTTACATCAACTCCACTTAATTTTTTCTGTGTTATACATTCTTAAATGAATCTGTGGCTTCTCTGTTCAGTTATTGCAATTAACAGCATAAAGGTAAGATTTAGCTTAGAAAAGAGGAGACAGCATCAAGGTAATAATGTTAACTTCTTGTGAGATATGTTGCAATAGTTTTCATTTACTTCTAATCTGATTATGATGTGTTTTTAAAATACCATTTATTGTGATTTCAGTTAAAATATACATATTTATATTTAAATTTTGTAAAATATACAAAAGCAAAAGAAAATTCAAAATACCCATAATCACATCTTCCAAAGTTAATCATATTTGCTCAAAATATACACTTATTTAGTTTGTATTATATTAAACATACTGTTTTATAATTTTCACTTAATTAAATGTGAACATTTTCTAAGTATTTTATTTATAACTGTATTTTAAGTGTACTATTTTAAAGTATTCTTTTATAATCTAATTTTAATAAGTGTACACTATTCACTTTTTACCCATTCCATAAACTATCCCCATTTTATAAACTGAATTATACAATTTATCACTATTGTAAAATATTTTCACATATATCCTTGCCCACAACTCTGATTATTTCCTTCTGTAATTAAAAGCATAAATCTGTCATTTATATAGCACATATTTTTACTAGTTTGTTGCTTTCCTTTTAGTTTATGTTGTTTTTTTGACTGAAAGAAATTAAATCTATCAATCCTTTCCTTAAGGGATTCTTCATTTGCCTTTTAGGTTTTGAAAATCCTTTAGCACCCTGAGTTTTTTTGTTTTTTTAAAAAAAACTCTTTTCCCTGGTGGGATTTATTTTGGCCCGTGGTATGACATTTAGTGAACCAACTTTATTTCTTTTGGAATAGTTACAGCTTGGTTAACCTTCAATAGGCCTTTCTTTTCTTTATTTTGTTATTCTGTCAGTCAGGACTCTTATCTAAATACTTCTTCAAACCATATGTAAGAGCAAAGGTGGTGCTTCTACTGACATTCCAAGGATTCACATATTTGTGAATTGGGATTGAAGAGGGCAAGAATTGTTTCAAGGAGAACAAATACATACACAGACTTTTGAAATTTTAATAAGACATGTTAAGAAATAATGCATAATTCCAGAAAAAGTCTTTAATAATTGTAACTCTGAACTTCAAAACACCTTTGTATAAATCCTCAGGAGTAGATTCACAAATTGGAAAGTTGGTGTTCCCATTAGAACTTCTATAGTGTACTAGTACTCTCTCATTGCTCTGAGGATAGGAGGAATATAATAATAAGAGCTGTCATTTAATGGGAACTTACGACATGCAAGGCATTGTGCCAAGTACTTCACATGTGGTATTTATTTAATCTTCAAAATACTTTAGAAGGGAGGTACTATCAAGATCTCTCATTTACAGATGAGGAAACAAAGGCTGAGTGGGATAGTAGAAAGCTTCCACGGTCATGCAGCTAGTTGACTGTGTAATGGGGACTCCTCAACTATTTCTCAACAAAATTTAGTCAATGCAATAGTAAAAATAAGAATATGAAGGAAAGTCCTAATTAGATACATCATATGCTGTCTCCAACTTCCCTTCTCCACAATGTGCTTGGAAAGCTTCCACTAGTTTAAGTCACACCTAACTAATAACAACTACATCTGATAATTATTTATATTTTTTAAAGCACATTCAACCAAGAGAGTTGAGGCTTACAACATATGGTCCAGGTCATACCATTTGGACAGCTTAGAAAGCAGAGGTGCTAAGAGGTTAGGTAGTAGAGCTGGGATTTAAAACCATGACTCCTATCTCTGCCATCAGTTCTTCCACTGACCTCCACACTGTAAGTTTGGGAGGTTTCTCTTGGGGAATTTTTTTTAATCCAAATTTCAAAATATTATGACTTATTGTTGTTGCCGCTGTTATTACCTAACCATCTCTGACCTTTTAAGCAATGAATATGTTGTATTTTAAATTCTCACGACTGTAATGATCTAGGCCATCTGATACTTTATTACACATATTGAATAAGAAACATTGTAGGTATTCTTTTATCTAGTCCATCCTTTAGTGAATCAGTGATATAGTTTAGACTTTTCTGTTGGATATGTCTCTTGAGAAGACATAAAATAAAATTACTTTATATGCTGTTAATAAATATATCATTACATATATGATGCTTTAACACTTCATGATAACTACATTTTTTTTGGCAGTGCACACATTTACACAAAAATCATTTTTCTTTAGGTAGAAAAATTTCAATAACTGCATTAAAAGCAGTAACTTTTGAGCATTTCACAGAAAAGAAGAGTAATTTTAAAGGAAACAATATAAAGGCATTATTAAGTTTTTGATCTTTCGTGGCCTGTTCAAATGCTATCTCTTCTGTGACCTTCCTCCTCTGAAGTATTTCTATCCTTTGAGCACCATTATAGTATTTTTAACATTCCATTATAGTGCTAATCCCAAATTATACCTTGTAAAAGTGATTTGTGCACATGACAATTTAGATTAAAACCCCCATGTTTTAGTCTTCTCTCTCTCCCCATATCTAGCCAGTTGCCCGGTACAAAATGTTAAACTGAATAAGAGGTAATCAAAGTTTAAATAGTGAAAAAATACATAAGCCTTAATTTAAGGCTTTTGTCAGATACGTAGTTAATATGTGAGGCATGCCAAATCAGAATGCAAGTCTACCTTGGTTCTAAAATAGAAAGGACAATTTAAGTATTTTTAAATATAACCTGGAACAGAAAACTAAATCTGTTATGGTAGAAACAGGATGTGTGTTATAAGTTAAGATTATATGAAATTTCTGTAAATGAATTAATATATACTCCCAGTAATATTTTAAGATTTTAAAATCTTGATACTAAGGTCAGTAACTTTTTTCACAAAAATCCGTTGCACAGAAGAGAAGTAAAAGTGTAAAGTTTAGGAATTCTGTTGAAGTTAAATTATCAGGTTAAAAAATAGGGTGTTATTATTTTAAGGTATTTTATGTAAGCCTCATGGTAACCACACGGGAAAATATGTAGTGATTATGCAGAAGAACATTGTAAAGGGGTCAAAACACAATAAAAGACAGCAGGGTAAGAAACAAGGAACAGTGGATCTACAAGACAACCAAAAGACAAATAACAAAGTGGCAACTGTAAGTCCTCACCTATCCATAATTACTTTAAACATAAATGGAGTATGGATCAAATTCTCTAATCAAAAGACTTAGGATGGCTGAAAGGATAAAAACAAGATCCAATGATATGCTGCCTACACGAGACTCAATTTAACCATAAAGACACACGTGGACTGAGAGTGAAGGGATGGGAAAAGTCGTTTCAAGCAAATGGTAACCAAAAACAAGCGAACAAATGGGTGTCTATACTTATATCAGACAAAATAGACTTTAAACTAAAAATGGTAAAAATAGACAAAGAAGGTCATTACATAACGATTAAAGGGTCAATCCATCTGGAGGATAAAGCAGTTGTAAATATTTGTGTGTCCAACATTGGAGGACCTAAAGAAAGTAAAAGCTAACAGAGCTAAAAGGAGAAATAAACAGTAATACAGTAATGGTTGGGGACTTCAATTCCCCATTCTGAACAATGGATAGATCATTCAGACAGAGAAGCAATAAGGAAATAGGAGATTTGAGCAATACTATAGACTAAATAATCCTAATAGACATATACAGAACATCCTATCCAACAACAGCACAATACACGTTCTGAAGTGGAATATTTTCTAGGATAGACCAAATGTTAGGCCACAAAACAATTCTTAGCAAATTCAGGAAGATTGAAATCATACAAAGTGTCTTCTCAGACCACAATGGCATGAAACTGGAAAGTAATAACAAAAGGAAAATTGACAAACACATGAAAATAAAACAATACTCAGTAAACAATGGTCAGGGGCACTGAATAGACAATTTTTCAAAGAAGATGTAAGAAAGGCCAATTGGGTACATGATAAGATGCTCAACAAAATAGTTATTAGGAAAATGCAAATTAAGGCTACAATAAGATATTACCCCATAGCTGTTAGAATGACCATCAAAAAGACAAGAGCTAACAAATGCTGACATGGATGTGGAGAAATAGGAACTCTTGTGCACACTGGTGGGATTGTAAATTGGCACAGCCACTATGGAAAGCAGTATGGAGGATCCTTAAAATATTGAAAGTAGAATTACCATATGATTCAGCAATTCCATCTCTGGGAATATATCCAAAGGAAATGAAAACACCAGTTTGAAAAGATATCTGCAATCCATATTCACAGCATTTACAATAGCCAAGATATGGAAACAACCTAGTGTCCACTGATGGATGAATGGATGAAGAAGTTGTGAGATACACACACACACACAATTGATATTATTTATCCATAAAAATGAGGAAATGCTACCATTTATAACAACATGGTTAGACCTAGAAGGCATTATGCTAAGTGAAATAAATCAGAGAAAAAAAATAGTGTATGATATCACTTACATGTGGAATCTTAAAAAATATCAAGCTCATAGAAAAAGAGATCAGACTGGGACTTCCCCAGTGGTCCAGTGGTTAAAATTCCACACTCCCAGTGCAGGGGGCCTGGGTTCAATCCCTGGTCAGGGAACTAGATCCTGCATGCTGCAACTAAAGATCCTGCATGCCACAAGTAAGACCTGGCACAGCCAAACAAACAAACAAACAAATAAATAAATAAATACAATTTTAAAAAAGATCAGACTGCTTGTGGTTACCAGAGGTGGAGGGTGGAGGAAGGGGAATTGAATGAAGGTGGTCCAAAGGTGCAAATTTCCAGTTATAGGAGAAATAAGTGCTAAGGATGTAATGTACAATATGATGGCTATAGTTAACACTGCTGTATGATATATAGGAAAATTTTTAAGAGTAAGTCCCAATTCCTTTTTTCTTCATTTTATTTTATCTATATGAAATGATAGATGTTAGCTGAACCTATTGTGGTAATTATTTCACAATATATGTAAATCAAACCATCATGCTGTACACCTTAAATTTATACAGTGATGTTTATCAATTACTTCTCAATAAAACTGGGGGAAAAATCCAGTGCAATAGCAACACAATGCTATATGTTAATATTTAGTAACTTTAAAATGGACTGGTGTACAGACATAATGCTGATTAAAGGATGAAGATAATATTTATGCTTTTCCTATAAGGTAGTTTTAATAAAATGTTCCAACTCAAAATATGTGTGATCTCAAAATTATGTCTTCAGTTCTTAGAATAAAGTCCTTTCTGGAAAATTATATGACTAAATAGCATTTTAGAACCTGTAAATACCTTAAAGATCATATAATCTAAACCACTTATTTAATTATGCTATTTATTAATAAATATCACTGAAAAGAAATATTCAGTTATTACTAAATGTTATGCAATGAAGTTAAGGTTCTTTCCTATCCCAGGGGCAAGGACTAATAACAGTTTCCTGGGTAATCTTCTTAAATTTTTCTGTACAAAAGCATACATTTAGTTTATTTAACAGCACCAATGCAAGCCAGCTATAAAAGTGTGATGGCTTGCAGTAAATCTTGGAGATAATTTTCTCTTAATATAAAGATCTATCTCATTTTTTAATATGAAATATTTAAACAATGGTTACAGATAAATATCTAAAAACACTCTTAAAGACACTGCCTAAATTTAACAAATATTCACATTTTATTATTTTTTAATCTTTGCCTTTTAAGAAACAGTTGAAGGGCTTCCCTGGTGGCGCAGTGGTTGAGAGTCCGCCTGCCGATGCGGGGGACACGGGTTCGTGCCCCGGTCTGGGAAGATCCCACATGCCACGGAGCGGCTAGGCCCGTGAGCCATGGCCGCTGAGCGTGCGCGTCCGGAGCCTGTGCTCCACAACGGGAGAGGCCACAACAGTGAGAGGCCCACGTACCACAAAAAAAAAAAAAAAAAGAAAAAAAAGAAACAGTTGAAGACCCTTTTGTATCTCTCTTAATCTTTTTTACCCTCCACTACTTCCTTTTCCTTTTTGACCATTTTCCTAAATGTTTCCGTTGCTGTTCACAGTCCTGTCCTGTTTTTTTTAACTTTATTACATATGTGTGTTCCATAAACAACTTATAGCCTCATTATATATGTAACTGAATGTTCCATAATGGAATTGTAACTGGTTTAGTGAGCAGTCTCTAATCAGTAAGATGTAAGGATAAATCCATGTCATTTTTCTTCATTCCTTTTACTCTATTAAATCTCTCCTGTGCTTAACTACATCCTGGGCAGATGTCAGAACTTTCCAGTTATTTCAGGTTATTAAAATTCTGTTTAAAATTCTAATTTCATCCTATTTAAGTCTTAACTTTTATGTTTTATGGTACTTTATTAAGATATAATTTATATACAGTAAGGTCCAAAAATATTGATTACATAAAGAAAATTGAGAATTTCACCATGCAATGGATTATACAGTATTGTGTAAAAATTATATAAATACATATCTACACTTGTATCCACCTATGTGACCACCTCTCAGATCAAGAAATAGAACATTCCTCACTCCCAGAAGTGAGGCAATATCCCTTCCTCCCCTCTTCCAAAAACAAAATGTAACACTATTCTGACTTCTAACAGCACTGATTAGTTTTGCCTATTCTTGTGTTTCATGTAAATGGAATCATACCATATAATGTCTGGCTTTTTTCACATAATGATTTTGAAATCCATCCATGTTGTTACATACATCAGCAGTTCATTCTTTTTTGTTTTGGTATTTTTGAGTACTATTGTGTTGTGTGAATATTCATAATTTGTCCACTCTCTTGTTGATGGGTTTGTGTTATTTCAAATTTTGAGCTATTATTAAGAAAGCTGCCATGAACAACTTGTACAAGTCTTTTGGACATCTGCATTCAATTTTCTTGAGTAGATGCCTACAAGTAAAACTGCTGAATCACAGGATTGTATATGTTTAACTTTGTTAAAAACTGCCAAACACTTTGAAAGTAGTTGTCACATTTTACACTCTTAGCCAGTGATATATGAGGACTCTAGTTACCACATGTATGTCAACACTTTGTGAAGTCAATCTTTTTTATTTTAGCCTTTCTGGTAGGTGGGTAGTTGTATCTTTTTGTGGTCATTTTTCTATATTTTTAAATGGGAAAATCAAAAACATGGTTAACAGTTACTGTTGCTTGTACCTGCACAGAATATCTCTAGAAGGATTAGAAGAATCTGAACATTCTGGTTTTCCTTTGGTGAGGATTGGTGAGCCCCTGTTTTTCTGGGTCACTGGTGTGGGAGGTAGGTGTCCCCTTGTAACCTTTAGTTACTTTTGAATATTGAACCATGTACATGTTTTACCTATTGAAAAAATGAAATTATTTTAAAAATCACTCAATTAGTGGATAATGAAGCTGTACTCTACTCCCTGCTCAGACCAGGCTTGTGAGTTGGGGGATTCTGAGTGGGGAGAAGGCACTTTCCGCCCTTTCACTCCAGTTTCTCTAACAACTAACTCCAGTTGTTAGTCACCCAGTAACACTTTAGAGCATGGCCAGATTAGTTTCTGGGAACCTCCACCTCCTTCCTCTTCCTGCCTCTAGCTCTTCTCATTGGCTGGATGAGGCGAGCGGGAAAGGGACAGATTTATCTTTCTTTATTTGTGTCCTTCTCTTTTGAGGTTGTTGAAGTTTCTATATTATGGCTGCCCTTGGTTGCATTCTTTGTGGCAGGTCCAAAGTCACCTCTCTCCTGGGTCACATGTGAAGTTTTTATGGGATGGAAGGTGAGGAACTTGGGGAGCCTCCCCTCTGTACCATTCTCTGATGTGGAAAATCCAGTTCCAGCTTGACTTCTTTCTACCCTCCTAAACTCTAATACCTGGGGTGGGGACTAGGGGAGCAACCTGTAACCTCTCATTCATGGGCCTATCTGTGGGTTCCAGCAAGGTTAACTCAGGCCCGTCTCCCTTTCATAGCACTCCCTGACCCATAGGATCTGATGTCAGGAGGTGAGAGGACCTCCATCCTTGTCTTTTTTGGAGAAAGAATTCCACAAAAAGACAATGTAGAGCAGGCACAAAGTTTATTGGAAGCACAGTATGTGCAAAGAGAACAAAGGAGCAACTTACTTAGAGCAGAAGGAAGGCAGAAATACACACCCAGGGAAGAGTGTGGGCATCCTCCCTAATGAGGAGCATGCCACAGAGGTGATTTACATCACTTACATGGAGCATTTCTTCTGGGTCTTTGTTTTCCTCTGGCCAATTATCTCGCCTCTTTTCCCACATCTGACCTGTCTTAGGGCCCTTCCCAATATGCGTGCATGTCTTTTTGCCAAAACGGATTCCAGCATGGAGGCCTATGGGATATTGATAGCACCTATTATGGGGTGGTGCTCCCGCCCTTTTTGACCCCCGAGGAGCCTTCTTGTGCATGTGTAGTTAGGGAGGTCTCCTTGACCTCAGGGGAGTGATAGATGTGGTCATCTTATCTCTCTACTCCAGCAGAGCTCAGCTTCTGCCATTAACTTTGTCCTTGAAGTGTCAGGGAAAACAAGCTCCAATTTACTCCACTTGACAAACTCCAGCTGCTCCACCCAGAGGCCCATCTACCTCCTACGTCAGATCCTCACACATCTGATGGAGATGCAAGTTACTCCTCTTTGTTCTCATCCTACCCTCTCTCATCGGGTCTCTCCTTCCCGCTTAGGAAGCTGCATTCAGTAAATCTAAATGTGACTTAGCAGATGGTCAATAGAGGAATGAGATGACAGTCTCTCCTCTTGTGGGCACTATCAAACTTGATGGGTAATTGCCTTAGAACCCTTCACACTGGGACCACCAGTTAGAGAGGGAAGGGGAGCCGAGAGGAGAGAGAGGGAGAGGAAGGGGAGAGACAAAGCCCCAGTGCCCTCCTCTAGGTTGATCGCTCAGAGTTCCAACGATTTCTTCTTCCTCATTTCCTCAATCTTCTTACATATAATGCCTGAGTTAGGTATTATAGGGCCAGTTCTGCTAATTCTTACTAATGTCTGTGTGTATATAACCATGTGTGGAGTGTTCCTGAGTGTGCGTTGGGGGTGGCGTCTCAGTGTGGGATGCCTTTCTAGTCCAGGTCCTGTGATCTTGTTAATAGGCAAGCTCAGAATCAGGAAATCCAAGTGGGGTCTGAAATCCTTCGTTAAAACCTTCTTTATTGTAAAATACCCATAATGTGAAATTTACCATCTTAATCATTTTTAAGGGTATGGTCAAGTGGCATGAAATACATTCATATTGTTGAGTGACCATCATCACCATCCATCTCCAGAACTCTTTTTCACCTTGTGAAACTGAAACTTCATACTCATTAAACAGTAACTCCCTGTTCCCACTTCCACTGGGCCCTGGCAACTAGCAATCTACTTTCTTTCTCTGTGAATTTAACTACTCTAACTACCTCATATAAGTGGAGTTATACAATATTTGTCCTTTTGTGACTGGCTTATTTAACTTAGCATAATGTCCTCAAGGTTCATCCATGTTGTGACATATGTCAGAATTTCTTTTTCCAGCTGAAATTAGTATTTGAATTCGTAGACTTAGTAAAGTAGATTGTCCTCAAAGTGGGTGAGTATTATCCAAATCCATTGAGGGTCTGAATACAACAAAAGGCAGAAGAAGGAGGATTTTGTTCCTTTTTTCCTGCCTCACTGTTTGAACTGAGACATCCCATGTCATCTTTTCCTGCCTTTGAACTGAGAATTTACATCATTGGCTCCTCTGGTTCTCAGGCCTTTGGACTTACTGAATTACACCACTGACTTTCATGTGTCTCTAGCTTGCAGACAGTAGATCTTGAGACTTCATAACTTCTATAACTACTTGAGCCAATTCCTCATAATAAATATCCTATTGTTCTGTTTCTCCGAACAACCCTATTTGTTCTTTATCTCTGAAGAACCCTAATACAATATGATCATTCCTTTTTTTCATTTTTTTGAGCAAATGCCGTACTGTTTTCCATAGTGACTATACCATTTTACATTCCTTCAACGGAGCACAAGTTTCTCAATTTCTTTACATCTCTACCAACAACTGTTATTTTCTGGGGCTGTTTGTTTGTAGTGGTCATTCTAGTGGGTGTGAGGTGATATCTCATTGTGGTTTTGATGTGAATGTTTAGTGATGGTGACCATCTTTTCATGTGCTTATTGGTAGTTTATATATCTTCTTTGGAGAAATGTCTATTCAAGTTCTTAGCCATTTTTTAATTGGGTTACTTGATTTTGTCATTGCTGTTGTAGTATTTTATACATCTGATATTTTCACTCTGTTGATTGTGTCCTTTGCACAAAAATTTTTAGTTTTGATTTATTCCAGTTTATCTTTTTTTTCTTTTGTTGCCTTTGCTTTTGGTGTCATATCCAAGAAATCATTGCCAAATCCAATGTTGCAAAGATTTTCTCTATGTTTCTTGTAAGAGTTTTATGGTTTTAGTTCTTAAATTTAGGCCTTTGATCCCATTTTGAGTTAACTGATGTATATGATGTAAGGTATGGGTCCAACTTCATTCTTTTACATGTAAATATCCAGTTTTCCCAGCCCCATTTGTCGAAAAGTTTACCCTTTCTCCATGGATGGTTTTGGTATCGTTGGTGAAAATCACTGGACCATATATGTGAGGATTTACTTCTGAGCTCTTTATTCCATTCCATTGGTCTATCAGTCTGTCATTATGCCAATACCACAGTATTTTGATTACGGTATATGTGTAGTAAATTTTGAAATCAAAGTTAAGACTTCAAACTTTGTTCTTTTTCTCAAGATTCTTTTGGTTATTCAAGGTCCCTTAAGATTCCATATGAATTTTAGGGTGGATTTTTCTATTTCTAGGGAAAATAAAAAAGGTCACTGGGATTTTGATAGAGACTTTATTGTAGAGTGCTTTTAGTGGTATTTATGGCTTAGTACTATTAAGTCTTGTAATCGATGAACATAAGATGTCTTTCCACTTATTGGTGTCATCTTTAATTTCTTTCAGCAACATTTTGTAGTTTTCAGTGTACAAGTCTTTTGGTTCCTTGGCTAAGTTTATTCCTAAGTATTCTTTTTACTGTTGCTGTAAATGGAATTGTTTACTTAATTTCCTTTTTGTTTATTGGTGTATAGAAACACAATAGATTTTGCCTGTATGTTTTGTATCCTACAGCTTTGTTGAATTCATTTATTAGTTCTAACAGGTATTTTTTTGTGGATTTTTAGACTTTTCTACATATAAGATCATACTGTCTGCTAACAAAGATAATTTTACTTCTCGTTTCCAATTTGGATGCCTTTTATTTCTTTTTCTTGCCTCATTACCCTGGCCAGGACTTCCAGTACTATGTTGAATGAAGTGATAAAAATAGGCATCATTGTCTTGTTCCTGATCTTAGAGGAAAAGCTTTCATTCTTTTATCATTGAGTATGCTGTTAACTCTGGGTTTTTCATGTAGGGGCTTCCTTATGTTGAGGTATTTTCCTTCTGTTTGTAGTTTGTTGAGTGTTTTTTTAATCAGGAAAGGGTGTTGAATTCTATCAAATAATTTTTCTACATCAATTGAGATGATCATGTGATCTTTTTCCCCCTTCATTCTTTTAAAGTGGTGTATTATATTGTTGTTGTTTTGGGTATGCTGAACCATCATTGCATTTAGGGATAAATCCCACTTGGTCACAGTTTATAATCTTTGTGGTGCATTGTTGAATTCTATTCACTAGTATTTTATTGAGGATTTTTGCATCATTGTTCATCAAGGATATTGGTTTGTAGTGTTCTTGCAGTGTCATTGTCTAGTTTTGTTAATCTTGTTAATGCTGCCTCACAGAATGAGTTTAGAAGTTTTCTATCCACTTCAATTTATTAGAAGAGTTTGTAGATGATTTTTCTTAATTCTTCTATAAGTCTTTGGAAGTCCTCTGGCCCTGGGCTTTTCTTTATTGGGAGATTTTTCATTACTGATTCAATCTCTTTACTAGTTATACGTCTATTCATATTACTTTTTGTTCATGATGCAGTCTTGGTAGGCTCTGTGTTTCTAGGAATTTGCTTTTGTCACCTAGGTTGTCCAATTTTATTTGCATATAGTTTATGGTGCTCTCTTATAGTTCTTTTTATTTATGTAAAACAAGTAGTAATATCCTCTCTTTCATTTCTGATTTTAGTTATTTGAGTCTTCTCTCTTTTTCTTAGTCATTCTATCTGAAGTTTTGCCAATTTTTTGAACATTTTAAAGAATTAACTCTTGAGTTCTTGATTTTTTTTTTCTATTTTTTTCCCTTTGTTTATCTGCCCTAACCTTTGCATCCTTTTTTTTTTTTTTTTTTTTCTGTTAGCTTTGGGTCTTGTTTATTCTTTTTTTAGTTACTTAAGGTATAAAGTTAGGCTGTTGATTTGAGATCTTTCTTCATTTTATTTTATTTTTATTTTATTTATTATTTTTTGTGTGTGTGGTACACGGACCTCTCACTGCTGTAGCCTCTCCCATTGCGGAGCACAGGCTCCAGATGCGCAGGCTCAGCGGCCATGGCTCATGGGCCCAGCTGCTCCGCGGCACATGGGATCTTCCCAGACCGGGGCACGAACCCGTGTCCCCCGCATCGGCAGGCGGACTCTCAACCCCTGTGCCACCAGGGAAGACCCTTTCTTCATTTTAATGTGTTTATAACTATAAATTTTTCTCTTAGCACACTTTTACTGCATCTCATTAGTTTTTGTATGCTGTGTTTTGATTTTCATTTGTCTTATGATCTTTTGTAATTTGTGAATTCTTCTTTGACCTACTTGTTGTTTAAGGGTGTGTTATTTAATTTCCACATATATATGAATTTCCCAGTTTCCCTTCTGCTTGTGATTTCTTTTTCATTTTATTGTATCTTTGAAAAGATACTTTGAATAATCTCAATATTGGTTAATTTGATTTCTGGCCTAACATGTGGCCTATCATAGAAGAATGTTTCATGTGTGTTTGAGAATATATGTTCTGTTGTTGTTTGATGAAGTGTTCAGTATATGTCTGTTAGGTCAAATTGGCCTGCAGTGTTGTTCAAGTCATCTATTTACTTAAAGATCTTCTGTTTCAGTGTTCTATCTATTATTAAATGTGGAGTATTGAAGTCTCCTACTATTATTGTGTTGCTATTGTTGTGTTAATATTTTCTCCCTTAGATTCTGAAAGTTTGCTTCATGTTTTTAGAAGCTCTAGCGTTCCATGTAAAAATATTTATAATTGTTAGACCTTCTTGATGAATCAATTCTTTTATGGTTATATAAATTCTATCTTTGTCTCTCATAACAGTTTTTGACCTAAACTATATTGTCTGATTTTATTATAGCCATTCTTACTCTATTTTGGCTACTCTTTGCATGGAGTATCTTTTTCTATCCTTTCACTTTCAATCTGTGTGTCCTTAGATCTAAATTGAGTCTCCTGTAGACAGCACATAGTTGGTCCTTTTTCTTTAATCCATTTTGCCAATCTATGTCTTTTGATTGGGGAGTTAATCTACTTATATTTAAAGTAACTACTGAATTATTTTAAAGACTTATTATTATCATTTTGTTACTTGTTTTGTTTGTCTTATAGGTTTTTTTGTTTGTTATTTCTTTCCATACTGCCTTTTGTGTTTTGTTGATTTTTGGTACTGCATCTTAATACCCTTCTCATTTTCTTTCTGTGTACATACTACAGATATTTTCTTTGCAGTTATACTGGGGATTATAAAGTTACAATAATATATTTGAAACAAATAATAACTTAAGTTCAGTTGCATACAAAAACTCTATTCCTTTGTTTGTCAACTATATCCCATTAAAGAGAGAGGGAAAAGGCTCTACTGCTTTAGAGCTACCCCCACCCAGCTTTGTGCTATTGATCACAAATTACATCTTTATATGTCATTACCCATTAACATAGATATAATTTTTATGTTTTTATCTTTTAAATTCTGTTTAAAAATACTGGTTTTATCTTTGTTCATGTATTTACTTTTACTGGAGAACTTTATATTTTCATGTCTTCAAGTTATTGTCTGTTATCCTTTCATTTCAATTTGAAGAACTCCCTTTAGCATATCCTGTAGTGCAGATCTAATGGTGATGAACTCGCTAGCTTTGGTTTATTTCAGAATGTCATAATTTCTCCTTGATTTTTGGAGGATAGTTTTACTGCATATAGAATTCTTGGTAGACTCTACTTTTTTGGGGGCATTTTAAATTTATCATCCTAATGCCTTCTAGCTGCAAGGTTTCTGTCAAGAAATCTGCTTATGCTCTTACAGAGGATCTCTTATATGTGAAGAGTCACTTTTCTCTTGTTACTTTCAAGATTTTTTTCTTTGTTGTTGATTTGCAACAGTTTGACTATAATAGGTTTTTCCTACTTAGAGGTCTTTTATCTTCTTTTATTTGTAACTCCATGTATTTCCTCAAGTTTGGAAGTTCTCAGCTATTAATTTCTCAAATTAAATCTTTGTCCCATTCTGTCTTTCTTTTATTCGTCTACTCCTATAATGTGCATATTGAGCTGTTTGATGGTATCCCACAAGCCCTGTTTATTTTCCTACCTTTTTTTTTCCTCCCCAGAATTGATCATTTCAAATGACCTATCTTAAAATTTGCTGATTCTTTCCTTTGCATGTTTGGGTAAGTTTATTAAACCCTTCTGTATTTTTCAATTCAGTTATTGTATATTTCAGGCCAGAATTTTTTTTGTTTCCTTTTGATAATTTCTCTCTTTGTTGATATTTTTATTATGTTGATTATTTTCTGATTTCCTTTAGTCCCTTGTTCATGTTCTTCTTTAGCTTTTTAAGCATATTTAATATAATTTTGAGGATTTTTTGCAGTTATTCAATATTTTTCTCCTTTTTCCTCAGTTTTATAGATATATAATTGACATAAAGTGCTGTTTAATGTATACAGCATAATGATTTGACTTATGTATATTGTAAAATGATTATCACATAAGTTTAGTTATCAGCTATCATCTCATACATACAAAAAGAAAAGAGAAAAAAATGTTTTTTTTCCTTGTAATGAGAACTCTTAGGATATACTCCCTTAACAATGTTCATATATACCACACAGTGTTACCTATAGTAATAATGTACATTATGTCCCTGGTACTTAATTATCTTATAACTGGAAGTTTGTACCTTTTGACTACCTTGCTCCAATTTCCCCTCCCCCAAATCCTGCCTCTGGAAACCATAAACATTATCTCTTTTTCTATGATTTGGTGGGTTTTTTGTTTCTGTTTTTTAGATTTCTCATAAAGTGAGATCATGGAGTACTTGTTTTTCTCTTTCTGACTTATCACACATACCATAATGCCTTCGAGGTCCATTCAGGTTGCCAAAAAGACACTAGTTTCTTCTTTTTTATGGCTGAATAATATCCAGTATGTATATATAGCACAGTTTCTTTATGCATGTCAAGGAGCTTTTATCCCATGATTTTTTCTAGGAGTTTAATGGTTTTCCATCTTATATTTAAGTCTTTAATCCATTTCAAGTTAATTTGGGAGAATGGTGTAAGATAAGTGTCCAGTTTCATTCTTTTAATTGTGAATATCCAATTTCCCCAACACATTTACTGAAGAGATTGTCGTTTCTCCAGAGAGTATGCTTGGATCCATTGTCACATCTCATTTGACTGTGTCTGATGGCTTTATTTCTGGGCTCTTGATTCTGTTCCATTGGTCTATGTGTTTTTTGATGTCCATACCATAATGTTTTGATTAATAAAACATTATAATATAGCTTGAAATCAAGATGTGAGATGGCTACCACTTTGTTCTTCTCAAGATTGCTTTGGCTATTTGGGGTTTTTGTGGTTCCATATAAATTTTAGGAGTGTTTTTTCTACTTCTGTAAAAACTGCCAATGGAATCTTTTTTTTTAATGTATTTATTGCAGTATAATTGCTTTACAATGTTGTGTTAGTTTCTGCTGTATAACAAAGTGAATCAGATATATGTATACATATATCCCCATATCCCCTCCCTCTTTTTCTCCCTCCCATACCCTCCCTGTCCCACCCCTCCAGGCGGTCACAAAGCACTGAGCTGATCTCCCTGTGAGATGCAGTTGCTACCCACTAGGAATCTATTTTATATTTGGTAGTGTATATATGTCAGTGCTACTCTCTCACTTCATTCCAGCTTAGCCTTCCCCCCTCCACCCCATCCTCAAGTCCATTCTCTATGTCTGCGTCTTTATTCCTGTCCTGCCCCTAGGTTCGTCAGAACCCTTTTTTTAACATTCCATATATATGTGTTAGCATACGGTATTTTTTTTTTCTGTTTCTGACTTACTTCACTCTGTATTGACAGACTCTAGGTCCATCCACTTCACTACAGATAACTCACTTTCATTTCTTTTTATGGCTGAGTAATATTCCATTGTATATATGTGCCACATCTTCTTTATCCATTCATCTGTCGATGGACACTTAGGTTGCTCCCATGTCCTGGCTATTGTAAATAGTGCTGCAATGAACATTGTGGTACATGACTCTTTTTGAATTATGGTTTTCTCAGGGTATATGCCCACTAGTGGGATTGCTGGGTCATATGGTAGTTCTATTTTTAGTTTTTTAAGGAACCTCCATACTGTTCTCCATAGTGCCTGTATCAATTTACATTCCCACCAACAGTGCAAGAGGGTTCCCTTTTCTCCACACCCTCTCCAGCATTTATTCTTTGTGGATTTTTTGATGATGGCCATTCTGACTGGTGTGAGGTGATACCTCATTGTAGTTTTGATTTGCATTTCTCTAGCGATTAGTAATGTTGAGCATCCTTTCATATGTTTGTTGGCAATCTGTATATCTTCTTTGGAAAAATGTCTATGTTGGTCTTCTGCCCATTTTTGGATTGGGTTGTTTGTTTTATGACACTGAGTTTCATGAGCTACTTATATATTTTGGAGATTAATCCTTTGTCAGTTGCTTCATTTGCAAATATTTTCTCCCATTCTGAGGGTTGTCTTTTCATCTTGTTTTTGGTTTCCTTTGCTGTGCAAAAGATTTTAAGTTTCATTAGGACCCATTTGTTTATTTTTGTTTTTATTTTCATTTCTCTAGGAGGTGGGTCAAAAGATCTTGCTGTGATTTATGTCATACAGTGTTCTGCCTATGTTTTCCTCTAAGAGTTTGATAGTGTCTGGCCTTACGTTTAGGTCTTTAATCCATTTTGAGTTTATTTTGGTGTATGGTGTTAGGGAGTGTCCTAATTTCATTCTTTTACATGTAGCTATCCAGTTTTCCCAGCACCACTTATTGAAGAGGCTGTCTTTTCTCCATTCTATATTCTTGCTTACTTTATCAAAGATAAGGTGGCCATATGTGCGTGGGTTTATCTCTGGACTATATGTCCTGTTCCATTGATCTATATTTCTGTTTTTGTGCCAGTACCATGCTGTCTTGATTACTGTAGCTTTGTAGTGTAGTTCGAAGTCAGGGAGCCTGATTCCTCCAGCTCCGTTTTGCTTTCTCAAGATTGTTTTGGCTATTCAGGTTATTTTGTGTTTACATACACATTGTGAAATTTTTTGTTCTAGTTCTGAGAAAAATGCCAGTGGTAGTTTGATAGGGATTGCATTGAATCTGTAGATGGCTTAGGGTAGTATAGTCATTTTCACAATGTTGATTCTTCCAATTCAAGACCATGGTATATCTCTCCATCTGTTTGTATCATCTTTAATTTCTTTCATCAGTGTCTTATAGTTGTCTGCATACAGGTCTTTTGTCTCCTCAGGTAGGTTTATTCCCAGGTATTTTATACTTTTAGTTGCAGTGATAAATGGGAGTGTTTCCTTAATTTCTCTTTCAGATTTTTCATCGTTAGTGTATGGGAATGCAAGAGATTTCTGTGCAGTAATTTTGTATCCTGCTACTTTACCACATTCGTTGATTAGCTCTAGTAGTTTTCTAGTAGCATCTTTAGGATTCTCTATGTATAGTATCATGTCATCTGCAAACAGTGACAGTTTTACTTCTTCTTTTCCAATTTGGATTCCTTTTATTTATTTTTTTCTTCTCTGATTGCTGTGGCTAAAACTTCCCAAACTGTGTTGAATACTAGTGATGAGAGTGGGCAGCCTTCTCCTATTCCTGATCTTAGTGGAAATGGTTTCAGTTTTTCAACATTGAGAATGATGTTGGCTTTTGGGTTTGTCATATATGGCCTTTATTATGTTGAGGTAGGTTCCCTCTATGCCTACTTTCTGGAGAGTTTTTATCATAGGTGGGTGTTGAATTTTATCAAAAGATTTTTCTGCATCTATTGAGATGATCATATGGTTTTTCTCCTTCAATTTGTTAATATGGTGTATCACATTGATTGATTTGAGTATATTGAAGAATCCTTGCATCCCTGGGATAAACCCCACTTGATCATGGCGTATGATCCTTTTAATGTGCTGTTGGATTCTGTTTGCTAGTATTTTGTTGAGGATTTTTGCATCTATGTTCATCAGTGATATTGGCCTGTAGTTTTCTTTTTTTGTACATCTTTGTCTGGTTTTGGTATCAGGGTGATGGTGACCTCGTAGAATGAGTTTGGGAGTGTTCCTCCTTCTGTATATTTTGGAAGAGTTTAGGAAGGATAGGTGTTAGCTCTTCTCTAAATGTTTGATAAAATTCACCTGTGATGCCATCTGGTCCTGGACTTTTGTTTGCTGGAAGATTTTTAATCACAGTTACAATTTCAGTGCTTGTGATTGGTCTGTTTATATTTTCTATTTCTTCCTGGTTCAGTCTTGGAAGGTTGTGCTTTTCTAAGAATTTGTCCATTTCTTCCAGGTTGTCCATTTTATTGCCTTATCATATAGTTGCTTGTAGTAATCTGTCATGATCCTCTGTATTTCTGCAGTGTCGTTTGTTACTCTCCTTTTTCATTTCTAATTCTGTTGATTTGAGTCTTCTCTCTTTTTTTCTTGATGACTCTGGCTAATGGTTTATCAATTTTGTTTATCTTGTCAAAGAACCAGCTTTTAGTTTTATTGATCTTTGCTATCATTTCCTTCATTTCTTTTCATTTATTTCTGATCTGATCTTTATGACTCCTTTCCTTCTGCTAACTTTGGGGGTTTTTTGCTGTTCTTCTTCTTCTTTCTCTCGTTCCTTTAGGGGTAAGGCTAATTTGAGATTTTTCTTGTTTCTTGAGGTAGGATTGTATTGCTATGAACTTCCCTCTTAGAACTGTCTTTGCTGCATCCCATAGGCTTTGGGTCATCGTGTTTTCATTGTCAGTTGTTTCTAGGTATTTTTTTTATTTCCCCTCTGATTTTTTGGTGATCTCTTGGTTATTTAGTAGCATATTGTTTAGTCTCCATGTGTTTGTATTTTTTACAGTTTTTTTTTCCTGTAATTGATATCTAGTCTCATAGTACTGTGGTCGGAAAAGATACTTGATATGATTTCAGTGTTCTTAAATTTACCAAGGCATGATATGTGACCCAAGACATGATCTATCCTGGAGAATGTTCCATGAGTGCTTGAGAAGAAAGTGTATTCTGTTGTTTTTGGATGGAATGTCCTATAAATATCAATTAAGTCCATCTTGTTTAATGTGTCCTTTAAAGCTTGTGTTTCCTTATTTATTTTCATTTTGGATGATCTGTTTATTGGTGAGAGTGGGCTGTTAAAGTCCCCTACTATGATTGTGTTACTGTCGATTTCCCCTTTTATGGCTGTTAGCATTTGTCTTATGTATTGAGGTGCTCCTATGTTGGGTGCATAAATATCTACAATTGTTATATCTTCTTCTTGGATTGACCCCTTGATCATTATGTAGTGTCCTTTTTTGTCTCTTGTAATAGTCTTGATTTTAAAGTCTATTTTTTCTGATATGACAATTGCTGCTACAGCTTCCTTTTGATTTCCATTTTCATGGAATATCTTTTTCCATCCCCTCACTGTCAGTCTGTATGTGTCCCTAGGTCTGAAGTGGGTCTCTTGTAGACAGCATATATACAGATCTTGTTTTTGTATCCATTCATCCAGTCTATGTCTTTTGGTTGGAGCATTTAATCCATTTACATTTAAGGTAATTATCAGTATGTCTGTTCCTGTTACCATTTTCTTAATTGTTTTGGTTTTGCTTTTGTAAGTCTTTTCCTTCTCTTGTGTTTCCTGCCTAGAGAAGTTCCTTTAGCATTTGTTGTAAAGCTGGTTTGGTGGTGCTGAATTCTCTTTGCTTTTGCTTGTCTGTAAAGATTTTAATTTCTATATCGAATCTGAATGAGACCCTTGCTGGTTAAAGTAATCTTGCTTGTAGGTTTTTCCATTTCATCACTTTAAATATGTCCTGCCACTCCCTTCTGGCTTGCAGAGTTTCTGCTGGAAGTTCAGCTGCTAACCTTATGGGGATTCCCTTGTATGTTATTTGTTGTTTTTCCCTTGCTGCTTTTAATATTTTTTCTTTGTATTTAATTTTTGATAGTTTGATTAATATGTGTCTTGGCGTGTTTCCCCTTGGATTTATCCCGTATGGGATTCTCTGTGCTTTATGGACTTGATTAACTATTTCCTCTCCCATGTAAGGGAAGTTTTCAACTATAATCTCTTCAAATATTTTCTCAGATCCTTTCTTTTTCTCTTCTTCTTCTGGGACCCCTATAATTTGAATGTTGGTGCATTTAGTGTTACCCCAGAGGCCTCTGAGACTGTCCTCAATTCTTTTCATTCTTTCTTTTTATTCTGCTCTGCAGTAGTTATTTCCACTCTTTTATCTTCCAGGTCACTTATTCGTTTTTCTGTCTCAGTTATTCTGCTATTCATTGCATCTAGAGAATTTTTAATTTCATTTTTTGTGTAGTTCATCATTGTTTGTTTGCTCTTTAGTTCTTCTAGGTCCTTGTTGAATGTTTCTTATATTTTCTCCATTCTATTTCCAAGATTTTGGATCATCTTTTCTATCATTATTCTGAATTCTTTTTCAGGTAAACTGCCTATTTCATCTTCATTTATTTAGTTTGCTGGGTTTTTACCTTGCTCCTTCATCTGGTGCATATTTCTCTGTCTTCCCGTTTTGCTTAACTTACTTTTTTGGGGGTCTCATTTTCACAGGCTGCAGGTTCATAGTTCCTGTTGTTTTTGTTGTCTGCCCCCAGTATGTGAGGTTGCTTGAGTGGCTTGTGTAGGCTTCCTGTTAGAGGGGACTGGTGCCTATGTTCTGGTGGGTGGGTCTGGATCTTTTCTTTCTGGTGGGCAGTGCCATGTTTGGTGGTATGTTTTGGGGTGTCTGTGAACTTAGTATGACTTTATGCAGCCTCTCTGCTAATGGGTGGGGTTGTCTTCCTGTCTTGCTAGTAGTTTGGCGTTGGGTGTCCAGAACTAGAGCTTGCTGGTCATTGAGTGGAGCTCAGTCTTAGTGTTGAAACAGAGATCTCTGTGGAAGCTCTTGCCAATTGATATTATGTGGGGCTGGGAGGTCTGTTCTGAACTTGGCTCTCCCACTTCAGAGGCTCAGGCCTGACACCCAGCCAGAGCACCAAGACCCTGTCAGCCACACAGCTCAGAAGAAAAGGGTGAAAAGATTTTAAAAAACGAAAGAAAGAAAAAAATAATAAAGTTATTAAAATAAAAAAATTTTTAATTATTTTTATAAAGTAATTAATAAAAAAGAAGAGAGCAACAAAACCAATAAAGAAATCCACCAATGATAACAATCACTAAAACTAGACTAAGATAAACATAAAAATCAGAAACGAATCAGTCACAGACAGCAAACCCCAAGTCTACCATTGCTCCCAAAGTCCACTGCCTCAGTTTTGCTACAATACGTTGTATATTCAGGTATTCCACAGATGCTGGGTACATCAAGTTGATTGTGGGGATTTAATCCACTGCTCCTGAGGCTGCACAGAGAAATTTTCCTTTCTCCTCTTTGTTCACACAGCTCCTGGGGTTCAGCTTTGGTTTTGGCCCCCCTCTGTGTGTAGGTCACCCTCAGGCATCTGTTCCTGCCCAGACAGGATGGGGTTAAAGCAGTGGCTGATTAAGGGGCTCTTGCTCATTCAGGCCAGGGGGAGGGCGGGGTATGGTAGTTATAATTGGAATGTGGGGTGAGCTTGCGATGGCGGAGGCCGGAGTGACGTTGCAACAGCCTGAGGTGCACTGTGTGTTCTCCCGGGGAAGTTGTCCCTGATCATGGGACCCTGGCAGTGGCGGGCTGCACAGGCTCCCAGGGGTTTGGGGAGTGTGACCTGTGCTTGCCCATAGGATTTTTGGTGGCCGCAGCAGCAGTGTTAGCATTTCATGCCCGTCTCTGTGGTCCGAGCTGATAATTGCAGCTTGTCCCTGTCTCTGGAGCTCATTTAGGTGGTTCTCTACCTTCTGTGGGCAGACAGGGAAGGAATCCCCTCTTCTCACGCACCCTGAAACAATGGTCTCTTGCCTTTCAAGCAGGTCCAGACTTCTTCCTGGACTCCCTCCCAGCTACCTGTGGCACACTAGACCCCTTCAGGCTGTGTTCACACAGCCAACCCCAGTCCTCTCCCTGGGATCTGACCTCTGAAGCCTGAGCCTCAGCTCCTAGTCCCTGCCTGCCCTGGTGGGTGAGCAGACAAGCCTCTCAGGTTGCTGAGTGCTGGTTGGCACCTATCCTCTGTGTGGAAATCTCTCCGCTTTGCCCTCTGCACCCCTGTTGCTGCACTCTCCTCCATGGATCCAAAGCTTCCCCCCACCACCCACCCCCCGTCTCTGCCAGTGAAGGGGTTTCTTAGGGTGTGGAAACTTTTCCTCCTTCACAGCTCCCTCCCAGAGGTGCAGGTCCCATCCCTATTCTTTCCTCTCTGTTTTTTCTTTTTACTTTTGCCCTATGCATGTACGTGGGGATTTTCTTGCCTTTTGGGATGTCTGAGGTCTTCTGCTAGTGTTCAGTAAATGTTCTGTAGGAGTTGTTCCACGTGTAGATATGTTTTTGGTGTATTTGTGGGGAGGAAGTTGATCTCCACGTTTTACTCCTCCACCATCTTGAAGGTTCCTCACCAATGGAATCTTGATAGAGATTGCATTGGCTTTTGGTAATATTGACATTTTAACAATATTGATTCTTCCAATCTGTGAGTTTGGATTATCTTTCCATTTATTTCCATTTATTTGTGTCTTCTTCCATTTCTTTCAGCAATGTCTTGTAGTTTTCAGTATAGAGATCTTTCACCTCTTTAGTTAAATTTATTCCTAAGAATATTATTGTTTTTAATGTTAGTGGAAATGGGATCAATTTCCTTTTTAAAAATTTATTTTATTGAAGTATAGTTGATTTACAATGTTGTGTTAGTTTCTGGTGTATAGCAAAGTGATTCAGTTATACATATGTAAAATAGTTTGCATCTATTATTCCCAAATTCCCTGTCCATCCCTCCTCCATCCCCCCTCCCACTTGGCAACCACAAGTCTGTTCTCTATGTCTGTGAGTCTGTTTCTCTTTCATAGATGGGATCAATTTCTTTATTTCTACTCAGATAATTAGTTTCTAGTGTATAGAAACAGTACTGATTCTTTATATTAACTTTGTGTCCTGAAACTTTACTCAATTCATTGTTTAGATCTTACAGGATTTTGTGTGTGTGTGTGTGTGTGTGAAGTCTTGAGGATTTTCTATATATAAAATGATGTCATCAGTAAATAGAGCAAATTTTACTTCTTATTTTCCAATTCTGATACCTCTTATTTCTTTTCATTGCCTAATTGCTCAGGTTAGAACTTCCAGTACAGTTTTCCATAGGAGTGATGAGAGTTGAGACTTTGTCTTGTCTTTATCTTAGAGGAAAAGCATTCAGTCTTTCATCACTGAATATGATATTATCTGTGAACTTGTCATACATGGCCTGTACATTGTACAGGCCATGTTGAGGTACATTCTTTCTATACCTAATTTGTTAAGATTTTCTATCATGAATGGGTGTTGAATTTTTAAATGCTTTTTCTGTGTTTTGATATGATCATGATTTTTTTCTTTCTATTATGTGATATATCACATTTATTGATATGCATATATTTAACCATTCTACATCTTAAGGAAAAATCCCACTTGATCATGATGAATGATCCTTTTAATGTGCTGCTGAATTCAATTTACTAGTATTTTATTGAGAATTTTTGCATCTATATTCATTAAGAATTTTGGCCTGTAGTTTTCTTTAATGTCCTTTTCTGATTTTGTTATTAGAGTAATGCTGTCCTTTGGGAGTGTTCCTCCTCTTCACTTTTCAGAAGATTTGGAAGTATTGGCAATCTTCTTTAAATATTTGGTAAAATTCCCTGTAAAGCCAACTGCCCCTGGGTTTTTCTTTGTTGGGAGATTTTTGATTACTGATTCAATCTCCTTACTAGTAATTGGTCTGTTCAGATTTTCTGTTTCTTCCAATTCAGTCTTGGTAGGTTGTATGTTTCTAAGAGTTCTTCCATTTCTTCTAGGTTGTCCAGTTTGTTGGCATATATTGTTCATAGTAGCCTGTTAGGATTCTTTGTATTTCTGGTATGTCAGTTGGTAAAAATCTTCCTTTTTATTTATAATTTTGTTGATTTGAGTGCTCTTTTTCTTCCCTTGGTTAGTTTAGCTAGACTTGTCAATTTTGTTTATCGTTTCAAAGAACCAACTCTTGGTTTGGTTAATCTTTTCTATTGTTTTCCTGTTTTCTATTTTATTTATTCTGTTCTAATCTTTATTATTTCCATCCTTCAACTAACTTTGGGGTCAGTTGATTCTTACTGTAGTCCTTGAGGTGTAGAGTTAAGTTATTTATTTAAGAATTGTTTTTCTGGTGCTTCCCTGGTGGCACAGTGGTTGAGAGTCCGCCTGCCGATGCAGGGGACACGGGTTCATGCCCCGGTCCGGGAAGATCCCACATGCCACAGAGTGGCTGGGCCCATGAGCCATGGCTGCTGAGCCTGTGCATCCGGAGCCTGTGCTCCTCAATGGAAGAGGCCACAGCAGTGAGAGGCCAGCATACCACAGGAAAAAAAAAAAAAAAGAATTGTTTTTCTTTAATTTTTATTGGAGTATAGTTGATTTACAATGTGTTTCAGGTGTACAGTAAAGTGATTCAGTTTATATATATATATATATAAAATCAGTTATATATAAATCTGAAAAAGAATATATAATTTTTCATATTATTTAATATTTATATTTTAACAATATAATATATATTATATATGTTCTTTTTCAGATTCTTTTCCATTATAGGTTATCATAAGATATTGAGTATAGTTCCCTGTGCCATACAGTAGGTCATTGTTGTTTACCTATTTTATATATAATAGTATGTATATGTTAATCCCAACCTCCCAATTTAACCCCCACTACTATCCCCTTTGGTAACCATACGTTTGTTTTCTATGTCTGATGAGTCTATTTCTGTTTTGTAAATAAGTTCATTTGTATCATTTTTTTAGATTCCACAAATAAGTGATATCATATGATATTCCTGTTTCTTTTTTTAAATCTTTTCATTATTTTTTTAATTTCTTTTTCTTTCTTTTTTGTTTGGCTGCATCAGGTCTTAGTTGCAGCATGCGGGATCTTTTCCTTGTGGCACGTGGGCTCTTTGTTGCAGCGTGTGGGCTTCTCTCTAGTTGTGGCATGCAGGTTTTCTCTCTCTAGTTGTGGCACATGGGCCCAGTTGCCCTGCGGCATGTGGGATCTTAGTTCCCTGACCAGGGATCGAACCAGTGTCCTCTGAATTGCAAGGTGGATTCTTTACCACTGGACCACCAGGGAAGTCCCCATGATATTCCTATTTCTTAATGTACACATTTATTATTATGAGCTTTCCTCTTAGAATTGCTTTTGCTGTATCCCATAAGTTTGGATATGTTGTATTTCCATTTTCATTTTTCTCAAGAAACTTTTTAATTTCTTTAATTTTTTTCTTTGATCCTTTGGTTGTTCAGGTGGGTATTGTTTAAATTCTAAGAATTCATGAGCTTTCCAGTTTTCCTCCTGTTACTGATTTCTAGTTTCATATCATTGTGGTCAGAGAAGATATGTATATGTTATGCTCTCGAGCTTTCTAAGACTTCTTTTGTGGTCTAACATTTGGTCTATCCTAGAGAGTGTTCCATGTGTGCTTAAGAAGGATGTGTAGTTCTCTGGTTGTCAGATTGAATGTTCTATATGTGTTAGGTTCATTTGGTCTGTAGTGTTGTTCAAATCCCCTGTTTCTTTATTGATTCTCTTCTTGGAAGATATATCCATTGTTGAGAGTGGGGTATTAAAGTTTCCAGCTATTATATTGCTGTTTATTTCTCCTTTTAGCTCTGTTAGTTTTTGCTTTATGTATTTAGGTGCTCAATATAGTTGATCACCTAAATATAATTATTTAAAAATTTTTGTTTGGTAAAACTGAAATCTGTGTTTCTGTAGGGTTGCTTTCTAGAGATTTATTTTGTTACTTTGAATAGGCCATGTTTCTTTTTTTCTTTGTATGACTTGAGATCTTTTGTTGAAATTTGGGCACAGGAGGAATGAGCCACCTCTCCAAGTCTTTGCAGACTGGCTCTGAGCAAAGGAAGAATTTCACTAATTCAACTGGCCTGAAGGTTTAATTCTTTTCAGACCTTTTCAGGGCATGTGTCTTCCCTGAACCTGTGTGTGTGTTTTCCCCTAGCTCCCCAGTATACATGCCTGCTTTTAAATCTGTTGATTTCCCTGAGTTTTACCCCTGCTTTTTCTCAGGTCTTCAAGGCTTTATTGTATTCTTCAGCCTATAGTATCTTGCCCCCAGGCACCCATGGGTCCGCAGTCCCCTGTAGTTTTTATGTGTCATTTTGCCTGCCACTGCTCTCAGCAGCCTCCAACCTGATAATCAAATTATGCCACTGTTCCTGTCTGAGATTCAAGTCAGGAGAAAAAGAAACTAGTCCCTCAGGGTTTTTCAGATAAGCCAAAATGTTGCAAGCAACTTCTACTCTTTCCCTTCTGTCCTGAGGAGAGGACCAGGGATTTGGCAGCTTTCTCCTGACTGCCTTACTCTGCACTATTCCACATCAGGGATGGGGAGGGGTAAATGTGAGCAAAATATGACACAAAATTTCCTATCATTTTGTGTGATTTTTTGTGTGACTTTTTTAAATTGTTATTCACTTGGTTGCTGCATAACTTCGATTTCTAGAGCTCACCAAAATTATTCTAGTCAGTCCGTTGTTTACTTGATGTTTCCATGGGGGAATGAGGGCCTGGAGCCTCCTGGTCCACCATTTTGCTTGTGTCACTATAACATTAATTTTAATAAGTGTACTTTTCATCACTTTTATATTCTAGAGGTCTTGTAATTTGTATTGATTTGTATTTTTCTCTTTGATGCAAATGTAAAGAGAGTGTTTAAGTAATTTTTAAGTAGAAGAGCCTCTTTATAATCTAGTTTTTGTATTAATTCTTATTTTTTTCTTTTTAACTGGGGTATAATTGTTTTACAATATTTTTTTAATTAATTAATTTATTTATTTATTTATTTTTGGCTGTGTTGGGTCTTCTTTTCTGTGCGAGGGCTTTCTCTAGTTGTGGCAAGCGGGGGCCACTCTTCATCGCAGTGCGCGGGCTTCTCACTGTTGCGGCCTCTCTTGCTGTGGAGCACAGGCTCCGGACGCACAGGCTCAGCGGCCATGGCTTACAGGCCCAGCCGCTCTGTGGCATGTAGGATCCCCCCAGACCAGGGCTCAAACCCGTGTCCCCTGCATTAGCAGGCAGACTCTCAACCACTGCGCCACCAGGGAAGCCCTGTTTTACAATATTGTGTTAGTTTCTAACAAACAGCGAAGTGAAGTAGAGTTCCCTGTGCTATACAGCAGGTTCTCATTAGTTATCTATTTTATACCTATGAGTGTATATATGTCAATCCCAATCTCCCAATTCATCCCTCCCCCACTTCCCCCCTTGGTGTCCATATGTTTCTTCTCTATGTCTGTGTCTCTATTTCTGCCTTACAAACACGTTCATCTGTACCATTTTTCTAGATTCCATATATATGCATGAATATATGATATTTTTCTGTTTCTGCCTTACTTCACTCTGTATGACAGTCTCTAGGTCCATCCACATCTCTACAAATGACCCAGTTTCATTCCTTTTTATGGCTGAATAATATTCCATTGTATATATGTACAACAGCTTCTTTATCCATTTGTCTGTCAGTGGGCACTTAGGTTGCTTCCATGACCTGGCTATTGTAAATAGCTGCAATGAACATTGGGGTGCATTTGTCTTTTTGAATTATGGTTTTCTCTGGGTATATGCCCAGTAGTGGGATTGCTGGGTTTAATTTTTAGTTTTATCAAGACTGTGCTTTCTACATTTTTAGGTCATAAAATATTCTATGGCCTAACATACTCAATTTTTGCATATTTCATGTGAACTTGTAAAGGTTTATATACTGTTTTCTGGGTACAAAATGCATAATATAAATTATATCTATCTAATTAATAATATTGAGGTCTCCTTTTTTTCACCCCTTAATGTAGTGAAGGAAGGAGACTTTAAGTACAGAGAAGCAAAGATAACAACACTCAGAATCCTAATGATGTTAATCTCGAGGCCATTCCCATTTCATTACTGCTGTATTTTTTGGCAATTATATCCTCTTTAGTGCCCAGGCAATTTCAAGCTGGGTGACCTGTCCTTTAACATCCCACTGACATCAAAGTCCCCTACTATTATTGTATTATTGTCAGTTTCTTCCTTTGTGTCTGTTAATATTTACTTTGTATATTTAGGTGCTCCTATATAAGTTGCATATATATTAAGAAGTTTTATATTCTCCTCTTGTACTGATCTCTTTATCATTATATAATGTCCTTCTTTGTCTTTTTTATAGACTATTTTAAAGTCTATTTTGTCTGATATGAATTTGCCACACCAGCTGTCTTGTCATTTTTATTTTCATGAAATATCTTTCTCTTTGCTCTCACTTTCATTCTGTGTGTGTCTTTAGCTCTGAAGTGAGTTTCTTGTAAGAACCATATGGATGCATCTTGTTTTTTTTTTTCAAAGCCAATCAGCCCCTTATGTCTTTTGATTGTAGTATTTAGTCTATTGACATTTAAAGTGATTATTGATAGGTATGTACTTATCGCAATTTTGTTACTTGTTTTCTGGTTGTTTTTGTAGTTCTTCTCTGTTATTTTCTTCTTTCAGTTTCTTCCCTTCTGGTTTGATTATTTTCTTTAGTTGTATGCTTATGTTTCTTTCTGTCTAGTTTTTGTGTACCTTTGCATGTTTTTGATTTATGGTTACCATGGGGTTCCTATATGTTGACTTATAACTATATCTACTTGTTTTAAACGGGTAATCATTTAAGTTCAAACACATTTTAAAAGATCTGCATTTTTTACTCTCCTCCCCCACATTTTCCATTTTTGATGTATTATACTTCATGTTTATCCCTTAACTGTTTATTGTAGTTATAGTTGATTTTACAGTTTTTTATCTTTTAATCTTTATACTAGCTTATTTAAGTGGTTGATCCACAACCTTTACTGTTAATTTGCCTTTACTAGTGGGATTTTTCTTTTCCTATAAATTTTTATTTATTGTAACCCCTTTTTTTTTTCCACTTAGAGAAGATCCTTCAACATTCCTTTTAGGGTCAGTTTAGTATTGATGAACTGTTTTTGCTTATCCAAGTTCTTCATCTCTCCTTCAAGTCTGAAGGAGAATCTTGCTGGGTAGAGTGTCCTAGGTTTTTTTCCCTTTCAGCACTTTAAATATATCATGTCACTCCATTCTGGCCTACAAAGTTTCTGCAGAAAAATCAGCTAATAAACTTATGGGAGTTCCCCTGTATGTGATTCTGTTTTTTTCTTGCTCCCTTTAGATTTCTCTCTTTATCTTTTACTTTTTTTTTTTTTTTTTTTGCGGTACGTGGGCCTCTCTCTGTTGTGGCCTCTCCCGTTTTGGAGCACAGGCTCCAGACGCGCAGGCTCAGCGGCCATAGCTCACAGGCCCAGCCGCTCCATGGCATGTGGTATCTTCCCGGACCGGGGCACAAACCCGCGTCCCCTGCATCGGCAGGCGGACTCTCAACCACTGCGCCACCAGGGAAGCCCTATCTTTTACTTTGACATTTTAATTATGATATGTTTTGGTGTGGGTCTTTTGGGGTTTATCTTGTTTGGGACACTGTCTGCTTCCTATACCTGAATATCTGCTTCCTTCTTCAGGTTTGGGAGGTCTTCAGACATAATTTCATCAAATAGGTTTTTGACCCCTTTCTTTCTTCTCTTTTTAGGACCCCTATAATGCAAATGTTAGTATGCTCGATGTTTTTCCACAGGTCCCTTAAACTGTTCTAATTTTTTTAAAAATTTATATGCTCTTTGCTGTTCTGATTGAATGATTTCCAGTATTCTATTATCTTCCAGAATACTTATGTGTTCTTCTGTATTATCTAGTGTGTTTTTCATTTCAGTTATTGTATTCTTCAGCTCTGATTGGTTCTCTTTAAAATTTTCTAGTTATTTGTTAAAATTCTATGTTCATCTATTATTTTCCCTAGTTAGCATTCTTATTGCTAATGCTTTGAACTGTGTGTCTGGTAAATTATTTATCTGTTTCATTAGTTGTTTATTTCAGAGGTTTTTTTTCTTTCTTTCTTTTTTTGAGTAGTGTATTTATTATAATAATGTAATTTTTTACCTAAATGAAAACATGTTCATTATAAAAATGCAAAAACATACACGTATATAAAGGAGAAGAGTGACATTTGCTCTTTTTGCGTTCCTTTTCCATAATACCCCTTTCCTCATCCAGAGATAAACACTGTTAATGATTTTGTATACCACATCCTTCCCAAACCATTTCTATGCATTTACCAAAATATGTGTTTGTGTGCCTTTATATTTATATATATTAGACATATATACACATGTATATGGTTTACACATTATAGTTTCATATTACACATATTGCTCTGTAAGCTGATTTCCCTTTAAATATATCATAGATATATATTAATGGCCAATTGCCTTCTCATGATGTTTTACCAGTTTACATTACCTCCAAGAGGTGTGCTTTGTTGTTTTTTTTTAATTTTTATTTTATATTGGAGTATAGTTGATTTACAATGTTGTGTTAGTTTCAGGTGTACAGCTAAGTGATTTAGTTATACATATACATATATGTATTCTTTTTAAGATTCTTTTCCAAAATAGGTTATTACAGAGTATTGAGTAGAGTCCCCTGTGCTATACAGTAGGTCCTTCTTGATTATCTATTTTATATATAGTAGTATGTATATGTTAATCCCAAACTCCTAATTTATACCCCTGCCCCACATTTCTGCTTTGGCAATAATAAGTTTGTTTTTGAAGTCCATGAGTCTGTTTATCTTTTGTAAATAACTTCATTTGTATCATTTTTTTAGATTCCACATAAGTGATATCATACATTATTTGTCTTTCTCTTTCTGACTTACTTTACTTAGTATGATAATCGCTAGGTTCATCCATGTTGTTGCAAATGGCATTATTTCATTCTTTTCTATGGCTGAGTAATATTCTATTGTATATATGTACCACGTCTTCTTTATCCATTCCTCTGTCGCTGGACATTTAGGTTGATTCCATGTCTTGGCTGTTGTAAATAGTGCTGCAATAAACATTAGGGTGCATATATGTTTTCAAAGTATGGTTTTCTCTGGGTATATGCTCAGGAGTGGGATTGCTGTATCATATGGTAGCTCTATTTTTATTTTTTTAAAGAATCTCCATACTGTTTTCTCTAGTGGCTGCACCAATTTACATTCCCACCAACAGTGTAGGAGGGTTCCCTTTTCTCCATACCCTCTCCAGAATTTATTGTTTGTAGACGTTTTGATGCCGTCCATTCTGACCAGTGTGCGGTGATACCTCAGTGTAGTTCTGATTTGCATTTCTCTAATAGCTATGTTAAGCATCTTTTCATGTGTTTCTTGACCATCTATGTGTTTTCTTTGGAGAAATGTCTATTTAGATCTTCTGCCCCTTTTTTGATTGGGTTTTTTTTTTTTCATATAGAGCTGCATGAACTGTTTGTATATTTCAGAGATTAATCCCTTGTCGCATCATTTGTTGGTCGCATCATTTACAAATATTTTCTCTCATTCTGTGGGTTTTTTGTTTTGGTTTGGTTTCCTTTTGTTTTATTTATGGTTTCTTTTGCTATACAGAACCTTTTAAGTTTAGTTAGGTCCCATTTGTTTATTTTTGGTTTTATTTTCATTACTCTAGGAGGTGGATCCAAAAAGATATTGCTGCGATTTATGTCAAACAGTGTTCTGCCTGTATTTTCCTCTAAGAGTTTTACAGTATCTGGTCTTACATTTAGGTCTTTCGTCCATTTTGAGTTTATTTTTGTGTATGGTATTAGAAAGTGTTCTAATTTCATTCTTTTACATGTAGCTATCCAGTTTTCCCAGCACCACTTACTGAAGAGACTGTCTTTTCTCCATTGTATATTCTTGCCTCTCTTGCTGTACATTAACTGAGCATAGGTGTGTGGGTTTATTTCTGGGCTCTCTATCCTGTTCCACTGATCTATAAGTCTGTCTTTGTGCCAATATCATACTGTTTTGCTTACTGTAGCTTTGTAGTATAGTCTGAAGTGAAAGAGCCTGATTCCTTCAGTTCCATTTTTCTTACTAAAGATTGTTTTGACTATTCGGGGTCTTTTGTGTTTCCATACAAATTTTAAGATTTTTGTTCTAGATCTGCAAAAAAAAAAAATTGCCATTGGTAATTTGATAGGGATTGCATTTAATCTGTAGATTGCCTTGGGTGGTACAGTCATTTTGACAATATTGATTCTTGCATTCCAAGAATATGGTATATCTTTCCATCTGTTTGTGTCATCTTTGATTTCTTTCATCAGCATCTTATACTTTTCAGAGTACAGGTATTTTGCCTACTTAGGTAGGTTTATTCCTAGGTATTTTATTCTTTTTGATGTGATAGTAAATGGGGTTGTTTCTTGAATTTCTCTTTCTGATGTTTCATTGTTAGTGTATAGAAATGCAACAGATTTCTTTGTATTAATTTTATATCCTTCAACTTTACCAAATTCATAAATGAGCTCTAGAAGTTTTCTGGTAGCATCTTTAGGATTTTCTATGTATAGAATCATGTCATCTGCAAACAGTGACAGTTTTACTTCTTTTCCAATTTTGACTTGTTTTATTTCTTTTTCTTTCTGAATTGCTATGGCTAGGGCTTCCAGAACTATGTTGAATAAAAGTAATGAGAATGGACATACTTATCTTGTTCCTGATCTGAGAGGATATGCTTTCAGCTTTTCACCATTGAGTATGATGTTAGCTCTGGGTTTGTCATATATTGCCTTTATCATGTTGAGGTATGTTCCCTCTCTGCCCACTTTCTGGAGAGTTTTTATCATAAATGGATGTTGAATTTTGTCAAAAGCTTTCTCTGCATCTATTGAGATGATAATATGGGGTTTTTTTCCTTTTTTTAAATTGAAGTGTAGTTGATTTACAATGTTGTGTTAATTTCTGCTGTACAGCAAAGTGACTTCGTTATACATATATATGCATTCTTTTTAATATTCTTTTCCATTACAGTTTATCACAGGAGATTGGATATAATTCCCTGTGTGAGACAGTGGGACCTTGTTTTTTATCCATTCTAAATATGCCAGTTTGCATCTGCTAATCCCCAAATCCCAATCCATCTTTATCCCACTCTCCTCCCCCTTGGCAACCACCAGTCCATTCTATTAGTCTGTCATTCTGTTTCTAATTTATACCCCAGATAGGTTCATTTTGGTCATATTTTAGATTCCACATATAATTGATATCATATGGTATTTGTCTTTCTCTTTCTGACTTACTTTACATAGTATGATAATCTCTAGGTTCATCCATGTTGCTGCAAATGGCATTATTTCATTCTTTTTTATGACTGAGTAATATTCCATTGTATATATGTACCACATCTTCTTTATCCATTCATCTGTCGATGGACATTTAGGTTGTTTCCATGTCTTGGCTATTATGAATTGTGCTTTTGTGAACATAGGGGTGCATGTATCTTTTCAAAGTGTGGTTTTCTCCAGATATATGCCCAGGAGTGGGATTGCTGGATCATATGGTAGCTCTATTTTTAATTTTCTGAGGAACCTTCATACTGTTTTCCATAGTGGCTGCACCAATTTACATTCCCACCAACAGTGTAGGAGGGTTCCCTTTTCTCCATACCCTCTCCAGAATTTATTGTTTGTAGACATTTTAATGATGGCCATCTGGCTAGTGTGAGATGATACCTCATTGTAATTCTGATTTGCATTTCTCTAATAATTAGCTATGTTAAGCATCTTTTCATGTGCTTCTTGGCCATCTGTGTGTTTTCATTGGAGAAATGTCTATTTAGATCTTCTGCCTCTTTTGTGATGGGGTTTTGTTTTTTTTAATAGAGCTGCATGAGCTGTTTGTATATTTTGGAGATTAATCCTTTGTTGGTCACATCATTTAAAAATATCTTCTTTTATTCTGTGGGTTGTCTTTTCATTTTGTTTATGGTTTCCTTGCTGCACAAAAGCTTGTAAGTCTGCTTATATCCCATTTGTTTATTTTTGTTTTTATTGCTTTTGCCTTGGGAGACTGACCTAAGAAAACATTGGTACAATTTATGTCAGAGAATGTTTTGCCCATGTTCTCTTCTAGGAGTTTTATGATGTTATGTCTTATATTTAAGTCTTTAAGCCATTTTGAGTTTATTTCTGTGTATGGTAAGAAGGTGTGTTCTTTGTGACTGCCTGGAGCGGTGGGAGGGAGGGAGACGCAAGAGGGAAGGGATATGGGAACAGATGTATATGTATGACTGATTCACTTTGTTATAAAGCAGAAACTAATAAAAAAAATTTAAAAACTAAAAAAATAATAAATAAAAAAAAGAAGGTGTGTTCTAACTTCATTGAGTTACATGTGGCTGTCCAAATTTCCCAGCGCCACTTGCTGAAAATACTGTCTTTTTCCATTGTATATTCTTGCCTCTTTTGCCAAAGATTAATTTACTGTAGATGTGCGGGTTTATTTCTGGGCTCTCTATTCTGTTCTGTTGCTCCATATGTCTGTTTTTGTGCCAGTACCTTGCTGCTTTGATTACTGTAGCTTTGTAGTATTGTCTGAAGTTTGGGATGGTTATGCTCCTGGTTTGTTCTTTTACTTCAGGATTGATTTGGTAATTCTGGGTCTTTTATGGTTCCATATGAATTTTACGATAATTTGGTCTAGTTCTATGAAAAATGTCATGGGTAATTTGTTAGGGATCACGTTAAATATGTAGATTGCTTTGGGTAGTATGGCCGTTTTAACAATATTCTTCCAATCCAAGAGCATGGGATATCTTTCCATTTCTTTGAATCATCTTCAGTTTTCTTTATTAATGTTTTATTGTTCTCAACATATAAGTCTTTCACCTCCTTGGTGAGGTTTATTCCTATTTATTTTATTTTGGGGGTTGTGATTTTAAAAGTTATTTTTTTAGCATTCTCTTTCTGATGTTTCATTGTTGGTGTAAAGAAATGTAACTAATTTCTGTATGTTAATATTGTATCCTGCTACCTTGCTGAATTCGTTTATCAGTTCTAGTATTTTTTGTGTGAAGTCTTTAGGGTTTTCTATATATAGTATCATATCATCTGCGTATAATAACGGTTTTACCTCTTTCCTTCCAATTTGGATATGTTTTATTTCTTTTTCTTGTGTCATTGCTGTGGCCAGGACTTCCAATACTATGTTGAATAGAAGAGATGAGAGTGAGCATCCTTGTCTTGTTCCAGATTTTAGCAGAAAGGCTTTCAATGTTTCACCATTGAGTATTATATTGGCTGTGGGTTTGTCATAAATAGCTTTTACTATTTTGAGATATGTTCCCTCTATACCGACTTTGATAAGAGCTTTTATCATGATTGGATGTTGAATTTAGTCAGATGCTTTTTCTGCATATTGAGATGATCATGTGTTTTTTGTCTTTTCTTTTTTTGATGTAGTGTATCATGTTGATTGATTTGTGTATGTTGAACCATCCTTGTGAACTTAGGAAGAATTCCACTTGGTTGTGGTGTATGATCTTTTTTATGGGTTGTTGGATACGGTTTGCTAATATTTTGTTGAGAACTTTTGCATCTATGTTCCTCAAAGATATTGGCCTGCAATTTTCTTTTTTGGTGGTGTCTGTCTGGTTTTCGTATTAGGGAGATGGTGGCTTCATAGAATGTCTTTGGGAGTGTTCCCTCCTCTTCAGTTTTTTGGACAAGTTTGAGAAGGATTGGTATGACTTCTTCCTTGTATGTTTGGTAGCATTTGCCTGTGAAGCCATCTGGTCCTGGACTTTTGTTTGTAGGGATTTTTTAAATTACAGATTCTATTTCACTTCTAGTGATCAGTCTGTTCAAATTATCTAATTCCTTTGTCATTCAATTTTGGTGCACTGTATGTTTCTAGAAACTTGTCCATTTCTTATAGATTGTTGAATTTGTTTTAATATAATTGTTCATAGTATTCCCTTAAGGTTTTTTATATCTGTTGTTATGTCTCCTTTTCCAGTTCTCATTTTGTTTATTTGGGTTCTCTCTCTTTTTTCTTCTTGGGGAGCCAGGCCAGAGATTTGTCAATCTTGTTTATCCTTTCAAAGAGCCAGATCTTGGTTTTATTGAATTTTTCTATTTTTAAAAATTTCTATTTTATTTATTTCCTCTCTGATCTTTATTATTTCCTTCCTTCTGCTGACTTTAGGTTTTGTTTCTTCTTCTTTTTCTAATTCTTTTAAGTGGTGGGTTTGGTTGTTTATTTGGGATTTTTCTTATTTTTTTGAGGACAGCATGTATTATTATGAACTTCCCTCTAAGAACTGCTTTTCTGTATCCCATAGATTTTGTGTGGTGTGTTTTCATTGTCATTTGTCTCTGAGTATTTTTTAATTTCCTCTTTGATTTCATCATTGACCCATTGGTTTTTTAGTAGCATGTTTTTTAGTCTCTGTGTAGTCGTTTTTCTTATTTCTTTTTCTGTCATTAATTTCTAGTTTCATGCTGTTGTGATCGGAAAAGATGCTTGAGATAATTTCTATACTCTTAAATTTGCTGAGGATTGTTTTGTGCCCTAGTATGTGTTCAATCCTAGAGAATGTTCCACGTGCACCAAAAAGAATGTGTATTCTGTTTTTTTTGGATGTAATTTCCTAAAAATATCAATTAAATCTAACTGTTCTAGTGTATCATTTAGTATCTCTGTTGCCTTATTGATTCTCTGTCTGGAAGATCTGTCTATTGATGTGGGTAGGGTGTTAAATTCTCCTAGTATTATTGTATTCCTATCAATTTCTCCCTTTATGTCTGTTAAAAATATGAAATGCTTTATGAATTTCCATGTCATCCTTGCACAGGGGCCATGCTAATATTCTCTGTATCATTCTAATTTTAGTATATGTGCTGCCAAAGTGAGCATGATCATATGGTTTTATTTTTCAATTTGTAAACATGGAGTATCACACTGATTGATTTGCAGTTACTGAAAAATCCTTGCATCCCTTCGATAGATTCCACTTTACATGGTGCATGATCCTTTTAATGCACTGTTGGACTCGGTTTGCAAGTATTTTGTTGAGGACTTTTATGTCTATGTTCATCAGTGATACTGGTCTTTAATTCTCTCTCTTTTTTTTTTTGCAGTATCTTTGTCTGGTATTGGTGTCAGAATGATGGCCTCATAGAATGAGTTAAGGAGTGTTTCTTCCTCTGCAGTTTTTTGAAATAGTTTCAGAAGAATCAGTGTTAACTCTTCTCTAAATGTTTGATAGAATTCGCCTGTGAAGCCATCAGGTCCTGTACTTTTGTTCATTGGGAGTTTCAATTTCAGTGCTTGTGATTGGTCTGTTTATACTTTCTATTTCTTCCTGGTTCAGATTTGGGAGATTGTACTTTTCTAGGAATTTGTCCATTTCTTCTAGATTGTCCATTTTATTGGCATATAGTTTCTTGTAGTGGTGTCTTATAATCCTTTGTAATTCTGTGGTGTCAGTTGTAACTTCTCCTTTTTCATTTCTAACTTTATTGATTTGAGCCCTCTCCGTTTATCTTGATGAGTCTGGCTAAAGGTTTATCAATTTTGTTTATTTTTTTCAAAGAACCAGCCTTTAGTTTATTGATGTTTTCTATTGTTTTCTTCATCTCTATTTCTTTTATTTCTGCTGTGATTTTTATGATTTCTTTCAGCTAACTCTGGGTTTTATTTGTTCTTTCTCTAGTTGCTTAGGTGTAAGGTTGGGTTGCTTATTTTTGATTTTTCTTATTTCCTGAGGTAAGATTGTATTGCTACAAAGTTCTCTCTTAGAACTGCTTTTGCCACATTTCGTATGTTTTGGATCATCCTGTTTTCATTTTCATCTGTCTCTAGGTATTTTTTATTTCCTGTTTGATTTCTTCAGTGATCCAGTAGTTATTTACTAATATATTGTTTAGCCTCCACATGTTTGTGTTTACAGTTTTTTTCTTGTAGTTGATTTCTAATCTCATAGTGTTGTGGTCAGGTAAGGTGCTAGATATGATATCAATTTTCTTAAATTTACTGAGGCTTGCATTGTGGCCCAGCATGTGATCTATCCTGAAGAATGTTCTATGTGCGCTTGAGAAGGTGTATTCTGCTGTTTTTGGATGGAATGCTGTATAAATATCAATTAAGTCCATCTGGTCTAATGTGTCATTTAAGGCCTGTGTTTCCTTATTGATTTTCTGTCTGGATGATCTGTCCCTTGATGTAAATGGGGTATTAAAGCCCCTCACTATTATTGTGTTACTGTCAGTTTCTCCTTTTATGGCTGTTAGCATTTGCCTTATATGTTGAGGTGCTCCTATGTTGGGTGCATATATATTTACAATAGCTATATCTTCTTCTTGGATGCATTGCTTGATCATTATGTAGTGTCCTTCTTTGTCTCTTGTAACAGTCTTTTTTTTTAAGGTCAATTTTGTCTGATATCAGTATTGTTATTCCAGCTTTCTTTTGATTTTCATTTGCATGAAATACCTTTTTCCATACCCTCACTTTCATTCTGTATGTGTCCCTAGATCTGAAGTGTGTCTCTTTTAGACAGCACATATACGGGTGTTTTTGTATGCATTCAGCCAGTGTATGTTTTTGGTTTAATCTGTTTACATTTCAGGTAATTATTGATATGTTCTTATTGCCATTTTATTCACTGTTTTGGACTTGTTTTCATAGGTCTTTTTTCTTCCCTTCCTTTTTTGTTCTCTTCTGTTGTAATTTGATGACTATCTTTAGTGTTGTGTTTGTATTGCATTTTCTTTTTTGTGTGTACATCTATTGTAGACTTTTCCTTGTGGTTACCATGAGTGTTTGATGTAGCAGTCTATATATATACATAACTGTTCTAAGTTGCTGGTCTCTTAATTTCAAATGCACATCCAATATCCTGCATTTGTACTCTCCTCTTCTCACAATTGCTGGTTTTGATATCATATTTGTGTGTAGATGATCTATTATATTTATGTTTGCCTTTACTGGTGAACCTTCCCATTTGTAGTTTTCTTGTTTCTAGTGGTGACCTTTCCTTTCCTTCTAGAGAAGTTCCTTTAGCATTTGTTGCAAAGCTGGTCTAGTGGTGCTGAATTCTCTTAGCTTTTGCTTGTCTGTAAATCTTTTGATTTCTTTGTCAAATATGAATGAGAGCCTTGCTGGGTAGAGTATTCTTGGTTGTAGGCTTTTCCCGTTTATCACTTGAAATATATCATGCCGCTCCCTTCTGACCCACAGAGTTTCTGCTGAGAAATCAGCTGATTATTTTATGGGAATTTCCTTGTATGTTGTTTGTTGCTTTTCCCTTGTTGCTTTAATATTGTCTCTTTGTCTTTAATTTTTGTCAGTTTGATTAATATGTTCCTCAATGTGTTCCTCCTTGGGTTTATCCTGCCTGGGACTCTCTGTGCTTCCTGAACTTGGGTGACTGTTTCCTTTCCAATGTTAGGGAAGTTTTCAGCTATTATCTCTTCACGTATTTTCTCAGGCCCTTTCTCTCTCTCTTTGCCTTCTGGGACCCCCATAATGCGAATGTTGGTGAATTTGATGTTGTCCCAGATGTCTCTTAAAGTGTCCTAATTTTTTTTTTTTTTTTTTTTTTTTTTTGTGGTACGTGGGCCTCTCACTGTTGTGGCCTCTCCCGTTGTGGAGCACAGGCTCTGGATGCGCAGGCTCAGTGGCCATGGCTCACGGGCCCAGCTGCTCTGCGGCATGTGGGATCTTCCTGGACCGGGGCACGAACCCGTGTCCCCTGCATCGGCAGGCAGACTCTCAACCACTGCGCCACCAGGGAAGCCCCCTAGTATCCTAATTTCTTTTCATTCTTTTTTCTTTATTCTGTTCCATGGCAGTGATTTCCACAATTCTTTCTTCCAGCTCACTTATCTGTTCTTTTGCCTCATTTATTCTCCTATTGATTCCTTCTGGTGTATTTTTCATTTCAGTTATTGTATTGTTCAACTCTGTTTTTTTTTTTATATCATCTAGCTCTTTGTTAAGCATTTCTTATGTCTTCTTGGTCTGTGCCTCCATTCTTTTTCTGAGATCTTGGATCATCTTACTATAATTTCTCTGAATTATTTTTTTAGGTAGATTGCCTATCTCTGTTTCACTTGTTCTTCTGGGGTTTTATCTTGTTCCTTCATCTGGAACATATACCTCTGCCATCTCATTTTGTCTAACTTTCTGTGTTTGCAGTCCCATAGGCTGCAGGAATTTAGTTGCTGCTGCTTCTGGTGTCTGCCCCCATCTTGTTGTTGCTTCTTCTTTGTCTTTGGAAGTAGAATATCATTTTCAGTAGGTTCGAGTCTCTTTTGTCAATGGTTCAGCAGTTAGTTGTGATTTTGGTGTTTTCATGAGAGCAGGTGAGCTCAGGTCCTTCTACTCTGCCTTCTTGTCCTCAGACTGTACAAAGCTTTTGTTTTCCTTTGTGCTCTGTCTAGTTTCACTTGTTTATAATGTGTTGTGGGCAGAGGCCTTTTACCTGGTGATTCAGGTAGAGATCCTGGTGAGAAATGGATGCACTGACACTTCAGCTCAGGATGTGTGCAGAGGTTTTTTTCTTATTCTTGCATTTGAAACAAATTCCTGTCTTCTCATTTTCCATAAGTTTCTCTATTTCTATGAAATTAGATGTAACAGTTACCCATCCTGGTCTTGAAGGGGTGTCCTTATGTGGGTGTGTCCATCTACAGTCTGTGTGTGTCTAGTGGCTTTTGATGGGAGAACACAAGTCATGTCTTCCCCCAGGGTATGCTGACAGCTATCACTGAGGTGGGCCACAGAGATGGCAGAGCTAGAGCCAGAGCCAGGTGTGAGCTGGGCCTTCTCCTATGTTCAGTGCCTGACACCACCGTATTGAGGGTGGGTTCAGGTCTCAAGGTGCTAAAGAAGAGGCCCTGAGGTTTGGATCCAAGCTGGTTCTGTTCTAAATGTGTGCTCCTCACTGCACCCAGCATTGACACCTTAGCTCCAGATGGAAGCAGAGTTGGAGCAAGAGGGGCCAGATCAGGCACCCAGTGCAGGCCAGGGCCTGTACTGGGGTGGTCCCATATACCATTCAGAGTTCCAGACCACTCCTGATCTGCTGCCTCCAAGAGTGCCAGGAAGAGCCACTCCAAACCCATTCAGATGTAGTGCCAGGTATAAGCCAGCTCTGTCCTCCACAACTGCACATTCCCCCTGGCAGCAGCAACCTTCATCCTAGTGGGATGCTGCCCCACAGAGCACGAGGGGCCAGAGTGGGCACTCAGTGTGGGCCAGGGTGCATGGTGGGGTGTCATGGGAAACTGGCCAGAGTCCCAGGCAATCTCAAACTGCTTACTCAGCCATGTTTTCGGAACAAGGATGCATGTGCTTGCACTTCACAAGTGGAGTCCAAGTTTCTCACAGCCCCCCTACCAGTCTTACTGGTTCTCAAACCAGCCAAGGGGACTCATCTTCCTGGTATTGGACTCAAGGTCTGGCATGTCCCATATGTGGTTTTAACCACTCACTTCCCAGGAAGTATCTCCAGGACTGTGTAATACCCCCCTTCTGTGTCCCCTCCCAGGGGTGCAGGTCCTGACATGATCACTTCTCTTTCCTTCCTACCTGACTTTGTGTGGATCTTTCTTTATTGCCTTGGTTTCTTTATTGCCTTTATAGTCTTTCTGCCAGTCTACAGTTTGTTTTCAGTGAGAATTGCTCCACATGTAGATTTTTTTTTTTTTTTTGATGTGTTCATGGAGGGGAGACAAGCTTAGCATCCTCCTACTCCACCATCTTGATCTCTCTAGTCATTATTTCTTTACATAAGCTTTCTGCCCCCTTTCTCTCTTTTGGTACTCTCGTAGTACATATATTGTTTCACTTAATGGTACCCCATAATTCACGTAGGATTTCTTCACTGTTTTTCATTCTTTTTTCTTTATTCTCCTCTGACTGGATAATAACAAATGACCTGTTCTCAAGTTCACAGATTCTTTCTTCTGTATAATTAAAGCCTGCTGTTGATGTTCTTCTTGCATTTTTTTAATTCCATTATAATCTTCAGCTCCAGAATATGTTTTTTTTTTTTTGGTTTTT